>NC_138741.1:19790665-20263165 GCF_965113295.1 Leuciscus leuciscus
GCACACACACAAACGCGCAACATTTGAAATGGCTGAACTCCACGTTAATTGGAACATCAAACAAGTGGGTTTTAATTGGCAGGGAGGGAAGGGCGGTAATGACGGGATCTGTGGCAGTATCAGTGTCTTTGTGTACTTGAATAAAGAGGTCACAGCCCTTACTGTATCCCACCATTCATGGCTCCTTGCAGCAGAAAGCTCAGAGAGGAACACCTGCTGTTTCTAATCAGACCCTGTTAACCAAACGCTGGCAGCAGGGCGCTGCTCTCTGTTTATATTTTGTTTGAGGAGATTATTGAGAGGTTCAGTCGCTGCAAAGGAAAGGTCAGCGCATGCACACAAATGCATACAAAAGAGCATCTCTGGTGAAGACCACAGGCCGCGGCATGGACAGAAGCATTTTAGGGCATAAAATTGTTTGTCCGTATCTACACATCACTCTGTGTTAATGCTAATTTATAATTGCAGAGTTGCGTCTAAACAAAGGCTGCATTCACACCCTCGGCTGGCCCGTTACAGCGGCAGAACCCAGCAGTCCTTAGTGCAGAGGATTTATGGAAAAAAATGATAAAGTGGCTCAGATCTCGAAATAACATCTGCTTTTCAACAAGAGAGACGGATCTGTCCTTTCTTTCTGCAAGGAGGAAGAGAAACGGCACTCGTATATCTGACGGTTGTTTTGTTGTACGGGCTGAGGATTTCTTTTATGTTGTTAAGGCTTTGCTTCTGTTTTATGTTCACCTTCTATTTAAATCACACAAATCAGATGGTATTTCTTTTGTTATTTTGGACCCAAGGCTCGGAGCAGTAAGTAATCACGGGCCGACGATGACACCTCATCCATCCCGAGCTCGCCGTTCTCAGACAGACTCCACATTTCCGCCCACTGTGGCCTTGTGCCGTTCACACAGCTGCTTTTAGTTATGGTGAGTGGTAATCACATTGCTAAAGTTTAATTGTTCAATTATTGGTGCGCTTTGTGAAGGGGAAACACAGACCTATCCCACACCCTCTTCTCCTCTCTGCTCTCTCTCTCTCTCCTCCTCTTCTCTCTCTCCACCAAATGGACCATATTTGTAATGGTTAGCAATTAGAGGAAGGGCCCTTTTGCTAAGTTGTGCCTGGTGCAGGCTGCTCAGCCCTAATGAAAAGCTTTTATTATAGAACCCGCTACTGCAGTTAGCAGCAAATTATGGGTCATTTCTGTCAGCCCAGGGCCCCGGCTGCCACGGCTACATTTAGATAAATGACTCGCATCAGGCAATGCCAAACAGCCAGCCGCGGGGACATCCGTCTTTTTTATTTAATACACAAACCCACAGACACTGGCTTTTATCTATCTATCATTGTTCTGGAGGATGGCGTGATGGAGGCAGGTAGACCAGATCAGATTTGTTTTTCCAGGGAGTGATTGAAGTCATTGGGGCCATAAAGCAACGCGCAGACGCACGGTGTCATTGTCATACACACCATTATGAGGGCTATGGGGGGCTTGTGTGTTTAAAACCTCCATCTAAGACCACTTTTTTTTTCTTTATGCTTTTTTGATTTGCATAATATGGCAAGACAAACTGTCATCCTACGTCATGAACACAGTTCTACAGTTAGTTTCTCCTATAGGTCAGGGCTGTCAATGTCTTTCACATCTAAACTGTTTACATTAGTTAGCGTGTCCTTTATGGAAATATGCCAGAGATTAATTAATATTCTCAGACAATCGCATTATACTTGTGTTGCAAAACCAATTACACCATGCTTAGCCTACCTTGCCATTAAGTCAACTGTCCAACAATATACATTTTCTTAAACCAGGGTAAAAAATAAATAAAATATCTTAGCTGGTTTAAAAGGATCACAAAGCATGGCATGCTGGTTTTCCAGCCTGACCAGCTGAGAAGTTCCCAAAACCTCTCTAAAACGAGCCAAGAGACCACCCTGACCATGAAAGGAGACCAGCAAAGTCAAAACAGTATAAGTCAGACTCTCAAACATAAAGCTTCCAAAAGAGTTTTGCATCAAATGCCATGTAAGAAGCAAATAACTTTTCTAAGTGTGAATAACCTTTTCCCTCCCACTATAAAGAAACTTTTGTGCAATGAAAAAGTCCTATGGATGTTCTTCATAGAACCGTATGCCAATATTTTTTATATGTAGGCTATGACTTTGTTCGATGGCACACCATCCGAAATGCCTGTAAATCCAGATTTACCTCTGATTATATATATTAAAGAAATTAGTTTAGTAAGATTCTTATACATTTAAAGACACTTAAATTGTCAGTAATTACAGAGCATTCCAACTCAAAGACAATCATTTGATGGCTGGGGTCATTGAATCACTGCCCACTCTGTTCATCACCCAAATACACGTCTGTGTATTAATAATGGCCGAGCCTTTGGTGCCGCGCAGAAGAGACAGTTGCCGTGAAACCGCGCTCGCTATGCCGTCAACTTCACCTGCGTTGCCGGGTAAACATTACCGAATGATCCCCCTCTTCATTACACTCGCTCCCTGATCTCTCTCCAGCGCTAATGAAGAGGGGAGGACTGTCTTTCTCCAGCACTAGAGAACAATCGCTCTGCATTCTCTAGCTTTGTATCTGCCCGCGGTAATGAGTAACATATTCACGCAGACGCTCTTGAAGATGCCTCCGATCGCGCGCAGCACGGAAGCAGAATCCGACTCACAGCGCTCCTATTCAACACACACTGGCTGCCTCACGCAATTACTGCATTTCGCACATTTCTCCGCCTTTATGCGGGTGACTTTGTGACAAATTGTCCTTTTTCCCCTCTCTCATTCATTTTCTTCCTTCTCGTGTCCCTTTATTTCTACCACATGCCATTTCTTGTTTGACTTTATACTCTCACACACAGAATTATGCTGTGTGTGTCATTTCCCTAATACTTATTGTGTGTCAGGTATCTTATCTGTTTACCAACTACTCTTTTATCGCAACATAAAACTAACAGGCATAAACCTTTACTGGGCTTGTGTATGTTTAGAGGACTCTGTAACACCCATACAAATCAGGTCATTTACATGGTATCCATATCTTGCTTTATCTCTTCTCTATTTACATTTGTTTGTCTCATAAAATTCATAACGAGAGGAAAGCATTTCTGAAAAAGAATAAAAAATTATATCTCCGAAATAAAATGCAATTAAAAAATAAAAGTAAATTTACACTCTACACATGTAATCCTACAGAATTGTAGTCCGATCAGAAGGTATAGTGAGAGTTTTTTTATCTAATCCTCCCTATGGAGGCATTACACAGAAAATTAGGCACTGTCGCCATCTATAGGTGACATGGGGTATTGATGGGTCACCTTCTTCTACACATCATATTTTTGGTTCTGTATTGTGGTCTACACACTTTATGCAAGATTTATCATTATATTATGTATTACTATGTTCTAGTAAATTAACAATTCATGACATTTCTTGAATGAAGCAATTTATAATGCAGATGTAAAATCCAGGAATGCTTCCCCCTAAAACTACCGAGGCATATTGGTTTGGAATTGGGCTAATGAATAAACAGATAAAATGTAATAATGTTTAATATCCTCTTTCATTACGACCAGAGTGCAATACAACAGTCATTTGTATAACGGCAGCCAAGCTTATGGAGCATAAAATACTCATCAATAAAGCTGGCATTGTTTTTCAGAGGTTAGGCAAATCTCAGGCAAATCCTGGCTGTTTTTTCTTGACTATGATTCCTCATTTGAAGTTACCGTAATAGTCTCAAAATATGTTTTTTGCATGACTATCAGATTTTTTAGAAAAACAAGGTGTAAGAATTTAAATGATCTCATTACCATGCATTCTGCACAGGCGCCGAACAGTTCTAAAGAACAGATGAATAACATTACAAACAACTCTAAACCAAAAGAGGACAAAAGAAAACATGTGATCTGTTTGCTCTGCAGGGCCTTATTTGCATTTAAAAAGTGAAGCACTAGAGGATCAGTTATTTGCCATGGCCTCTGTGATCGTGGACTATAACCGTCTCTCTGGAGCTTTCTGTCCCCACATCCATGCAATACAAGGATATTTAAGGACACAACAGTCAAATCTAGCTGAGAATACAGTTATAGGCCACATTACATTGATTAAGGCACATCATATACTGTATATTATGGAAATGAAAAGCTGGCATTAATCTCAATTCATCAGCATTTACATGAAAACAAGGCCATGCTAATTGTGTGGAAATCCAGCATCTATATTAAAACCAAACAAAAATAGTCATCAATCTAGAAATTAAAAAGAACGCGCACTGTTTACCTACTTGATAATGAATGTACATCTCTCATAAAGACATTACACCTAATCCCCCGGTTTCACAGACAAGGCTTAAGTTAGTCCCAGACTAAAATGCATGTTTGAGCTGTTTTAACTGAAAGCTACTTGCACTGGCATATCTTAAAATGTCATTGTATTGTCTTATGCACACCAATAAAAAAAAAATTCTAGGCACATTTATAAAAGGTACTTAAATATCCTAATTGATTTAAGGCCTGTCCTGTCTTAATCTAAGGCCTGTCTGTGAAACCAGGCCACTAAGTATGTATAACCCAGCGGTTTGAAGTTCACCAAAGCAATATACTGGAGGCTAAATAAGGGCTGCAAACTATAACTTAGAAGATCCAAGTTCAAATCCCTGAGGATCTTCCCTACTCTGACCACTAATGTTGTGTCCTTGAGTGAGGCACTTAACCCCTGACACTAGCCCAGAACAGTCCCACCCCCTCCACATTTACAGCTTCCTTTGTATATATAAAATAAAATAGAAAAAAAAAAATAAAAAAAAATAATTCCACATATATTTTTTTATTAAAATAATTATAATAAAAAAATACACAAACAAATCTAATAAATCATTTTCCACTCCACCCCATATTTTGTTAATATTACTGTATTTTAGAAGGAAGTTTAAAGTATCGCATGCATATGCACTCGCACGCACGCACGCACACACGCACACATCCTTTGCTGAACCCTGATCCATGTTGTTACCAAGAGACAGTGTTTCAGACAATAGAGATCTATGCAGGTCCCAGTGGGCCTTTTGAGCAGATATCTCTGTTAGCTGTCCATCGTGTGCCTGTCTCAAAGGCCCTGCTGACTCCAGGTCAGTGTGCTCATACACACATTTATCATGTAATTACCTTGTTTGGGCTGAGTCTCTGATCTTAGGACATCATTACCAGTAATTACAGAACATTTCACGCCTCTCCTCTCGCACAGATGGGGTTCCAGACTCCCCACACAAAAGGAGAGTGGAGAGAGGGTCATTTTTTTCATTCAATCTTTTTTCAACAACCTTTTTTTAATCCTTCATCCATCGCACCTCTTTAAAAGAGGCTCATTGGCAAATGAACTGAACCATGTGTGTTAATGTAGTGCCATAGAGTGGTAGATGGGGCAGGGGTTTCCAAAGATACATAATAGCATAATGATATAAACAATGTTTATATCAATATTGTTAATCATGTCATAGATATTTAATTAATGTTAATATCAAGCCAAAAGTCAGATGTTTGTCTTCAGAATAGAAATCATTGTCTGCTGAACAGGGCAGGGGTTTCCTTTACAAATACTTATAAGGAAATGATAGATATAGATATAGATATAAACTAAAGTAAGGTGCAAATAAACAGCAGTAAGGTGTTTGTCTAAAGTAACAACACAAATCATTGTCAGAAAAATCTATTTACATGCATTTCCATACAGGCAATATGTGCATGCAACCCAGACTGTGAAGAAAGGCTTCAAATAATATTTCTCACTTACATATTCGTTGTTTATTTTCCTTTGCATAAATAGCAATTTTTGGTTTATAATAATTTTTTAATTATATAATTTATCTGTTGCGGTCATTCTTCACAATTCAACAGTCTTCTGTCACATTCTTGATCATATCTCTATGCAAATATGCAAAAGTCTTTTACACCTTCACCAAAGCTACAGACTATATTTCCGTGTTACCAGGTTCAAACACACACAGGTAATAAATGGGGAATTCCATACATTTCAGCATAAATCAACATCACTGATCCATCCACATAAGGTGTTTGCCCTACATAGTCTGCATATACATTACTGTTCAAAAGTTTGAAGGCGGTATGATTTTTTTTGTGAACCATTAAGGCCCGTTCACACCAAGAACGATAACTATAAAGAAAACTATAATGATATCTATATTAGCACCCAAACCAGTGAACGATAACATTGTTTATTATATCCACGAGCTGCAGTTTTGATTCTGATTGGCTGTCAATTTTTTTATTGTGCATCAGCTGAAAAAATCATTCTGAAAGTGATTCCAACGATACGGTTTCTCTGTGCCGTTATGGTTGTGGTGTGGACACTGATATTCTTTTATATTTAGAACGATTTTTAGAACTATATCTTTATCACTATAGTTATTGTACTTGCTATAAAATGGGCCTTTATGCTCACTAAGGCTGCATTTATTTGATCAAAAACACAGTAAAAACAGTAATATTATGAAATGTTATTAGAATTAAAAATAATTATTTTATATATTTTAAAATGTAATTTATTCCTGTGATGGCAAAGCTGAATTTTACTCCAGCCTTCAGTGTCACATGATCCTTCAGAAATCATTCTAATATGCTGATTTGAAGTTCAAGAAACATTTCTTATTATTATCAATGTTAAAAACAGCTGTGCTGCTTAATATTTGTGTGGAAACTGATAGATTTTTATCAGGATTTCAGGATATTTGTAACATTATAAATGTCTTTACTTTCACTTTTGACCAAAATAATGCGTCCTTGTATTAATTTCTTTAAAAATATATATATATTAAAAAAATACTTACCCCAAACATTTGAACGGTAGCGTAATGCGTTTGCCATTAGATATGAAATAAATCACCATTCATTTATTTGGTGACGTCACAAGCCGTGCACTATATAGACTGGAATGAAATAACAACAGTGCGGTAAAAACAGATGCAAAGACTTCTATTTAAACCGTTATTAACTACTGCGCCTATCTGAACGCGCATTGAACTGTTCACCTCAGGCAGAATAACGGCAGATGTGGTCTGTGTTGAGACTGTGTAAGAGAGAGGGAAAGAAAGAAAGGGAGAGGATGGGGGTCACATTAAGCTGTTGTGACCCTCACATGAACTGGGGGTAGACCGATCACCCACTTAGCAGGTGCAGTCTACAGAACTGCAAAACAGGGCTCTTCAGTACCATATTCAAGCTCTGTGTGTGTGTGTGTGTGTGTGTGTGTGTGTGTGTGTGTGTGTGTGTGTGTGTGTGTGTGTGTGTGTGTGTGTGTGTGTGTGTGTCTGTGTTGGTAGGAGCATCTATTCTGAATCCATTACCCCTAAGGTCTCCCCTCTACATTCTTACAATTACCTGTGCCGGTGAAACAGGTGCGTTCTCAGGTTTAAAAGGGAGGTCCGAGCCACTTAGCTGTCGAGGGAAAACCTCACGACTGACACTTTGGCCTGGCAGAAACAGAAAAAAAGTCAAACCAAAAAAAAACAAGCTAAGACAGCAAGTGAGAAAAAACAAGATGAGAAACTGAACTGACAGTCCTGTTTAATAGGAAACAAATTGCTCTCCACTTTCCTGTGACACAGATAGCAGCCCATTTATGCCTGTCCGGCTTTGTTGGGAACAATTGGAAGGAAGTGGTGGGATCCCGAACAGGGATTGGTTTCAGGCCTCACCGCCCCTCATACTGCTCTGAACAAGCCCCCCGTGGTAAAGCAGTTCAGGTGCGGCTACATTCAGGGAGAATGGAAGCGATGGTTACGGCCCAAGCTGGGATTGGAGGGGTTGGGGTGGGTGGGGGGGGGGGGGGGGGTGGATTGCCGGGGGGAACTTGGTGGATGAATAACAGTGTTGTTTGGATTCACAGAGTGAAACAGTAAGAGAAAGAGCCTGTTCACAGTGGCATCTAAGCTTTATTTTTCTCACTCACACACAAACTTTCCCTTTCCTGTGCACACACTTGAATTTATCTGCACATACCAACTGATATATTCATATTATGAACCTGCTTATATACAAGACAGTATCATTTGTATCTGCATATGTGTGTGTGTGTGTGTGTCAAGAGTAGTTAGGGTTTCAAGAGTGAGGGCCATGTTTCACTAGGTTGATTCTCAAAGACATTTTTGAGTACAGGAAACACACAGTCCCCCCCTCGGTGAACCCGGTCCTGAGGGACACACACACTCACACTCCTATGTATGTAACCTAGGCTGTGTGTACACCTGTTTTACCAAGGCTGGGAACGTATTGACCTCACCTCTGACCGGCCACTATCTGCCTGATAACTGATCACATGCATCCACATCACAGAAGCCAAATGGCCAGTTCAGTAGCTGAGATTAAGATCGTTTCACTTTACATTTCCATCATTAAATTACCTAGCAAAGACAATTTTCTTCCAGCTTACAAACTGAATCGTTTTCTCGCACTGAAATACACTGACACTGTGGACTCCTGACGTGTATTTATTGTAATTGACTGCCTCCAACCATGAAAAGCACTAAATTTTGAAGAACTACAGCCTGCGGAGTGCAAAGCATCACTGAGCAGCCAACTAATGGGAGTTAATCTCATTTTCTGTCAGCAGGCTCCCAGGGGTCAGGGTTTAAGTGCCTAGGTCAGAGGTCCTTTGAAAAGAGAAAAAAGATAAGCCATTTCAGAAAGGATAGTAAAGTTGGATACGAGTCCCATTTTAGAATATAGTGTTTCGTGGTTTTCTACAGAGGTTGGTTTTAAATATTAGAATTCAGTGTCTTATTCGGTGTTTGTTTGCATATCCGGTTATGGTTCCTCAGCAAAATGCAAATAAATGGTAATTACAAAATGTAGAGATGCTAAAAGAGTCTTTCTTATTTACACAACAGATACTGTGCATTGTCATGCTATGTTCGCGCACGGTAAATCCAGGACTTAATTGTTATCCTCTCTGCAGCTTAAAGAAAGTGATATCCCTGTGACCGGTGTGCCATCTGATTCCTGAACATGTACATTTGCACTCATTTTTCTAATTTTATCCTCTATCCTTTCCATCTGTTTCAGCCTCTAAACTTTTTTAACTCTTTAAACATTTGAATAGGACAGGATAACACAGAGCGGGGAATGAATAGATAGATTGATTAAATTTACAAACCTCACACTGGGGTTTTGCACAGATAGATTGAACGGCTGATAATGAACCAACTTTCAAGGAAACAGAATTACAGCGGAATGCACGGTACTTTACAGAGGTAAACTGAGTACTGTGTGGAAATAACACACTGTACTGTTGTATATTTAAATGATCAAAAGTGTTTTGCATCAAAGCAAATGATAATATTTTAAGGAAATCTGTGAAATATTAATATGAATAATCTATGGTCAAAGCAATTTCAACAAGTGGGTGGTTTAATAAAATGCTTTCCCTTATGGGGTCTTGTCAAGTCTCTATAAATAGGATTAACTTAATTTAGTAAAAAAAACCTGCAACCCTTAAAAAAACTTAAATTAACTGTATTTAGACAGGTGAGCAAGAAACACTGCTGTGTATTCTTTCAAATGTGCTTTTGTTACCATGTTTTAATAAGCTAAATAGTCAAAAAAACATGACAAAGTGTATAGCTATAGTGCCACCTACGTGTCATATGTGGAATAACAAAAGGAAATGGTTGCATTAACTTTGTTACAGAAGTAAAAATTTTAAATGTCTGGTAATTCAGATTTTCTGCCATTTTTGGTGCATAAAATATATAAATGAGATATTTTTCAAACAAAATGCATTTCTCAACACATATTTGTTGCACTAAATTCATTTCAAAACGTTGACAGAAAAGATTGATTTGACAAAGTTGGGAGGAACAAAGCAGATCTCTGTGTCTGGACCCAAATGGCCTCTTATAGCAGATTTTAGCTGATTCTAAATAGCTGAAATGACTGTACAATTGATCTAAGAGGCAACCCTCACTCTTTCACCATTCTCAAAGGCGGATTATATGGGGATGTGGTTCTTTCAAAATATTGCCTCCGTTTCTCTTTTAACAAGGCAATTACCCTGTCAGACACACAGCCGTATCCACCCACATGCACACACTGACACACACACACATGGTTTCTTTTGTCAATTAACCTCTGTTTCAGACCAGCCAGGGGAAGAGAGCCCCTGTCAGTCTTTCAGTGCATGGACATTCTTCTAATAAACTTGGTTGACAGTATGATCAGATTGTGCTGCTTGCCAGGTCGCAGTGGTTGGCAGATTGAAATTTTTGGTGATAACTTTGCTCAGATTACTAATTGTCTGAGCATTTTTATTTTTATTTTAGGTCCAAAACCACAAAAAGCCTCTGTTTGCTCAAAGCAGGCAAAAAACGCATTTGAAGAAATCTATAAAAATGGTTTACACATATTACAGTATCAAGATAATTTTTTAATAAGATCTGCTGCATCATGCCAGAAAAGCTCCTCTGTCTTCTTTGATCTGACTCCAGCTTTGATTCTGTCTCTGCATGTCCGAGACCGTAAATGGGTATTTTATGAACGCTCCCTAATTATATCCCTCATCAACTTCAGTCTGTTTGTGGTGAAGGGTCACTGTAAGCCTTTTGTACTTGTATCAGATCTTCCTGCTCTTCTCAGCCTGAAGAATGACAAATATTTACCTCCCTTATACCCATATAGGCCTACACACACACACACTATATGTATTATATGACACTGAGAGAACTAGCTGAAACTCTATCATGTGCTATGACTTAATTTTGAAAGCACAGTGAAACAATTTAATCAAAAACCTTGAATAATATCAAAAGCTTAAGAGTGAGTACTAAAAATCTATTAACTTTCTCTCCTCTATCACATCAGTCAGTGCACAGTGAGTGTGCAAAAGGCAGCGTTGTACGCCTAAATAAGTGCCTGTTGAAATGAGCCTCAGAGGAGCACACTTTATCCCCTCCCTTTGCAGAAGAAACGCCTGCGGGGAAAGGTAATAGCATCCGGATGGCCTTAACTAAATATTCAGATTATCCTTACCTCTCATCATCACCCAATCAATCAACACTACCTGGAAACGTGTGTGTGTGCGCTCTGTGATAGCAGGCCAAACAGCTCAGGCATCGGGTATAAAGCCCTTCTTGGCCACACGGTCCTCTGTTTCCATGGTAACTGGCTTGCCATAGTAAAGAGCAGAAGGAAATTAAGATTATCTGATTAAAAGTTCAAAGTTGAAACCCATAGAAAACAAAATGGAGGGGTGAGTCATCGTCTGAATAATACGGCAGACCTCAAGCCAGTTTGAGTGGGCTTTTGACTTTAATGGCTTGATTTTCAGTCTAACAGTGTTGTTAAAGGGAAAGTTCACCCAAAAAAAATTATTCAGTCATTATTTACTCACCCTCATGTCGATCCAAACCGGAGTGATATTTTGCACTTGGATAGTGTGCGAGATGATATATGAAGAAAAAAAATCTTTTTTTTTCATGCAATGAAAGTCAATGGGGTAACAAAATAACATTGTGCCATTTAAAGGTCCAATATGTAACAATTTTGTAATAAAATTTCCGAAAATAACTTGCACAGTGTGATATATTTCCTCCAGTTGTGTACTTACAATATCTCAAAAGTCTCCAAAGATTTTTTATTTCAGAGAAATTCCGATTTTAAATAACTGTCCGTCCCGGAAAAGAAATGTCGCCTCTCAGTGACGCAATTTCCGCACTATCCTTTTTTTCCGGTGTGGACCATGTGATATTCCACCACACCGGAATATCACTTGATCAAATGCGGAAGTGGTGGTTATAGCGTTATAGCCATAGACTGTATGGTTATCGTTGTTATGGATCACGATTACTCTTTGGCAAGTATTGAAGTGCCAACAAAAAGAAAGCGTCCATATTCGGATCCACGCAGACTGTGTGACAAACGGCGGAATAAAACCCGGATAAATATCTGCGTTTTCGAGATGGAGAGAGCTGCGCGACAATCTTGGACTTGACAGAGACTCCGCTCTCGCGAGTGTATTGATAGACAGGTAAGCAAATAAATTATTTTTTTATTGTACAAGTAACGTAATAGTTACAGTAAAGATGTTTTTAATAGATATGAATTACACCACATGCCTGTGCAACCCAACAAATAATTTGACAAATAGCTGTAAGTTGTAACGGGATAATATAGCATAACATTTCACGTTCCTTGCAGTTCATTATTTATGATGACATAAAATAATACGATCAGACATACAGGTAATACAAAACCGAATAAATTACCTAATCCGTGTTCATGATTCATTAATTCCATTTAGATACATCGCTAGATGGTGAAAACGCATTAAAAAAAGACATCTCCCATCGTCACCCCCTTCATAGCGTCATCAAGCTTCGCCTTTGTTATTGTTGGAAACTGCGCCCTCTTGTGGTCAAAAAATATTACATATTGGACCTTTAATAGTGAATTGTAAGTAAAATGTTTTTTCCCCCCAACAAATAAAAAAATTCATGCCAAAAAAGAGTGCGTTTTAAAATATCTGCTTGCGAACTAAGTTCAGAATATCTTCTTTTGTGTCATACATAGTCATACAGGTTTAAAATGACATGGGAGAGTGATGACAGAATTTAAATGTTCCCTTTTACAGCTCAATCTGAGACAAAACTCTTTTTTTTTTAATACCTTCTTTTATGTACCACAGAAAAAAGAAAATCATAACAGGTTTAAAATGACATAGGGGTGAGTAAATATCAGCAGAATTTTGCGGTCTTTCCATATTTTTTTGCTCTGGATAGACTGGAAATTAAAACATGAAATATGGTGCAACAGCACATCCTCGGTTATTTTATTCCCTAGATGACATGAATGATGTGTTAAGCAGTTTGTATAACACCCGACGGGCCTCTCGCACACGGTCCAAGTTCAATTTGCAACCGACACCTCGCATCTGGCCCTTTCCTCCACGTCTTGCCATGCCAATTCACTTTGCTGTCGGTCTTGTTTTACAAAAAGAGGCTTTAATGCAACTCAATTCACAATTTCCTTCTTGCGCCCTACTGTAGAGGATACGACCCCATCTCCCCGCTTCCTCCCCCTCCGCCACACACAACAGTGTGCACTATTAAAGACGAGAAGAATTCAGATAAGCGTGGCATTAAACTCAATTTCAGATATCCTCAATCCCCAACCCCCTGCTCTAACTTCTAATCTTCCTTAACTGCACAATAATACTTTATTTATCTGGAAGGGGTGGGTGGAATTGTCCTTAAGCAAGATGTGGTAGCACTTTACAGTATGCATTTCACACAAGAGCTAATCCTCTGGGAGAGAGAGAGAAATGGTTTGCCTTTTTGGTGAAGGTAAGACTATCCTGACTCAGGAGTAGGAATGCTGAGCTTATCTGCCTGCGGTTTTAATGCGTTTTGAAATGCTATGACAGATTAGGTAAACAGTGCATTTGATGAATTGGAGAAGAAGTCAATTGGCCATACAACGTAGCGTTCAATCCTTGCACAACACAAAAAGCTCTTTCTTACTCTCTGCTCCTCTACTTTCCAGAGGCTTAGAGATGCTTCCTACCCAAATCTGATTTCCCTCACATTAACCTCCAGAAGGGCAGGTTACATTAAAGCTGTAGACACTTCCGCAGGTGGAGAGTTCAGGGAAGAGTCATTTTTAGTTTGCCACACTGAATTGGTATCAGAATGAGTGATGAAAAATAGGTTTTACAAGAAATTACTTTTGACAGTTCAGTAGTGAATATTAATTAATTCATGAAATATTCTAAATGCAGCCAAACTAACCAGTTAACTAGAAGAAAACATCAGAGACTAAGTCCCAGTGTTGGCCCAGCCATGACCCTGAAGCTCAGCGTTGCTGCCATGAATGAGTTTATATCCTCAATTATCCAGAATTGGTGTACACCTGGATCATTATATAAAGACCTTCATTATAGCACTCGTTCACAGCACGTGTTTTGCATTCCACTGCACTGTTTCTTAATAGAGTGCAACAATCAGGCTCCAGAAGCAGGGCCATAACCATCACTGGGGGACATTGAGCGGGACAAGTCCCCTTCAATAATTAGAAATGGCCAAATTGTCCCCCTAATATTTGATATTCTTGATACTGCTTTGATGCACTCCATTACGCACCGCTCTGTTTGTTGTTAGGATCACAAAAAGTAAAACTTTTGGCTGGTTTTACATACAGGCCAAACAAATCAAAGAAGGCGGAACTTACTGTTCACAGGAGATGAGTGCAAATTTACGACCGCCAGTAATATCCAGTTAAAATAATGCTATTATTTGCATGATTCATGTAATTCATTCATAACTGAATGTAACGTTTTGCGTTTGCGTTTTTTACAAATTAGACATACGAATAAGAGCGAATGCGTGCCTATTTTAAAATCAAATAAATTATTTGGAAATAGTTTAAATTGATTACTTTCTAACTATAATAGAGTTGGAACTTTTACCGCTCTTTTTTCTTTTTCTTAATTACCTTAAATCCATTTTAATTCTATAATTTGCCCACAGTTTATCCATGTCAGTTTAAAGCAATTGCCAATCAGAAGCAGCATGGGGCGGTGCAAGTTTTACAAGCTTGTGTTTACTGTTTACAGTAGCAACCGTGTATCATTTATTGGCGATATATCAAAGGAGGCACTTTTCTGGATGAATCTTTTTTTTTTTTTACATTTAAAAAAACTAGCTTTCACATTGTTTTTTAGCTATTTGTGTTAGAATTTTTATTTTATTTTATTTTTTAAGTGTGTCTCGAGCATAGACTGTAAAAAAATATGGAGGTAGTGTCCGTGACGTCACCCGTAGGTTTCTGAAGACCGTTTTTGAAGCCTAAAGTGGGCGTGGTCGACCGTCGCCATCTTGGTAGCACGTCACTCCCGAATTTATTTCTTTTTACAGTCAGACAATTAGCTGAGGTAACGTGACGGCTAACAAACAGCAGACAAACGGCTAATGATGACTAATGACCACAGCAGCGGGAATCCACCTGTCACTCAAAAGTGGACACCCTTAATTATGCAGAAATTTAAGGCTTAATATAATTTAAACGGATGAGTTATAAAAAAAAATTCACCCCTCTCACAGTTGTCATGAAGGGCAAAATTAGCTGTATAGACCAGAGCCACTTTTTGCTCCAGGCTGTAAACATGTTTTTTTCTGCTGTAAAGTTGGGCATTTTAACATGGGGGAGATGCAGATTTGACTCACTTTTGCAGCCAGCCTCAAGCGGCCAGTTGATGAATTGCCGTTTAATTCACTTCCGTGTTGGTTTCAAGAGAGAGACAGGGAGGTTGCTGCTTGGTCTCGAGTCAAGACCAGTGTTTTTTTCGAACACTGGACTATTCCTCAATGCTGCAATGGTATTGTAACGGTCACCAGCTGCCGGAGTGCCCTTGAGAGCCACCAGAGGGCACTCCACATCAGACTATTGTCATTCCCTCACAAACTACATTTTCCATAACTCGCTGCCTGGACTCTTCATCCATTATCACATTCACCTGTGTCTCATTATCTTGTTTGCTCACCCAATATAAGCCTGGTTTTCTCATTCATTATCTGCAAAGTCTTGTTTAGTGTCACAATGGAAATTCCAAGCATTTTCCCTGGTTTCATGTCTCTTGGTTTTGGATTTCTTGCCTGTTCTGTGGATTACTCTTTTGCCCGTGTTCCTTGCCTTTTTGTGTTTGTTTGTATGGACTGCCTGCCTGTGCTTGACCCTTTGCCAGTACATTGGATTACGTGTTTGGATTATCCTGTTCAATAAATACTGCATTTGGATCCTCAACCTTCGTGTCTTGGAGCAGTTCGTGACAGAAGACTTCGCCACTATGGATCCAGCAGTTCAGATCATCCGCCTACATCAAGGTAATCGACCACTCGAGGACCACATTCAGGACTTCCTAGGTATTGCCAATTTCACTAACCTCCCAGACTATGCTCTCATTGACTTTTTGTTATGGACTCAACACTTTGCAATCCACACTAATCCGTGATGGGGTGGGCACCATGCATCAAGCTCCGATGACCACCGAGCTTGGCCCACCACAGTCACCAGCATGCCCAGGTCTGATGATTGCTAGTCCTGTGTTTTATGTACCTCCCTGTCCTTTGGTTCCCACACCAGAGCCTCTCCACATCATGCCTGCCGATCCCGAGCTTCTTCACGTCTTCACGTCATGCCTGCCGAGCCCAAGCTTCTTCATGTCATGCCTGCCGAGCCTGAGCTTTTTCCGGTCAAGGTCGCCCTTCCGGAGTCCTAACAAGATGGCCGCCGAGCCTGAGTCAGCTCCGGATGATACAGCGCTGATCATCATGGCCACGGCTATTTTGTGTGTGTGGGAAGCACACACATCAACTCCATACTGTGACCCCTCAGCCAAGATGGCCCCCGTCGTTCCAGAGCCCTTGGAAAAGATGGCAGCCTCAGCTATGTAACGGTCACCAGCTATAGTGCCCTTGAGAGCCACCAGAGGACCCTACACATCAGACTATTGTCATTCCCTCACAAACTACATTTCCCATAACTCACTGCCTAGACTCTTCATCCATTATCACGTTCACCTGTGTCTCATTATCTTGTTTAGCTCACCCCATATAAGCCTGGTTTTCTCATTCATTATCTGCAAAGTCTTTAGTGTCAAACTGCAATTCCAAGCATTTTCCCTGGTTTCATGTCTCTTAGTTTTGGATTTCTTGCCTGTTCCGTGGATTACTCTTTTACCCGTGTTCCCTGCCTTGTTGTGTTTGTATGGACTGCCTGCCTTTGTTTGTATGGACTGCCTGCCTTTGTTTGACCCTTTGCCTGTACATTGGATTACCCTGTTCAATAAATACTGTTCTGGAGCAGTTCGTGACAGGTATGAAGCCACCATTTTATTTTATTTTTAAGATTTAGTACAACATCACTTAGTGCAACTAAAACAATGGGAACAAATTAACAAATGTGTTAATAAACTGAGGCAAACAGTAGATGTATCCCCCAACCTTTTGTTTTGATTCAAGCTTCTATAGGGAGGCTCTGACTATGCAAAACCACCCCATAATTCACATCTTGACCTTAATTAATACTTTCAAGTATTTGGCAGAGTTGACTGCCCTCTCTCTCGGTCTGTCTGTCTCACTCGTATACGTCTGACAAATAGATAATCCCCCCCAAATATCCCTGAGCAGTGTGATCTCTTCTTTCGTCTTCTTACCCAAACCTTCCTTCCCTCCTTTAACCACTCTCTCTATGCCATTCATTCATTCACAGGACCATGTCTACCCTTTTCCTCCTATAATCCTCTTTTAGGACATTACCTGCTAATAAAGACACTAAGAGGGGAGAGAGAAAGAGGAGAAAATATCATCTTACACCCAGTGGCAGATTCACCGAACAGACTGTTTCACCCAAGCACAGATAAATAGAGATAGAGGAGGACACAGGGAGAAAGACATTTGGCAGGAGAAAAGATCCAAAATATCTATATCATGGAACTCTACTCCAAGTGGTGAAGTGTACTCATAAACAACTCAAGTCACAGACTATAGCAAACAGTACATTACAATGGCACGACAAATAGTTTTGGACATACTACTCAAAAGCTGGAGCAGTTATGATGCTTGAGAGTTGCCAAACTTTCTATCTTTTCTTTTCCTCCTCAATAGTTAAATTACAGATTTCCGTTCATAGTTCCAACAAGCCCGGTTTTCACAAGGACGATCTCTTTCACATACCTGCCTGATCTGCTTACATTCCTCTGCAACACTTGAAAGGTCATCAGAGGGATCTCATTGTGTTTAGCTAAGAGGCCTTACTTCCCCTTGCAAGCTGCTCACACTGTAACAAGAAGTTCATTGATGTTATTATAATGTTTTAAAATGAACACTGCCAGCACTTATTTAACAATAATTTGTAACAATAATAATTTGACAAATTCTTTAAAACATTGTGTTTTTTCTTTCTTTGCTGTTTCCTGCCTGAGTGAAGTAACTTCGCTCTGAGATGGTGTAGCATAATATTTAAAGATCTCACCCAGAATCTGAAATGTTAAAAAACCCACAAAGAGCAACTATCACCACTGTGCCCTTGAGCAAAACATTTACACTCTGGTTGGTCAAGGACTGTAATAAATGTACTTTAATATGTATATCTAAATTCAGCAAATTAGCCCAAAACTGTTTAAAAGCAGCCCATAATTATTTAACAGCTGATAAATGACTAATTATTAGTTGCCCAGTGCACACCTTCATACACCAATGAGAGAGCCTTGGAAAATAATTTACTGGCCCTTACCATTTTAAAATAATATATTTTGAAGAATGTCTCAGCTGTTTTTGTCCATATTATGAAGTTTTGACCAATTATAAATTGTGGGTTAATTGAATGTCCTTTGTGAAGATTGAAAGCTCAACTGACTTTCATAATATATAAAAAACCAGCTGAGACATTCTTCAAAATATCTTCTATTGTGTTCTGCAGAAAACAAAAAAATCTTACAAGTATGGAACTACACTGTGAAAAATAATACTTTCATGATTTGTTATCACAACTTTTTATCTTTTGTCAAATCAACTAAGATAATAAATGTGTTTCAGATAGCATAATAGTTTGAGTTTCTATTTATTAAACCAATCTCCTTCATTGTATCACCTAAAATTCTTCATTTCAATGAACAAAAAATTAAGGCGACAAGGTAACTTCCTTTTTTAAGTTAAACCAACAATACTTTTCTTTTACAGTGTACATGGGGGTGTAGTAAATATTGACTATTTATTTAATTTTTTTAAATGTTGATGAATTCTCATTAAACTTAGTTGGAAAACAATAGTGCCCTCACAGTCTTGCTAAACATGACAGATTAACCCTGACTGTGACCTCTGAGGACAGACCAAACAGCACTTATACTCTGCCCCCTGGGTCTGTGCCCAGACAACGCACATGGACATTATGGGATGCTGATGATGTGTTTATTAGGTTTGTTGAGAAGTGATGACAGACTTGTGGGACAAGAATTGTGTCAGTGAAGGTCAAGCCCTCCCTCTAGTGGTGAAAACAATGAGCTCACATTTAAACATCTAGAAAAGTAAGCAATTATTTAAATGAAAGCCGATACCATTGGTAAGTATAGGACTGAGCTTAGCAATATGTAGAAGCCAATGAAGCTAATTTGCCCGACCATTTCATACAAAAATAGCAGTAGAGAACACCATAGTGCAAGCTGGATATTGAGAAGAATTTGGGGGAAATCCCAGGTAAATATGCTGATTTGAGGGCGGCCCCATTCCTGTGAGGGCCCATAAATAAGTAAATCCCCATCTAATCACATAACTATGGTCAAAACAACATATTTTCATCAGGAAACATTATGATTGTGAGATGAGGACAAGGCTTTGATCAGTCGGGGCTCCATAACTGACTAATCAGTTAGATCAACACAGAAAAGAAATGAGCCATCTCAAAATAAAAATGAAATGCCTCAGAGACATTTAACCAGTTGAACCACCAGATGGAGCCACAACCACACAAAAGCACATGACATAAAATGACCTTTAAAACTAGAAAAAAAAGATACATTTAAATTAAATCTGGTAGTCATAATAGAGAACTTTACCCACACTCTCATTGCACAGATCAATGTAGTACAGCATTTACAGCCTTTTCCTTTTTAATAGAAATAGAAAACCTGGACTCGAAGCAGAATTTACATAAGACTAGAATATATTACAACCCAAATGAGCTGAATTAATCAGAACGTGAATCTTAATGTTTGTAATACAGCATTTGTCTAGATTGTGCAAACTAGATTGTGAATGCAAACCACAACACATGCAACCAGCAGCACAACAATGAATCTAGCAGAATCAGCCAGCAGTGGATCCAGAATGCCATGCATCTAGTCCACAGGGTAGCATTTCATGGTTTTTGCCATGCAGATCATGTGTACATCACTCAAGTTCCCAGGGTTTGGGGAAATTACAGCACACACAAATCTCAGGCTATAGAAACAATAGCATTATCTAATTAGACATAATTACCATCCGTATAATCCAGTGGAGCACAAAATGAAATATGTACATTCAAAATGAATGATTTTGACACCCTCCTTGCCCTGGGCTCGGTCAACCTGTGGTTCTCAGTATTTTTAATGCATGCCTAGATGGATGGATTGTTAAGTTTGAGAAAAATACATAAGCAAATTAATATAAAAGATCAATGAAAGAAAAGCAGCGAGATGGAAATGATGAGGGTCCCTTTGCAAAGCTATACAGCTATTGTGCCATGTAGAAACATGAATTCAGTAGACCAAAAGTACATGATGTCCTGTGGCAAGAATGATACCAGTAGTCCAACATCAACATAATCAACGTATTTCAACCAATGTGCTTCCCACAAGCTCAAAAGGTCAGTCTACTGATATTAGACTCTTTTAACTGTGGACTAATATAATATAATAAAATATAATATTTTTAAATATTATTATTATTATTATTACAAATGAGACAAAATAATGCCAAGTATTTAGCAAAGTCAAAGCAAGCTTTGGCAGGAATACAAAACGATAGTCTTCACTTAAAGATTGATTGTTCCTGACTAAACAATCTTTGCTAATATTTTGAAACACTATTTCTAATAAAAAATTTAAAAGAGGAAAAAATTATTGAATTATGCAGAAAAAGAGATGGAGATAAAAGCCTATGTTTCACATCAAGACAAGCTGTCTGTATCGCCCACTCAAGAAGAATAACAAGATCTGTGCAGTTGCTCCACTGATTGGTCAGAATCGTTCATGCTGTCACAAAAGATCATGGGATGGACCACCACACACCCACTGCACAGACAGCGTGGGCGTTTCCGTGGTAACAGAGGACAGCGGCGATCTATACGCAGCCTCAGTGAGCCACTAATGAGTATGAGTATGAGAGTGAGTGAGTGAGTGAGTGAGTGAGTGAGTGAGTGAGTGAGTGAGTGAGTGAGTGAGTGAGTGAGTGAGTGAGTGAGTGTGCGTGTGCATGTGTGTGTTTCATGCTGCAGTGCAAACGGGGGTTTGTGTTGTAAGAATAGAGACACTGCAGTGAAATAGAAATGCATCTAACACAAGAATCGGGGTGTCTGCGTAAACTGATCCTCTGCCTCTGGTAAAAGTAAATGTCAAGGTTGCTTTCTAATTAGGAGGACGCAAACTGAAAGTAATTCCCCAGCAAAATATCTCGTAAAAGGAAAAAACATCAAATGTCATTTTCGTGCCAGTCAAAAAGTGCAATCATTATGAATAGGCCTACTGTTAAAGCATGAAACGGAAGTCTTGCGATAGACTTTTCTTCCCTATATCTGAGTAAAACAGCATCTGGAACAAGAAAAAAAATGTATGGCAGGGCTTGATTTTGTCCACTGGGAATTGATTGGATGGTCGTGGTTTGCTATTGCTGTGATTTCATATGAGTGGCAGGTTGTCCCGCTTTTGTGCCAGTAAACACGTCATCAGAGAAGAGATGGGAAGTCATTTTTAATATATAGTGCAATATTCCATAAAAAACAAGAATTGTCCATTTTGAGTTCATGGTGAGACACTAAAGTGGTGCCCTACATGTCAACATGCAACTATACACACGTGCACTCACACAGACATGTGCACATGCACAAATTCAAATACAAATTCATGTACACAAAGTGACAGGAAATTCTTCTGACATATCCCGCAGCCAAGCAAGCAAGAGCCAAATGCATCAAGCATGGCTCTTGCCTCTAACTCTATATTCATATTCAAAAGTGGAGCCAAGTCACAACATAGGCAGTGATTCATTATTATTGGGAGATGACATTTAAAAACATGCTAAAATGTGCAGTGTGTGATGCGTTTTGAACTCAACATAACCTTCAAGTATAAACGTGTGTTGGTTAAAACATTATAACAATCTCAAAACATTGTAAACTTTAATAGAATTCAACAGAAACATGATTCTCTGTTCAATAAAGAGCACACAAAACAGAAACGATTTGGCTTGAACAATAAATACATCCTATTTCTCCCCAAGGTAGCTTAAATCAATACTTTACCAAAGCTTTGATTAGAAGTCGCAAGGTGCGAGACCTCAAATCTCTCCTTCACTCTCTATTTCTCTTTGTGTCTGCCTCTAGCCATTCCATTTGCTGTTGAAAAGAGCTGCTCTCACTTAATCCGATTTTTTTTTTACTGTCGAGAAATTTTTTGAAAATCAAATGTTTGATCAATATCAGAGATTACAATAAAAAAATTCAGAAAATCTTTCAGACAATCTCCAGCGTGTCTCTCAGCAAGCATGTCAAATGGTGAGAACAAAAACTCAGGCAGTATATTAACATGTGCCTGATATTCATATCTTAATGAGAGCATACTTCATTACCAAAATAAATTCTGGCCCATCATGTTTTGTGTGCTTGACACTAATTTATATGGTTTAGGGATTTCTAAACTTCTTTTATTCGTAGTATAGGCAATGTTATATCAAAGTTTGAGACATATGTCTACAAACCACCAAGTTTCAAACATTGTAATTAAACGAGCTACAAATCATAGACTGCTCTTCTAGATCTTTTAGGATGAGCGTCATAAGTATGAAGCTGTGTGTGCGAGGCTGCCAGCGAATCTAAAATTGGACCCCAGACTCGGGCTTTTGCCTCATCGTGACGTGAAAGAGTTCCCTTCGACAAATATAAACCCTTTCTAAATTTAGTCCCCTCACAATATCAATTCCGTGAAGATTTCTTTGACGCTAGTCACGTGTGAGCATTTCGTGAGTGTGTATGTATGGGGGGGGGGGGGGGGGGGACATTTTGACATATAAAGCTGCTTCAAGGGCGAATTCTGCATTAGAAGCGAGCGCAAAACCGAACTGCGCAATTGCGCGAGGCATTCATAGGGTTGCGAGGGATTGAGCGATTACATGTCCAGTCTACGGATTTCGCGATCCAACTGCTCGGATGGATTATGCCAACTCTTCGAGGAATAAACGGAGGTCAGAGTCATGGAGAGCCGTGCATCGACCACCCGTGCACCGCTGGATATCACGTCCGGGGATCTACAAGTTGTACTGATACAATTTTGTTCCCCGTCATGAACTGTCCTAGAGTTGCGGTTCAAAGTTGGAGGCTTTAAGAGCGGGGAACACCATGCACACCGCAGAGCTCGCGCTCTCTTTCCTTCTCGTCGTGATCATCGTAGTGTCGCTGCTGTCCAACGTGCTGGTGCTGATCTGCTTCCTGTACAATGCCGAAATTCGCAAGCAGGTTCCTGGGTTGTTTATACTCAACCTGACGTTCTGCGACCTGCTTCTGTCCGCCTCCAGCATGCCGCTGACACTTTTCGGGGTTTTGAGTAATGCACATCCCGGAGGACACGTTTTCTGTCAGGTGGTCGGGTTTCTGGACACTTTCCTGACCACCAACTCCATGCTGAGTATGGCTGCGCTCAGCATCGATCGGTGGGTTGCTGTGGTGTTCCCTCTGAGTTATCATTCCAGGATCCGACACCGGGACGCTGTGCTCGCTCTGGCTTACACGTGGGTGCACTCCTTGTCCTTCTCTGTGGTTGCTGCGTGCCTCTCCTGGGTGGGCTACCATCAGCTGTACGCTTCCTGCACGCTCTGTAACGGCAGGGCGCTCCATGCCAAGACGCAGTTCGCGATTTACACGCTGGTGCTTCACACGCTCACGTTCCTGCTGGTGTCAGTGGTTCTCTGCGTCACGTACCTGAAAGTGCTCAAAGTAGCGCGCTTTCACTGCAAGCGCATAGACGTGATCACCATGCAAACGCTCTTATTGCTAGTGGACATTCACCCGAGGTAAGAATGAGGTCGAATATTCAGATTTTTACAGTTAAGAGATTTATAAATAAATAAACTGGCAGGAGTGGTTGCCAGAACTTTTTCGTAGAAATACAATGACAATGATACAAGTATTTTAGTGATGGCCCATTTTACAGGCACTAAAAGTGTCTAATGCAAAAAATTCAGTCAGTAATAAGCATTGTGTTTAGCATTATACACTAAACAAATAATATAAAATGCAACAAAACCCAAACATGTACATAACCAATTACAAAAAAAAAGCTTTATTTTGTGTGATACTTTAAATCTATAAATTTAATTTTTCATTTTTAAATTTCGATTTTAAGAGTTTGCACAAATAGATATTAAATCAGACATTCAGTACACAAGTTTAAATAGAACCCAGAGAAACTCTTTAGAGTTTCAGCACCACAGCTTTGGTCCACCGGAATTTAACCTGCTGAATCCTATATAATTGT
Organism: Leuciscus leuciscus; assembly: GCF_965113295.1. Lineage (NCBI taxonomy): Eukaryota > Metazoa > Chordata > Actinopteri > Cypriniformes > Leuciscidae > Leuciscus > Leuciscus leuciscus. Next base: position 19,814,966 of record NC_138741.1, read on the forward strand.
TCTCAACTAAGTGAACACATGTATTTTACTTTATGGATATGCCACTGAATCAAACCACATACATACACATATATATATATATAAATATGTGAGTAAAGAGTAAAAATTATTAAATTCAAAACATTGTAATTGCTGGGAAACTACATGGTAGAAAACTGTCACAAATCTGAAAACTGGCACTTTATACGTGCCCTGTGATTTATTTGCGATTGGATTCATCTTTGAAAAAGGCATCATATTGCACTGATTAAAATGGAATTAAACAGCTCAGGTCATGTGACTATTCACAGTAGACACTTACTGGACCCCTCAAACTAAATTCTGTCACAAATGTAACTGGTGCAATGACATAATACATAAAAAGTGGTTATAAATTTCTTCTTTTAAATCAATCAAAGAGTAATCTTAAATAATACAATGTGGTAGGGGTGTAACGATATTCAAACCGAACCGAAAAACCGCGATACACCCATAGGATACACCATCCACCATACATATCGCGTACCGAACGCGCCCCGCCCAGCCCAAACCCATTGTTTCGGTTGACCTCACTTTACCTTATGTCACAAAACAAATTTTTCTTCCTTGACATTTGATTAAATAATATTAGGTGTGTAACGGTACACGTATTCATCCCGCTAATTTTCATGTCTTATGTGTACAAGACCAATGCAGCGTTGTAGCCTCACCGCCATAAACCAACACCATTAACTACCAATAATAGCAATAAGCTCCGCGTTTTGTTACTTTAAATAAGAAACAGTGTAATTTTTCAAATGATGTCCATTTTATCAAGAAATTCAAACAATAAATGCCGTTTTGACGCTCCTGTGGCGTGACAGATCACTATATGCCTCAGTTTAAGCAGCAGCGTGAGTGAACGCGATCATCTCTTCCTAATAAACATGAATGAACATCTGAAGGTATGTTGAAAGATACAGTACAACTTACTGAAAGGTATTATATATCATGTAGGCCTAATCGCTCAATCAGTGTTTCAAAGGTGAAAAGACATCAGTAAAACAGCTTGTAAACAATATCCCACATAGCATTACATTTACCTCAGGAAAGTCATTGTGTCCACAGCTTGTTAGTCAGCAAGAGAAATTATCTCTTTCGCTAAATATATGCACTGTCTGTATTAGCCTATATATTCATAATATTTTATTTAACCTGTTAGTGATGTCTTGATTTTTTAATGTATGTTTAAAATGACTGTTATGAAAATGACAGCCAGTGTGTAATGATTATATTTCAACAATGAATTGGAGTAAAACATAATTAAATGTAGAAGTTAATGCAAAAAAAATGCATTATGTGCAGTTTAGATGTTTGCATACAATTTGTAATTTGAGTGTTGATTATTATATTTAAAAATAAATAGCAACTGAATATAGGCAAATAGTTTTGGCTCGGTTGTTAACTTTTAATATTATAGTAATGTGCAAGTTAGTGCTCCCTATATAGTTTATAGCATTAGCAAGGATTATTTTTTATATCCTTAAGAAACTTTTAATTATAACTAACTTAATTTAAAGACTTAATTTGTTCAGTAAACCACTGTTTAATAAAAAAAAAAGAAGCAATTTTATGTTTAGTTTCCTCTCGGCCTGCTGTACCGAACTGTGATGTCTAAACCGAGGTACGTACCGAACTGTCAGTTTTGTGTACCGTTACACCCCTACAATGTGGCACATGTTTGTATTCAACTACCAAATAATGAGGCTGAAAAAAGTTAGTGGCTGACGTAAACACACCTCTCTCATGTGCCAAGAAATATCAAGAGACATTTGTGCTTGTCAGAGAGTGCAGATCATCATCTCATTGCCCAGAGCACCGGATGACTTTCAATAGCAGTGTGTCGACCACAATAACTTATTAACCAACAATGACAAATTACAATAGTCCTACACAACACATGTAATGAGCACATCTAGAGTTCAAGCAGGGGATGTATCAGATTCAGAGCACTCCACACATGCAAATTGAAAGGAAAATTACTACCAGCTGTTGGCTCTTTTGGGATTCATGTATAAAAAAAAAAAAAAAGCTTTTTATAGACTGGTATAGCAATCAACGAAACAGCACTTCTGTGTAACAAACCTGACCATATGAGCATGTGTTAAATAATCCATTGCAGGTGTGACAAAGTCAATCTGGCATTTCAATGATTCACTGAAACAGCTTGGGCAAACATCTTCTCTCTATGGAAACTCCTGTCTCTTTAATGTTTTGACAGAAGGTTCTTGATGTTGTCAGTGGTGAAGTATGTATGTTCATCCGGTCCATAAATACTGTTTTAAATAACATCTATTTGAAGCTGTATAAAATTCAGTCTAATGTGCTCATCACATGCAAAAAAGCATAATACAGAGAGAGAAATCATCTAAATGGAGGTCATATCTTTTGTCCAGTGTTCGTCAACGCTGTCTGGAGGAGCAAAAAAGGAGGAGACAGAGAGCCACACGCAAAATTAGTACATTCATCGGAACCTTCGTCATCTGTTTCACCCCTTATGTCATCACTAGGTGAGCCACCTGCTTTTCTTCCCTGGGCTCCTAGAGACTCAGCATCTGTGCATTCATGCTCTTATAGTTTTAATGTGTTGGTCAGGTTGAGATCTTTGAATGTAATTAACTGCATTCTTGATTTAATACTCAAAAGCTGGAGGACACTGTGTATTGTTTAAGGTTGACCGTGGAATTTGTAAAAAAAGAATTGTTTTTACAGTTTGTTACTGGACATTCCTTATTATTTTTAACCTTTGTGATAATAATTCTTGTAGGTATGAGGAACAATGTGTATTTAAAGGAACACTCCACCGTTTTTTGAAATAGGGCTTATTCACCTTCTTTCCTACATTTAGATAGGTGGGCAAATGCATTTTTGTCTCAGTGCATGCATTGTTTTAGTTTGACAGGGTTGGTGCTAGCTTAGCTTAGCATAATGAATGGAATCCTTTGTTGCCAGCTAGCATGTCCTGAGTAAAAGTGATATAAAAAAAAAAAAACCCACCTAATTACTTCTTGTGGCCTGCGTATTCACAACGAGTACAAATAGCGATGCAGATTAACACTAGGCGATTTCCTATGCAGATTTTGACTTGGGACTATATTAGGGGGAAGCACAGGCGAAGCACTGCTACTTGGGCGCAGAGATATCACGCCCAAGTAGCAGTGCTTCGCCTGTGCTTCCCCCTAATATAGTCCTTAATATATAAGTCAATATCTGCCTAGGAAAGCGCCTAGTGTTAATCTGCATCGCTATTTGTACTTGTTGTGAATACGCAGGCCACAAGAAGTTATTAGGTAGGGTTTTTTTTATTTTTTATATCACTTTTATTCAGGACATGCTAGCTGGCAACAAAGGATTCCATTCATTATGCTAAGCTAAGCTCACGCCGACCCTGTCAAACTAAAACAATGCATGCACTGAGACAAAAATGCATTTGCCCACCTATCTAAATGTGGGAAAGAAGGTGAATAAGCCCTATTTCAAAAAACGGTGGAGTGTTCCTTTAAACCAAAAGTGAAAAAGTCAGTTAAATCAAAAGCAGTAAAAATAATAATTTAAACATGTTGCATCACAATATAAATGAAAAATAATTATGTTATATATAAAAGAATCGAATATCAATATATATATTTTTGTGCTGTCAATCGATAAAAAAATTAACAAATTAATCGCACATTTTATGAAAGCTATACATTTGAACATTTATTAGGCTTTAAAAAATATAACTTTTAATTTAAGTGAACTTAAAACAATTTTCACATAAACCCATTATAATAAATGTCACATTTACCTGCCCTTCAAAATATCAGGGCTCAGTTTTTTCTATTGGCCCAGTCAGACCAGTTCAGATTTTTACTTGCCCTGTCAAAATGCACAAAAAGTTATTGTTTTCATTGTTTTTGACCCATGTAACCTTGTAAACAGTGCTTTAAGATTTTCGGGTAGGTCTAACAGGTAGGATATATACAGAAATTGAATAAAGTTATTGAACACTTCACAGCATAAATTATAAATGAAATACAGATTAATCCTTATTAAAACTACCAAAGATATTCAATCAAGAGCAGCGAGTGATTTTCTTTAATATTTTTGTTCTTTGGTTATCCTAAATGACAGACAGCAGAGGGTTTATTAGGCTGCTGTCACTTTAAGACGTGCCGCAAATGATGCGGATCCTATTTTATCGCAACTCTTTACATTCATTTAAGATTACATTTAACTCCTTTAAGACTTGTCTTGTTTGAATGGTTTAAAAGCATTTTCATAAATAAGAGCATGATCATACAATGTAACGCTAGCAAAAGAATGACGGGGAAAAAACGGATGCTGCGTTAATTGTGGTAAATATTTTGAATGCTTTAAACTGAAAAAATGTGTCAAAAACATTAATGCATTAATTTTGACAGCCCTAATAAATATATATAAAAGAGTCTCCCCCACAACATCCTAAGTTCTGAAGTGTGAAGCCTGTAGTTCTAGCTCTAATGTCACTGGTCATGTATGTCCACCTGATTTAATGAAGAAGGGCCTCCTGTCCTGGCATGTTACATAACCTTGGTGAGCTCAGAGAAGATGAAAGGATGAACTGTATTGTGTATCCCTGACTCTTGCTGCAGGTTTTCATCCTCAAAGCCCCTGTCAAAAGCAATTTTTAAGAGCAACCGTTAGTGTCCTTCAGGTCTCAAATTATCCCTCACATAAACTGAAAACAGAAAGTGTTCACTACCTCTTCAAAACAAATGTATAACCTTCTATAGGCAAAGAAAATACTGAAAATGTGGTAACTGGTATATCAGGTCTTTGGACTTTGCACCATATCTTGCTCATATCTGTGTCATGTCTTTAGGATTGTGGAGCTGTTTATGACAGAGCCATTTAATCCATATTGGGGCGTGCTGTGTAAAAGTCTGGCTTACAGCAAAGCTGCATGCGACCCTTTCGTCTACTCTCTTCTGCGACACCAGTACCGGAAGACCTGCAGTGACATAATCAATCGACTCATGAAGCGCAGTTCCCCGAACAACTCCAGGCATCAGCAGGAAAATGGAAAGATTGGGAGAGCTAAGGAAATCGTAAAGGATGGGGAAGTCGAAGCCAGACCTACAGACTGAGGTCTCCTGTTGCTATAGAGATGAACAATCACAAAGGTAGAGCTTCGACTCTGGAAGGAGAGAGAAGAATGAAAGTAGAAAAGACAGCGGGATACCAGGCTCTGCATTTCTCAACTCAAAAAGAATTCAAGATGTAACTGTAGCAAAAGAGATTTAAGTAGCAAAAGAGATTCTTTTGAAAAATATTTTTTCTCTCTTTCTCTTTCTTTCTCTTTCATTCTTTCGTTCTCCGATCCATTTTGAAGTCAAACTACTGTAAAGCTGCAATCCACGAGAGCTGCTAGTTAGCCAACATTCAAAGAAAAATCGTTGGACTTATTACCTATCGTGGTCTGATTTGTCTCTTATGGTTTAGTGATAAAGTGCTGTTTAGACTTAATGAATAGGTGACATGAGTAACATGGTCAAATGTGAGAAAACAGAAGATCACTTCTAACATTGTGAGTTTTTCAAAAGACAGAATAAGAAACAGTATTTTCTAGATGATGTTTTAGTGGAACTCAATGGCATGTGGCTTTGATTTTTTTGTAGCATGTATTGTATCTTCAGGGTTTAGATATGAAGTCCCAAAGCAATTGGCAGACCTGTTCTTACGGTGCCTTTATTTATTTTATTTTATTTTATTATTTATTTAAAATGAAACCTCTATAGACTGAATTTTATATGAAGTTATCTGAAATTAAGAAGCTAATTTCAGCAGAGAATTGTAGAGAAATGTTGAGTAAACCAAAGGGTACAAACAAAGGAGATATATGAAATATTTGAGTGTGAAATCCTAAAGGACTTAAAAAATGTTAGATTAAATTGTGACAGCATAAACACTCTTTTTCTAACTTGCCTCTCAAAATTATGTGTGAAAATATTGTGCAAGTGCCTGCATTGCTGTCATGTGAATTTAATTAACGTTCTCTGTTTGGCCACAAGATACAGGAACAAGATATAGAAAAAAAAAAAATACTTGCAAAGGAACGAAAAGGTTTTCTGTCCCTATTTTCCTTTTCAGTTTTACAATGCTGTTCTTTGTCAATGTATATATACATACACATTTTTGTATTTTTAAAGGAGTAAATCATTTCTACAGAGTAATTTATATCTGAATGTCACTCTATAGTAAATTTGTAGTTTTATTTATTGTAGCGTGCACGTATGAGTATGTGTGCGACTGTGATATTTGAAAGTGGGAGTATTATTACACTTTGAGGGTGTTTCTGTATAAAAATACATGTTTAAATGTTTTTCTTTTGTGAAAATGTAAAGCCTTAGGAAAGAAACATGTCTATTTTTGTTAAACAGACAAAAATTGTAGTTTTAAATTTTGCTACATAAATATCTTTGTGACTTTGATGACAATAAACAGTGGATTTGAAAAGAGATTTTTGTTGTTTGACAGATTTATGCAGAGCAGAAAACACAAAATAAATAAATTATAAGCAAAAAAGTCTGATTTGTGCTGCATAACTGGTATATTTGGTCTTCGAAAGAGTCCTCGCCTTCCAAGTTTCCCTCAGTCTGCGAATGGAAGAGAAATGCATGGAAAGTTCAATCCTAAAGTACAGTAGGGGAAAGAAAGAGAGAGAGAACGATAGGAATGTGGGAGAGACAATTACTTTCTGAAACTGTTTAAAACAGATTTCATCCCTCCTCTGTTCAGCTGAAACGAAGACAGCTTTGCGCTTTGCACTCATGCTCCGGCTCAGAAAGCTCACAATAGAGAGAGAAAGAGTCAAGAAGTCTCTGTAATTGCACGTTCAGAAGAAAAAGAAAAGAGGGTTAGATAAAACGAAAAGTAGAGAGTGTGAAGGCAGACATTAAAGAACAGCAAGAAATGAGACCACTAAAGAATTCTAGGTAATTATCACCACCCCCACTTGCAATGCAAACAAGAACAAAAGAAAGATTCATCAGAATACAGCCCCGACCGCCCCCAGATTATATCCTTACTCAGGTCTTCTCTTTCTCTACTGCGTTTGTTTAATTTTATGGATTTAATTTTTCACTGCTGAGTATGTCATCCCCATTTCTCGCTCCACAAAGGCATGTAAGGAATAACAACAGGCCGCTGAATTATTAGAAAAATAATGCACACCCGAGGTGGTAATATGGCCACGACGCGAAGCGGAAAGAGAGAGAGAGAGAGAGAGAGAGAGATAAAGTGTATGTGAATTACCCGAGTACTGTGCGTCTCTCAGTCTCAACAGTGTTCGGCAGCAGCGTCTCTAATAATAGCGAAACTAAGTTTATCTTCTCCAAGAACAACGCCGTTATTACCTCGCTAGTGAGAAATGTCATGTGGCTTTTAGGTTGTTAAACTATTTTACTGAAAAAATCTTCAGAGCAGCACTGACTACACGTTTCTGTGAGTGGGTGTCCGTACTGTATGTCTGTGTGCACGTTTGAGTGGGAGAAAGAGTATGTGCTTCCTGTACATAAAAACATAATTTTGTGGTAAAGAACATAGATATAATTATTGTTTACTATATTTATTTGCTAGGTCAGTGTAGTTGTGAGTGTTGGTTCTTTTGTTGTTGTAGTCTGTAAGGACCTTTGAAATAACTGAAATCGTTTGGCGGAGTGATATAGAACTGTATTGTGGTCAAGATCTGCCTGGAACTACTTTAACCGTGCGTTTACTTTAACCTCAAATGTTTCGTGAGCACCAAATCATCCGTGTGTGTGTGCTTGTTTTATTAAATTAAATTACATTTTCCATTCAATCAGCTATTGATATTATGGTTTAATGGAAAACCACCACTATCTCACAATTTTTTTCAAACTCTTTATATTACACATTAGTCCAATCATATTAGTCCAATCATATTAGACATTAAAGCTGTGTAGTACATCACTTTTTTTGTGTTTAAAATGTAAAAAAATTATATAATAATCGAGTACATCATGAATCCATTTTCCAAACCGTGTTTTTGTCTTATCCTGAATCTCTACGGTACACCTAATATAAGTGTTATATTCTGACTATTTTAGACTGGTTCGGGTCATACCACTGCGGAGTAGCCCAGTACCTGCATGATTTGTCATAGACATAAACAGAAGTAGCTCTGGCTACAATGTTCTTCCGCAAGACGCATGGAGTTCTGTTTATTAGAGCGCCAAAAGTTGCAGCTTTAATACAAAAAACTAGGCTAACTGTATTAGCTCAAATAAACCTTTGACTCTGTTCATTTATAAGACTAGGTTTATACTCGCCGCGTCCGCACGAGCGCGAAGGTGCACGCAGCAAAAATGACGTCATTGCAGTGTGGGCGGACGTGCGCGTTGGGTGCGCAAGACACCATTTCGCTTGGCGGTGTGCATGGCTTTTTTTGTAACGCTCCGCATCCGAAGATGCACGACTTCGAGACGATTCTGGCCGAGCATGTACATCTCACCCAGTTTGTGCGTCTTAAATTAGTTGCTTACATTTACAAAATGAGCCTATTAGAAGACATAACCCATTTTAATAAAAATAAAGGTCCATGTTTTATAAAATGTCCATGAAACTTAATGAAATGTTTAGTGAAATTAGAAAATATTTAAGAGATCGTTAATTTAGTTGTATAGCCTACATACATGCTTTTATATCCACATATTTTGTTCTAATGTCACAAGTAATAATCTCAGGGTTTACTGGATTTTACACGATTATTTTTGAAGTGTGGTATTGGTGGTGATGTACTAAAATAAACTGTCACATGTGGACCTTTCTTCTTCTCACTGCTGATTCCTAATGGTTAAGAGGTCAATTACTTGAGTCGCCCCGTCGTTTCACAGAATAGTACAACGGCGAGCGCGTCGAGTATAAACCTCTCGTCCGTTTAGGGAGGTGCGCATGCAGGCAGCGGAGACTCGCGCTGCGGAGCCAGGCAAAGTATAAACAAGGGTTAAAGGGGTGGTTCGGGATTTTTGACATCGGACCTCATTTAGAAGTTTGATTTCTAACATTATTCTCTCAACGGACATATACATCGATAGTCTAGTGTTATAATTGATTTGCGTTTGGTGCACTGTGGAGTGGGTAAAACGGTTTTTAATGGCTGGCTAACATATACCATTGACTCGCGCTAGCCTAGCATCGGCTAACTATCCAAATATAAGGACTGGATAATAAAAATAAAAAAATGTCTCCACTGATGAATAACAACCAGGCTGACTTAAAAATGAGGTCCGATGTCAAAAATCCCGAACCACCCCTTTAAGGGAGCTCCAAATTTGCCCCTTGGCCTCTGTCCATCATGGCCTCCTAATCATCCTCATATACTGATTGGCTTCATCACTCTGTCTCCTCTCCACCAGTAAGCTGGTGTGTGGTGGGCGTTCTGGCGCAATATGCCTGCCGTCGCATCATCAAGGCAAGGCAAGGCAAGGCAAGTTTATTTATATAGCACATTTCATACACAATGGCAATTCAAAGTGCTTTACATAGAAGAAATTAAAATAATAAAAAGAAATAAGAATAATTAAAACAGTTTAGAAAAATTAAAAATAAAATACAGTACAAACAGTCGGACGAACATTGGCACAGTGCTCATTCAGTAAATGCATAGTTAAACAGATGTGTTTTGAGTCTGGATTTGAATGTGACTACAGTAGGAGCACATCTGATCTCCTCTGGAAGCTGGTTCCAGCTGCGGCTGGCATAATAGCTAAAAGCAGACTCGCCATGCTTAGAGTGAACCCTTGGTATTTCTAGCTGATATGATCCTAATGATCTGAGTGATCTGTTGGGTTTATATTCAGTGAGCATATCTGCAATGTATTGAGGTCCTAGGCCATTGAATGATTTATATACCAGTAATAATACTTTAAAATCAATCCTAAGTTTAACTGGGAGCCAGTGTAAAGACCTGAGGACTGGTGTGATATGTTCATATTTTCTGGTTCTGCTCAGAATCCTGGCGGCAGCGTTCTGTATGAGCTGCAACTGTCTTATGGTCTTTTTGGGAAGGCCAGTGAGGAGTCCATTACAATAATCCACCCTGCTGGTGATGAAAGCATGCACAAGTTTCTCTAAGTCTTGTCTGGAAACAAAGCATCTAATTCTTGCAATATTTTTCAGATGATAGTATGCTGATTTAGTTATTGCTTTGACATGACTACTGAAACTAAGCTCTGACTCTAGTGTCACACCAAGATTCCTGACTTGATTTTTGGTTGTTTGACCCCTAGAGTGAAGGTATGCGTTCACCTTGAGAACTTCATCTTTGTTTCCAAACGCAATGACTTCAGTTTTGTCTTTGTTTAACTGAAGAAAGTTTTGACACATCCAACTGTTGACTTCATCAATGCATTGGCACAGGGAGTCAATGGGGCTATAATCGTTGGGCGATAGGGCTAAGTAGAGCTGTGTGTCGTCTGCATAGCTGTGGTAAGCAATTTGGTTCTTTCTCATTATTTGGCTCATTGGGAGCATATACAGGTTGAACAGGAGTGGCGCAAGAATTGAGCCTTGAGGGACTCCGCATGTCATGGATGTCCACTCAGACTTATGGTCTCCTATACTCACATAATAACCTCTCCCATCTAAGTATGACCTGAACCATTTTAGGACTATCCCAGAAAGCCCCACCCAGTTTTCCAGCCTGTCCAGAAGTATGTTATGATCGACAGTGTCAAATGCAGCACTGAGGTCGAGTAGTACCAGCACTGATAATTTGCCTGAGTCAGTATTTAAGCGAATATCGTTTATCATCTTTATGAGCGCTGTCTCTGTGCTGTGATGCTGTCGGAAACCAGATTGAAAATTGTCAAAGTATCCATTCGAGCATAAGAATTTGTTCAGCTGATTGAAGACAACTTTTTCAATGATCTTACCTATGAAAGGAAGATTTGAGATTGGTCTATAGTTGCTTAATATGGTCTTATCCAGATTGCTCTTTTTCAGGAGGGGCTTGACAACTGCAGTTTTTAGGGAGTTTGGAAAACTCCCAGAGAGAAGTGAAGCATTTACCACTTCTAGAAGATCTGCTTCTAAACTGTTTAACACACTTTTGAAAAACGATGTGGGAAGTGTGTCAAGAGCGCAGGTTGATGTTTTAAGGTGTTGTACGGTTTCTTCCAAAATTTTGCCATCAATTTCTTTGAAATCAGACATAGTAACTACTTTCTCAGGTGGTTTGATCTGTCTGACCCCAGCGCAAGTCAAGGAGGATGCTGCACACTGGTGGTGATTGAGGAGATTCCCCCTTCCATGTAAAGTGATTTGAGTACCCAGAAAAGCGCTATATAAATGTAACAATTGATTATAATTATTATCATAGCTCACAGCAATCGTTCTCCATCTATCATCAGTGTGTGTGTGTTTGTGTCTGTACTAGTGATGTATGTCTCGAGACCGGTCTTGGTCTCGAGACCGGTCTCGAGACCACTTTTACGTGGTCTCGGTCTTGTCACGGTCTTGACGGTCTTTGGTCTTGGTCTTGTCTTGGTCTCGGACCTCTCGGTCTTGTCTAGGTCTCGCTGTCTCAGACCGACATAGTGGTCGGGGGATTTAGCAATACAATACTACAATATCCACGATGACACAACGTTCGATAATGCAACATTATTATCCGCAACGGAACGGATTGAAGCGCGCGTCCGAGTGAAAGTGCGGCGTGTGCGTGAGCCACACCAGAAAACACTTTATCCGCGCCACTGATCGCCGCGGCAACGAGCACTTTGATCACTTGATTTAAAAAACACATATCAGTGACATGATGGGTTTTATCTTCATTAAGGAGATTTTGGGTAACTGCACAACTGACAGATGACCTTGAGCGCACCGCCAACGGTGTGTGTGTGTGTGTGTGTGTGTGTGTGTGTGTGTGTAACCATAGCGACAAAACGACCAACTTTCGGATCCTGCACTTCAGCTTATAATTTCGTTTTTAAAAATTGAATTATGTATTTAAAAGTTGCAGAATGGATTAATTTGGAGACTCCGAAATCGGCAGAGATAGGCAGGCATTTGCTTAGATGAATTTGTGACTTTGATGTGTCATGTGTGTGTGTGTGTGTGTGTGTGTGTGTGTGTGTGTGTGTGTGTGTGTGTGTGTGTGTGTGTGTGTGTGTGTGTGTGTGTGTGTGTGTTGTTTGATTACAGTATTGTATTTAAGATGGTGTTAGACTAAATAAATGGTCTTTTAAATATCATATGCATATCTCCGTTGTGTTGACTAAACATTAGGCCTAATCCAAGTTTACAATTGTGTATCTTTAATTAGCCTAGATTTTACGATTTCATCTACACATTAAGTATATTTTCTATTGGTTACATATTTCTCATTCTTTAGACAGTTGTTGGAGGAGAAAGATGGTGTTGGAGGTGTTTGATGTTTTGTCAGATGAACCATCAGTACCAGTCATGTCAGTCCTCAACACAAAAGTTAAGGGAGTCTCAATCCTCTAATAGTGCAGTAACAGCCGTCATGCAATTGCTACACATAGTTGAACTCACCCAGTCTGCATAAACATTTACAGTGAGCTCACAGTCACACACATGACATGGTCTGTCTCTGTATTGTTCTGCCTGTGTAGTTGAAGTAATACCAACTAATATGTATTGAATGTAAACTGCAGCTGAACCCTAGAATGCTGCTATTCTTGAATTCATACAAGTTGCTTAGCTTCAACACTGTTTTTTTCCCCCTCCGGTCTCGACTTGGTCTCGGTCTTGGTCTCGACTTGGTCTTGGTCTTGACTTGGTCTGTCTTGGTCTTGGTCTTGGTCTTGTCTTGGTCTCGATACCCTCTGGTCTTGGTAGTGTCTTGGTCTCGGTTTAGGCGGTCTTGACTACAAGTCTAGTCTGTACTGATCACTTTTAAATCATGTGGATACATGGTTTCAAAGCCTTAAAGGACGTATCAAGTTATCTCATGTTCAGGTCCCCATTACATTTTACCAATTACAGCAAAGATTGGTTGTATGAGGAGAACAAAGCATCACTGCATTATCTTCTGGAAGCACCAGACAGGGATTTGAAGTAGTCAGTGAGTGAAAACAACTCTTCTTATATTTCATAAATAATTTCTAAAAGACCTCGTTAACCCCAAAGAAATCAATCTTTAAAACGATTCCTTTTTGTTTTGTGAGGAATGCTTATTATGGTAGTGTCAGAGGGGATGCATTTCATTTCAGCTTGACCCTAAACAGTTGCATTTAGTGCAGAATTGTCTTTGAAGTCTCTGAAGAGTTTCTCTCTCATGAGTTGCACTGTTGTACTGCTATGAAGCTGTGCCGTACATGAGCGGAAATCAGAGAACAAACAGACAGCGCTCTCCGTTTTCCTTCTCTTTTCTACCCCCCTCTCTCTCTTTCTGTCTATCCGCTTGCTCGGTTTTTAATTGGGCTCACTGCGTGCGTCCCTGGAGCTCTCTGTGCTGTGTTTGTGTGGGTGAGTCTTGGAGTGAATCATAGTAATTTAGGAATTTGGACTTGTGTGTGTGATTTTGTGTGTAAAAGAGGTTAAATGTTTGTACAAGTATGTCCTTAAATGACTATGTTTAAAAGTGTTTGTCTGTTGACTGTATGTGTAGAATATATTATGTAGAGCTTATTTCATCAAGACTGTAATCCACATCCTGTTCAACAAAAGTTAAATGGTAGCATCATTAATTTAGTATCTAATAGGGCTGCACGATTTGGGGAAAATGTCATATTGCGATTATTGATATTGTCATATTGAGTTTCATGAGTCAACTTGCTTCGTTCTCAAGGAAAATGCACACACAGATGCTGAAATATGTATTTCTCAAACTAACAACAACAACTAAATGATTGATAACACCTATAATTTTTGTCTAACAGGTAGGACATATAAATAAATTGAATAAAGTTATCAAACTATATAATCATAAATTATATATTGACTAATCCTTTTTAAAGCTACAAAAGTTCTTTAGTCAAGAGCAGTGAGTGTTTTTTTCTGTTCCCTTTGTTCTTTGGCTACTGTGTACATGGCCGCGGGAACTAGGGGTGCTGAGAGTGCTGCAGCACCCCCTGATGACAGCTGTTTCACTACATTGGAATTTAAAATGACATGACTTTATATAACTTTTTGTTTTTCAACATGTTTTTTGAGAACACCTTCTACCTTTATAAAATTACTATAAGATATCTCATTTTTATATGTTGTTGAATATTTATATGACTTTAAAAGAAATGAATATATCATAAGGCAAAAGCCGATCTCGCATGGAGTGAGTGACGTGACACTGGTTGAGGACCAGCATCTCAGAACTGATTTGACACTCATTTAATGCATGTGAAAAAAATTAATATAGATGTCTTGATTCAAGCATTCTTTGGCATTAGGGGCTGTTCACACAGTACGTGTTTTTCAGTGTGAACCCACTAGGCGTGTTTAACTGTTGCGCTCGCGTCTCGCGCATGACAAAGCATTCTCAAAACGCAGCACTCAAGTTAAAATAAGTTCAACGAAAACGCGCCTCGAGACCGTGCATTTTTCCCCCGTTCCACTGCCCGCGTTTGACGTCTTGCGTTTTCGCTTTGAAAGATTATGCTTTCTGTGTGAACCGGCACTCCTGAGTGAGTATCATAAGGTAAGATGCAGATTTGTGTGCTGTGCTTTTTAAAATGTATCATGAATTCTGAGCGTTCTCACATAACTCTGTTCTCATTCATTTGTATGTTCATCTTTTTGTTTGGGCTGTTTAATATTAGAATTTTGTTTAAAATACTCCGCCCCGCAATATCAAGCCCCGCCCCCAGCACCCCCCTGATAAAAAAAATTCCCACGGCTATGACTGTGTACTGTCCCTTTAATACCAGCCTCTACTGACAGAGACGCGGATCTCACATGCGCCTCATTATCTCACGAGTCAGAACTCTTTACGTTCATCATAAGACTGCTCTTATGTTATGAAGATACTCGACAAAAAGACATTTTGGCATAATTGTGTGTGTTATTGTTTGTTCAAGCGCGAAAGAGAACTGTATTCTACTAACGCAAGTCTTTCTGTGTGTCACAATCAGGACATTCACAGGCAGCGCGCTCTTTTTTGTCTTTTCGCACATTAATGGTTTAAAGCAACACTATGTAAAAAATGTTACCTTAAAATAATGTATCCAAAATCGTTTCAGTGGTTCATCAAGTCGTAAAAGGCACTTATGCCTCCGCTTTGCGGTCCTTTATCTGCTATAACCACACTATGTAAGATTGCCAGATCGGGTCACGTTTCTTAAGTTCTAATGAGACATAAGAAAACTACAAATTTGACTTGCTTTATGGCAAGCGTTACAATAGTCATTATTTAGTTTTTCTTCGTTTCTGATGTCGCAATACATCATACTTTCATAAAATCATGCATCATACTCTTCCTTGTCTGTGGACATCGTTCATTCCAAAGCCGGTGCTGGATAAACAGTGGGCGTGCGTGCGCCAGTATAGGCTGCGGTAGGCTAAATGATTTACGACAGCGGTAATGGACAATTCCGCTTCCAACCTGTAGGGGGACCGCAGAGGAAAAGTTTCAGTGTTGCTTTAAAAGCATTTGCATGAAAAAGAGCGGGATCACTAGCCAAAGGATGACAAATCCATTTGCATCATATAATCGCAGCCTGACATCGCGATTGCGATTTGATTAATCGTGCAGCACTAGTACATAACTTTATTCAAGATGGCAATATGTAATAACATTTATATATTTAGTCATTTAGCAGACATGCTTATCCAAAGCGACTTACAAAAAAGAAACATCACAAGCAATTTATCAAACAAGAGCAAACAACACTCAGTGTGAGTTTCTAAGCTACAGTATTTTCTTTTTCTTTAATGGAATTGAAAATGCCTTTGGTTATGGTCGGTAGTTTTAGATTTACCCCTGGTTTTACAGACAGGGCTTACATTAAGCCAGGAGTAGGCCTTAGTTAGCTTTAACGTGCGTTAGAAAATACATTACTGCTGCGCATCTTGAGACAAAACAATGACACTGGCTTAAGACATGTCAGTTCAAGTTGCTTTCAGTTCAAGTTGCTTTCAGTTAAGACAGCTCAAACATGCATTTTAGTCTGGGACTAGGTTCACATTCTCATGATAATTTGTGGATCAATCTTTCAATCACGCCGATATTAAACAGATTTTTCTTTTCTTTTTAAAGCACAGTAAACTGTTACTGAAGACGACAGATTAGCAATTTTGCTTTTGTGTTCCTGGTATCAATACTAGAGTATTGTCAATCTATAACTAGAGCTAAATCTGCTATTACTATTACCTAACATTATTACATGGCTCTCTGGAATACTGCAGTTAAATATTTTTCTGTTTTGACCTCAAAACTGTGTAATTGACAGTTGTCACAGGCCACTTAACTGGTATAGCTTATGAAAATGATTATTACTTAAAGAACTAGGCTAAATCCTTGGAGAAATAACCACTGTGAAGAGTCTGAAAGAGATACCGGGAGAGACAGTGGGAAAAATTTAAGGAAAATCTGAATCGGGGCAATAACATGAACAATGGCACTTCTTTCTCAGCTTAAACTATTCCAATAAAATGTATTGCTAGGTTGAACTGGCATGATTTCTACTAAGTTTTTTTTTTTTATATAAGGGATTCACTGGCTAAAGCATACAAGTTCGGTACTTATTTTCATTTATATGGTTGAATTCTATAATAGTCTAAACAAATTAAAAATAAAACATTAGGCTACTACTTAAGTTAATTTATTACATTATATACGTACAGTATATAATAGAACATTCAAATGTGCAGTATGCTGTATGAACAGATATACATTTTTAATATTTGCTAAAGATTACATTAAACAAATTTAAGATTACATATTAGGGTTTTAAAATAATAATTTAAACGTTAGATGATGCTCTAAATGTATAATAAGGGTAAGTGAGAAATTGAACAATTGAATCTAATATCGACCAATATTTATCTAATATCGACCGATACCAATAAAAAATACAAATGAAAAACATAAACAGTCAGTCACCAATGAGACACCGATATATCATTCATCCTTAACTTTTTTTAATTGAAGTTAAGTGTTTTTGTTTAAAAAAAAGTCATGTGAATGACAATAGATGACAAGAAAATTCAACTTTAAATTTGCATGTGCATGTCATACTGTAGTTTAGAGCTGCACTAATTCTGTATAAAAAAAATTTTTTTTCATAGAGATCACGATTCTCCCACAATTCTGAACAGACAACTAAACAAAACAACATGTAATTTACTAGAGGTTCTAACAAAATGTTTATTGCTGCAGTCTATTTATTTGAATTCATTGTTTAAAAAAATATGTTTGAATAAATAATTCAATAACTCACTCATAAAGACTTCACTTGTTTCATTACTGGATGAATAAGCGTTTTTCAATAAATAAATGAATAAACAAATAAGTGTAACGTGAATAAGTGAAACGCGAATAAATGAAACGTGAATAAATGAATAAACAAATCTTTTGAATGAATGATTCAATGACAAATAAATTTTTAAAAGTACTGTCTATGGCGTAATTTCATTTAGTAAAGCGTCAAGTAACTTTCAAAAGGTGATTTGCTCTATTTTGATCGCTTTCGTACACATCAAGCGTAACGTCAGTTCTGGCAGGTCACGTTAGTCAAACTCGCATACCTATAGGAATACGACGCCTATCACTGTATACATATATAAGCTCCTTCAGTATTATCAGCAGCTATCGCGTTTCTCAGGAGCTAATTACCATCCTCCATCCCCAGCTCCTCCTGTCGTCAGTCCTGACAGAAATCAGTGCTTATATCTGAACTATAAACTTTTATCTCAGTACTTCTGTGATTTTGTCAAAGGTAGAAACAGGCAAATCGTTGTCATTTAGGAATGAGATTGCGAGGGTGTTTGAATGGAGATCACAATCTTTTAACGTTTAATCGTGCAGCTCTACTGTAGTTTATTTTAGTAGTGTCTGCTGCACAGACAATTCAACCTCTCTCTATTCACCCCAAGGACAACAAAGTCCCAGACAGAAGGAAAGAGACTGAGAATACTAATTCCTCACAGTGAGAAAACAATTACAATTGGGTTGTAAAACAGAGAGAAGTTGCAGCATCTGTTTGTGTGTGTTCATAATAGCTATGTACAGTTGTGCTGTTTGTTTTATTAGGTTCTCATCCCACTTAGTTTGCAAGCCTGTATAACATTTGATTGGATTAAGGAAGTTTTCATAGCAATAGTCTGTATTATTAATAGTCAATAGATTAATAGTCAATAATATAGTATTTATAGAATATAGTATGGAAACTAACACAAGGGTCTCATCCCTCTGTAGAAGGTACTTGTTTTGTCATCTCAAGCAAGTAATTCACTCACATGCACTATACAAATGAACAAAATTTACCTCCTTCCAGCATTACTCAACTGCGCTTTTAGCTTAAAATAAGCCTTGGCAAGTGGTGTCAAATTGCCAGGAGTTTATAGCGCTCACAAACACACACACACACACACACACCCCACGCACAAACTTGATAGGTTGTTCAAAAGATATCCTCAGCATCCAAGCAATTAGTGCTCATTGTTTCCATAGCAACCCAAAAGACCAGTGGGAAGGAGTCAAAACTTGGACCTTAATTGCGATTTTCCCCTTCCTCCCCTGTACATTCCCTCACTACTATGCATTAGGGATTAAATCTTGCTCACTTTTACAAGGAGTGATTTGCAAGTCGCCAATAGCTTCCCACTGAGTTGTTCAAGCGAAACCATGATTAGCCATTTTAGATGTATTTGATTGAAAAAGGACAAAAACCATATTAAGTCTAAGTCCAGGTATAAGACTGAGCTTTATAGTAGTGGATTGCATCTATGGATGCTATATAGACCTTATTACCACAAGGTCAATCACATAATTGAGATTTAATCATTGCCTACAGTAAGTCACTCACAGCTAACTCGCAATTATAGTTAATTAACTGGCATTAAATGTAATTATGTGTACTGTAAAAAAGTATGTAATGCTTAAGGCAGGACATACAAGAAATAAGTACAATTGTGCATCTAAAACTTCAAATTACAACTCTGTGGTCTTTGTGAATTCAGGGATCAAATCTTAGCAAGTCAACAAACACATCTGTTCATGCATATTTTAATCATCCTTTCAAATGGGTCATTATAGAAACATCTGTTATTCTGTTAATCACATTGCATTTAATAAACACAAAGACAGGAATAGCATTATAATTAACTCACCAAATGGTCAGAATCAGTGAGGCGGATGCAAGCTTCATCAGGCCAGATCCAGAGGAGAAAAAATGGCATATGAATGCAGAGAAATTGTGGCGATGCTGTTTGCATGATTGTGCTTGATTGCCATTTTTGATAAGGGTTCAAAAAATACAATCCAAATCTCTATACGGTAATACTAGCACCTAAAGCCTGGAAGTTAGCTTGAGGGAAGAATCAAAATTCACACACACACAAAACCCACTTGGTTTATCAACCTTGAAGCGGCACACACACAGAAAAACACATTAACCTGTTTTCATTATATGCAGACACACAAACACACACATACACATGAAATACAGGTGAAATTTGATATGATGGAGGTTAAGCAGTGAGTTAAGGCCTGGTTACTCTTGCACTTTTCAGATTCCTATGACTGTCTGACTGGGTCAAGTCCATGGCCGTCACCAAGGAGACATAGCCTCTGAGGATCTTCCTATAGAGATTTTGTTCAGCTTCAGTATTCACCATGGTTCTGTTAATGAATTCAGAATGTAAAACCCATGAAATAAGAATCCACAAGCCTTTGTGCTTGGTTACATTATTATTAGGGCTGGACTGAAAATATCCATTAATCGTTTTTAATCAATCATCTGTTTTCATTACTCGTAGCGTACCTGCCATCTAATAATCACAATATGCTTTGTGCTTTGTTACTTTTGATAAGAAAAGTCCTAGCTTTCAAAATATGTAAATTTTATCATGAAATTCAATTGGCACTCTTTAATGTGATGTGACAAATCACTGTAGTGCCTCAGTTCAAGTGGAGAGGCACCGTGGAAAGCACATGAACTTATGATCAGTTCCTCTTTACAACTAGATATTCTACAAAACAGACGTGAATGAACATAAGAAGGTATGTTAAAAGAAACAGTAAAACTTAGTGAAATGTATCATGTTTCATGTAATAGCCTCAAGCTGTGTTTGGGCAATTCCAGCATTATGGATGGGACATTTGCAGTCAAAACTTGAAATATAAATTCTCCGAAAATGCATTTAATACCAATATATTGAAACGTCTGTTTATATATCCATACTCCCTTAATAAAGGAGTCCAGACATTAGAAAAATATCAGTTTACACATGCGTTTTATATTTAATATGAGGGAAATACACATGCGTTACGGACGTGACACATACAATTTTTAACTTTTAGGTGGCAAAATATTTTTTAGTAATTCTGTAAATTACACTGTGCAAAGCAGAAGTAATACTACCCACCGGATGAAGAAGGGCTGGCTCTTCACAGAACATAAAATATTTATTTTATTTTATTTTTCGTGTTCGCATTTATGAGGTAAAAACAATGTTACAGACGTGACAGTTCTCCGTTACGGACGTGACCGCTCTGAAAGCGGTACTAAAAGACTGCTTTAAAACTTTCACAGAGACCTCAAACAAGCATTTAAAACACCAAATATTAAGGATTGGCATTTCAAGCAAAATAATATTCGATGATTGTTCGAAAATCGTAACTCTCCCCCACATGCTTCAAGCTTGGACAAACATCAATAGAACAGTGTGTGAACAACGTGTCAAGTAAGGTTGCAATTATCTCAGGTAGGCAATGCAATGGGTTGGAGCAAAAAAAAGTTGTGAGATTTTTCTTTCCTTAATAAAAATTGATTTACTGTGGCTGATCCAAAAGAATCCAAATCAAGATCTGTGTTAAAATCAAGATCTGTCTTAATGCCCAGGCCTAACTGTCATGGTTTTGAGATTTTGAACTTAGTAAAACAGATTAAAAGAAGTGTGTCATTTTTTCACCCCTAGGGTCACAAAAATGATATACCAATTCGCTTTCGTATAGCCTACTCTGTTCTATAACTAGGCAGGTATAAATACCAATAAATTATAAAATGTTTGCATTTTTGTATTCTGTAGGATAAACACAATTTGTGCACTATTAAGTGTTACATTTTTGTTTTAAAATACATATTTAATTGAGCCTACATAAAAATATGTAATATTACCCCAAAAAACATGCTCTGATTTACCCTTAAAAAATCCACCAGAATTAGCAGACCATCCTAGTGACTTTGAGATTCTTATTTGTTATTTCTTATACTTATACATATTATGATTTAGGACACACTTCATTTAATTCCAGATAGTATTAAGGGTAGATATTTGGGATGAAGGGATTGTTTTCAAACAGGTCTCCTGAACAACTAGTCGGTAAACAGATATAGTCCAGCCCCAAATACCAGTCATTTGTTGAGCCAACGTTGAGTGGTTATCATGGCCCTGTTAGCCCCCTCTGGCTGTAACTACACCATCTGGCTTCAGGAAGCATGTTTCTCCCTTGGCAAGTATTGATTTCAGATTTTTTTAATGTTGCAAACAACATTTAAAATGAAAAATATTTCATTAATGTAGATATTTTACCAGTGCTCAATTCTATTTATAGGCTTCTTAAAGAGTCTTTTATAAGCATTAACCCTTTTCGGGGAAATCAACTTAAAAGTGACTTACAGTTTAGCTGTCTAATATTACGCAAGGACAGGAGATTATAACCAGAGGTGTAAAGTCCAGGGGTCAGAAAAGTAAAAGTCCTGCCCTATGTTTATTCCACCCATGAACTCAGTCAGCTGATTTAACCAATTAGTTCTATCTCCTGGCTGAAAAACTGTGCTAATTAGCAAATCCAGGTGATTGGAACAAAATACTGAGGAGGACTTTTACTTTCTGAACCTGGACATTACACCTCTGATTATAACATACAAAAAATTACACATTTCACCTCTAAGCCATGTATTAGACTCAATGGAGAAAGAGGATTTTAGATTATTTAGTCTGTGGAAAAGTCCAAGCCAGGAAAGCTGGTGAATCACCACTGAAGTATAGTGAAAATGTACTGGAAGAAATCCCCAGTCTATCCACTTACTAAATGGTATGTATAGTTTAAAGGTGTCATGAATTGAGAAATAAAATGTTCCTTTAGACATATAAGAGGTCATCATACTATAAGAATATACTGTAAGTTTCAGAACTGAAAACTTCCTTGTTAGTCCAAAACAGCTTTTATTGAAACTAAGCCCAGAGAACAACCTGTTTTGGATTGTGCCTATTTATGACATCATAGATGAAAATAGTGAAATAAAACCTCTGCAGAAGATCAACGCTTAATCATCGCTACCACTGTAGCCCCGCCCACTGATTCACCCATGACAAGTAGCAGGTAAATAACATACGTGACACTTACACTGGATTGAGCAACTAAGCGATAAACATTCCTTTGAAAAGTTCAAAATGTTGTGAAAAAAAATAAAATTTCTTCTGACGCTGGATTTGCAGAGACAGTGAAAAAAAACAAAAAACACGATGCTGTGCCTTCTTATATTGGATCCGACAGGAACAGCGCAACACACTTATGCGAGTAAAAAAGTTTTTACTGTCACTATTGCTTTGTTACAGATCGTTCGATATGTACTGATTATGTGTGCGTGACTAACCAAAATCTAGCCTGGTTGACACCAGACCCTTCTCAGTTGTAACTGAGAGTGGGTCTGGGGAAGGTTCATTCACAGCCCATTTCCAAAGGGATGTCACCAACGGATGTCGCTCAAATGTCTCTGGGAACAATTGGATAGACCTAAAACCTAAAGACCTAAAACCTCAACGTTTGTGATTGGTGCCTCGATTTGGAAAAATTGGAAATGGGCTTCAATGGGCTCTTGGCCAGACGGACTTGCAGAGCAAATCTTAAATTTGCCGGAAGTTCGTCAGAGTTTTCCCAGGCTAACCAAAATCACCAGTGACCAGTGATTTCTGATATGTAATGGTACAGTCAGATGTTCTTTGTCTCAAAATGCTGTTTGTGTCAGTAAATCAAACCAGTGACTAAACGGTCAACTTGACAATGTTTCTCTTAGTAGGATGAAAATAATAATTTTACACAATTATTTAAACTGTGATTAAATTATATAGAAAGCCATCAAAGAACACTCCCATTACAATCTCTGGAGCTGTCAATCAAACAGCGCAAGTTTATCAGTGACTGAGTTCTGGACTCTCGCAAAAACTCCCGTTATAATCAACAAATCTCTTATTTTGCACTGTTAGTTATGATGCAAGCATTCGTGAGAGTGCTGAAATTGAGTTACAATGACGAGATCACTGCATTCATGCGCTAATCATCTGTGATTGGCTTCAATGCTCATCACTGCAACCTTTCATGCCACAATCTAAATATAATGTTATAATCAACACTTTCACAATTGGTTAACATTGAGAGCTGTAATGGTAAAAACATGCTAATAGTTTTCGAGAGAGTTCCACAATACAAAGCTATTTCATATGCAATGATGTTAGCCAATCACAGCAGTGGGCGTTTACACTTAAGTCTAACAGCAGACACGCCCCTTCAAACAGAGCGTTCAAATCAGAAGGCTAAAATCAGGGTAGGAAAAATGTAATTTATTTCTAAATAATGACCATATTTGATGTAGTGTTGCACGGTGTACCGATACTTCAAAAGTATCGCGATACTCGGAAATTAAAAACGTCACGATACCTAAATTTATCAGTATCGATACTTAAATTTTTTTTTAAAAACGCCTCCCTATGGACGTCTGTGTTTTTTTCCTGACGCACGCAGCAAAGAACCTGCCGCTGTCAGTGTCATGTGACAAAACACTACAGCGAGATGGCTGCATGTGGGAGCACAAGTGGTCCACGACTCGTAGAAAAAGATGACGTGAGGAGTGACATATGGAAGTACGTTGCCTACCTTGCTCTGTTGCACGGTGCACCGATACTTCAAAAGTAAATCGGAAATGAAAAACGTCACGATTCCTTCATTTATTAGTATCGATACTTCTAAGAATGACCGCGTTCCAGATTTGTAAGGCCGGCGACACACTGGCTGCGTGTCATGTCCGTTTTTATTTCGGCTCCCATGTTAACTGCCTGCGTGACACACGCGTCTGGGCGCAGCTTGAGACGCGCGGAAAACGCGTGCATGCTAGAAATAGAACCGACACCTATTTTTCACGCGACACGCAAGCGTGTTGGAAGCGTTTCCAGGCAAAATAGAATAGGAAAAGATGTTTCTATGTCATTTTGACACGAATACATATTAATAAATGACATTTTGATGTTTGAAAGTTTTGACATAAATACAATAAATGTAATTTAATTTTTTTTTATCGATTTTCAAATATTGCACCTCTCAATACAGAACGAATTATTCTGTAGCCTATTTTGCCGTCAACACTGCCGACGTTGTCTTTGCTGCTATATATTTGTTTAACATGAAGTATAGGCCTTCCACAACTCTCTCTCCACATGTCAAATATATCACCAATGAGGCTTATCATATGTTACCAATATTAAACATTGTTTAATATAATCGCTGTTCATATTTTTATTCAAAGTTCAGAATCAAGATAAAGCTCTTATGTTTCTTATGATAAATGAGATAATGCTGCTAAATTTATAAAAAAATGTACCTTAAATGTCATTGCTCTAATTAATTTTTTATATTTTTATATTTCATATTTCATATTTTGTTCAAATGTTTAATATATCTGCTGTTCATATGTTCATTTATTAGTGTGTTATATGATTAGAATGTTATCCCGGTTTTAAAATAAAGCACAGCAATGATATTTGAGAGTGTTTCTCCCTTTTTAGGAAAAGTATCGAAAAAGTATCGAAATCACAATACTTGACTTGGTATCGGTATCGAAACAATAATTTTGGTATCGTGACAACACTAATTTGATGTGAAAATTATACTAACATTATAAGTGAACCCCAGGAAACATTATTAAATAATGCAGTTCATGACCCCTTTAATATATTTTCCCCACTGTAGCTTTCATAAGGAGTTTATTCAAAACATTAAGTATGCTAAAATATCTTAAAATATTTGAAGATTATACTTACACTACCGTTCAAAAGTTTGAGGTCAGTATGATTTTTGTTGTAGGCTAACTGTTAATTTTGTTGATGAATAATTTTCAGCAGTTTTCTTCAATGATATTTTTTCACTGACGAAAACAAGACAATAACTAAAAAACTTTTTTAATTACAAAAACTATAATGAACGTCTATTGACCTTTTCACCAATGAATGAGTACGAGATAAAAATGTTAGGGAGGGATGATTTGGGAAGAGATTTAGGCAAGGCAAGGCAAGTTTATTTATATAGCACATTTCATCATTTCATACACTATGGCAGGGGTCTCCAACACGTCGCTCGCAAGCTACCAGTAGCTCGTGGCCTAATTGGAGGTAGCTGACAAATTGCGTCTTTTGCGCACTCAAGTTTGTTCAAATGTAGGCGCGCTGAAGCGACGTGCTCTTTTTTTCCAGGTGCAGCGAGATGAAAAAATCTCAACTTTTCAGAATGCTGCAAACGCACCGCAGGTCATGTGACAAGAACCAACCAATCAGCTTCACCCTTTCAGTAACAACATTGAAAGCTCAGTCAACAATGAAGGACGGCGGTGCACCCAAACACTACGGGTGTTTTTCTATTCTCCATAAATACATTTTGTAGCAAAACTACAGCAAGCGTTTTTCGGTGGTGGAAATCCATTATCTACTAAAACTTCGTTGTTGTTGTGGAGAGCGCAGTGCATAGCAACAACAGACGGGAAAATCGGACCGAATTTTACTATTAATAATAAAAGATAAGCTAATATCATATGCATTGTAAATGTCAGTAATTTATCTTTTTTGACTCATTCTTTTTATTCAAAAAATGATTTAAAGGTTGAAATATGTGAGGTTTATCTTTTTATAAAACCTTTTTTGTCAAAACTTTATTTGAACTTGTACATGTTAGTAGATAACATGTTGCAAGACACTCCTTTAAAATCTGGCCATACTTTTTAATGTTATTATTTTAATGTTTATGTAATCAAAAAGTGCATATTGATGCTAATTTTATTTGTTATTTGCTGGTTTTCGACATAAAACTTGGTGAATTGATTTCATTGTGTAGTATTAGTAGCCTACTTTTTAAACAGGATTCTGTGATAACTGTGATCATGTTGGTCACTATAATACTGAAATGAAATGTTCATGCCATTTCATCTCTAGTTATGATCAACTATGATAAACTAAAATCAACTATAATTATTTGGTTTTACAGTATAATATGCAAAGTACAATTTTCAAACAAAAAAAAATGAATCTCTGATTCTGTTCTTTTCTCTGACATTTAAGGGTGACATGTATAGGCCTACAAAAACTCTTAGGTCTAAAACAGTTTGGATAGTTGTTAATATGAGTTATGAGACATTATTAAAGAGATAAGTATTGTATTACATGAGTAGCTCTCGGGCCACTTTCATTTTTTAAAAGTAGCTCTCAAATGAAAAAAGGTTGGAGACCCCTGCACTATGGCAATTCAAAGTGCTTTACATAGAAAGGAATAAAAAATAAAAGCAAAATAAAAGCAAGGAAAATTAAAACA
Organism: Leuciscus leuciscus; assembly: GCF_965113295.1. Lineage (NCBI taxonomy): Eukaryota > Metazoa > Chordata > Actinopteri > Cypriniformes > Leuciscidae > Leuciscus > Leuciscus leuciscus. The sequence continues at coordinate 19,841,724 of NC_138741.1, forward strand.
GTTATTCAAAATGCAGAGGCAGAGAGAGAGAGAGAGAGAGAGAGAGAGATTCAAAAGCAGTGGCCATTAGACTGACTCCTGAAGGATACATAATTACTAAAACCACTGTGTGTATATTTTGTGTGCGTGGGAAAAGTGTAGGCGGATGTGTGCGAGTGCATATGTTAATTAACACACACTTTAGACACTTAATCAAACAGGAAAATTAAAATCCCAATTTGCTAATAATTCATCTGCTGCAGCATGTCAGCAATGACGTTTCAAGTGATGACATGCACTCGCTGATTCTCATGACAGTAGCTGAAGCCACTACATATGAACCATGTGCACCCGCTGATGTGGCTGCTAAAATAACTGTCACTCAAAGCACAGAGTGTATTTTAATAGTTTTGAATAGTATAACATCATCCGAAAATATCATCTGAATATGACCAGTGACTCATATCAGATATTCAGTCAGAAAAAGCCATTTAGGGTCTGCAGTGATGGAAATTTAGGCATAAATAACTTGATTAACCCTATAAAGCCTACTGTATCATATTTGCTACACAAATTTATAAGGCCTCTAAATTATCAACATGATTAAACCTTTGCTGCACAACCTTGTACACAATCTACTACATGCCATCTATTGTCTGATTGATAGTTATTAAAAAATTTTTTTTTACTTTTAGTATAATTCTAAAACAGTCTCCCTTCAGGTACTATATATGCGTCTTTTGCTGTAAAATGTAACTTTTTTTGCCACACAAATATCAGCAATGGCACCAAAATGCTCAGTTTGCAATGCTCTGTTTCTTAATCCTTAAGATTGCGTAATAACGCATATTTAGAAATGAGCATCATAATGGGGAAGAAAGAGGTTCTGTTTATTTCAGAAACTGCTGATCTACTGGGATTTTCACGCACAACCATCTCAGTGTTTACAGAGAATGGATCGAAAAAGAGATAAGAGAGCAGCAGTTCTGTGGGCGAAATCTTGTTGTCTGCCTTGTTGATTCCAGAGGTCAGAGGAGAATGGCCAGACTGGTTCAAGCTGATAGAAAGGCAGCAATCTCAAATAACCACTAGTTACAACCAAGGTATGCAAAAGAGCTGAAATTTGAAGCACATGGGTTACAGCAGCTGATCACACCGGGTGCCACTCCAGTCAGCCAAGAACAGGAAATTGAGGCTACAATTAGCACAGGCTCCCCAAAATTGCACAATAAAACATTGGAAAAACTGTTGCCTGGTCTTACGAGTCTTGATTTCTGCTGCGAAATTCAAATGGTAGGGTCAGAATTTAGCATAACACAAAAAGATCCATCCTGCCATGCATCAACGGTTCAGGCTGGTGATGTAATGGTCTGGGAGATACAGTATATTCTTGCCACACTTTGGGCAACTTAGTAGCCTCCAGCAGTTGAGCATTGTTTAAACACCATGACCATCCCTTTATGACCACAGAGTTTACCCATCTTCTGATGGCTAATTCCAGCAGGATAATGTGCCATGTCACAAAGCTCAAATCATCTCAAACTGGTGTTTTGAACATGACAATGAGTTCAGTATACTCAAATGGCCTCCATAGTCACCTGGGGTCTCATTTATAAAACTGTGCATATGAATCGTTACTAAAAGTGCGCCCGAAAGCCAAAAAATATTCAGATTTATAAAACAGTGCGTACACCAGAACCTGCGCAAAATTCCCTTTATATAACTCAGTTAGTGAAAGATTGTGCGTACATGCGCCTCCTCCCCACAATAACCATATATGGATCTAACAACGCCTTGTTTTACTATGCATATCCTGATCTGCATATCATTCGCATATGCATATTCATCCACATGATACCATGTTTAACAGAACAAGACATTAGGAAAATATGAGATACGAATGTGCAGTCACATTTAGGGATGGGACGATTACCGGTTTCACTATAAACCACGATAAAATGTACTGACGGTTAGTAATATCGTTTAAAATTGAACTATCATTAAAACCGTGTTTGATTATCGCGATTTTAGATCCTGTTCAGCCAACAACAGTCTGACGCAGGCGCAGCGCGCAATGTTGTTGTTGTTTTTTATTCAAGAAGGAATTGCGGAAGGCAGTGCTCGTGCTCGGGAGATTTTTCCGCCTTTTAAGAGAAACTGAGGAATTCTGAGGTGTGTGGTTATATGTTGGCTTTTACAAAAAGTCCTGAGGGAAACTTAATCGAGGATGGTCACCCTGTCAGCTCTAACATGCACAAGAAAAAGTAGCTGAGTCGTCTTGTGTGACTATCTTACCCACTATTGTATAGCGAACGCAAGGCAAGTTAACTTTGACCTCAATACCAAAACTACGTCTGGGAAATAATTGGGCATAAAATGTTGTTTTAAGTTGAACTATATTATGTCAATCACTTGAAATAAACGTGAAGCTTCCGCAAAGAAAAGTTCGCAGTGCTGCTCAAGTGGTTGAGCCAAAGACGAACGAACAAGTTCAAACAAGACTATTAAGAGTTACATTTAAGGGATAATAATTTATATTCATTATACATTTATTACACCGATTTTTTTTTTACCACATAATTACGGGGATATTGAATTGAGATTAATGTTTTAAATCTTAACTTACCTGTTTATAAATCCATTATGTACAGCGTACAAAACAATCGTTCAGACAAGATGATCACAACAATATTATCAAACTCTGAAAACAATAAATCAACTCTGATTTAATTTTCAATACAATTAAAAACGGAGACGCAAGACGGCAAGTTGTATTTGAATGAAACGAGAGAGTGCATCCATTGTGATAGGCTACATGGTGTAACGTCTGTCAGAGAGTTTGGAGTCTGCACAGATGAAGAATACAAGACAGTGCAAATGAACTGGTAGTTCCACAAGACTTTTATAGATTTTTTCTCTCAGTTAAGCACACTCTTCACATACATGTCGAAGAGCGAATGTTAAAAGGGAAAAGAAAACACTCTAAAACACGCTACAAATCAAAGTGGAAGTAAACACATTATAATAAATATCCAAGATGGCGCCGCGGATGGCTGCCTCGGTGTGGAGCTCTCCAGTTATTGTGTTGTTTTTGTTGGTTTGTTCTGCGTTTAGTCATTCTTTTCCTATCAGTTTCACCAAAGACGAACTACTGGACATTAGGAAACACACACCAGACAACTTTTTTACAGATTTTGATTACTCAGACGTTTTACTGGACATTCTCGTCGGAGGGGCAGCGGTGTTGTTCAAACGCGCGGTCAGACGCAAACGCGGGAAGCGCGCTGGCGCGCTGGTTAAACTCCGCGAGCGCGGCCTCCGTACTGCACTCCCCAGTATTCATCTTGCGAATCTCCGATCTCTTCCTAACAAAATGGACGAACTTCTTCTCCTCACCCGCACTAACAAGGATTTTTTAAACTCCGCTGCTCTGTGCTTCACTGAAACCTGGCTGAGTGAAGCCATACCGGACAACGCACTACATCTGCCGGGCTTTCAGCTGTTCCGAGCGGATCGCATCGCGGAACTAACGGGGAAAACGAGAGGTGGTGGATTGTGTTTCTACATTAACGAAAGTTGGTGTTCAGATGTAACAACACTGAAGAAGATGTGCTCTCCTAATTTAGAGGCACATTTCATAAACTGTAAACCTTTCTACTCGCCGCGGGAGTTTTCCTCATTCATTCTCGCGAATGTTTACATTCCTCCAGACGCGTGTGTGAGTGCGGCGATACAACAGCTGGCTGAACATATAGCTGAAATGGAACAAAGGTACCCAGACTCTCTTTTAATCATTCTTGGGGATTTTAACAAAGCAAATCTCTCCCGTGAACTGCCAAAATACAGACAGCATGTTACATGTCCTACCAGAGACAGTAATATATTGGACCACTGTTACACCACGATAAAGAATGCGTATCACTCCGTCCCACGGGCAGCTTTGGGGCTCTCTGATCATTGTTTGGTTCATCTTATACCGACCTACAGGCAGAAACTGAAATCAGCTAAACCCGTAATAAGGACTGTAAAAAGATGGACCAACGAAGCAGAGCAGGATCTACAGGCCTGCTTCGATTGCACTGATTGGACTGTTTTTGAAGCTGCAGCCACCGATCTGGATGAGCTCACAGATACTGTAACATCATATATCAGTTTCTGTGAGGATACATGCATTCCTACCAGGACATTCTTATCATTCACTAATGATAAACCATGGTTTACTGGGAAACTCAAACAGCTTCGTCATGCCAAAGAGGATGCTTACAGAAGTGGGGATAAAATCTTGTATAACCAGGCCAGAAACAGACTGACAAAGGAGATCAGAGTTGCTAAAAGAAGCTACTCTGAAAAGCTGAAAAACCAGTTTTCAGCCAACGACCCGGCATCAGTCTGGAGAGGCCTGAGGAACATCACCAACTACAAATCACCATCCCCCCGATCTGTGGAGAATCAACAACTGGCTGACACTCTCAATGCATTCTATTGCAGGTTTGAGAAGCCCAGACTCACACCTCACACCCGCTCTGATGTGCACTTCACACATCCACCATCACCTCCTGCAACCCCTCTCCTCCCCCCTTCTGCCATCCAACCTGAGCTTAAGGTCTGTGTGGAGGACGTGAGCCGAGTCTTCAAAAAACAGAAGACTAGGAAAGCTTCAGGCCCAGACGGCATCTCATCTGCTTGTCTAAAAGCCTGCGCTGACCAACTGGCCCCAGTCTTCACGCAGATCTTCAACAGATCATTGGAGCAGTGTGAAGTTCCCTGCTGCTTCAAACGCTCCACTATCATTCCGGTTCCCAAAAAACCTAAAATCACTGGACTTAATGACTACAGACCTGTCGCTCTCACGTCTGTGGTCATGAAGTCGTTTGAAAGACTGGTGTTGGCCTATCTGAAGGACATCACTGGACCCCTTCTGGATCCCTTTCAGTTTGCTTACAGAGCAAACAGGTCTGTGGGTGATGCAGTCAACATGGGACTGCACTATATCCTGCAACATCTTGACAGACCTGGGACTTATGCACGGATCTTATTTGTGGACTTCAGTTCGGCCTTCAATACCATCATCCCTGATCTTCTCACAGCCAAACTGACTCAGCTCTCCATGCCATCCTCAATCTGTCAGTGGATCTCCAGCTTCCTGACAGACCGGCAGCAGCGAGTGAGACTGGGGAAGCTCACATCCAGGACCCTCACCATCAGCACTGGCGCCCCCCAAGGGTGCGTTCTCTCCCCACTGCTCTTCTCCCTGTACACTAATGACTGCACTTCTAAAGACCCCTCTGTCAAGCTCCTGAAATTTGCAGACGACACCACCGTCATCGGTCTCATCCAAAATGGTGACGAGTCTGCTTACAGACTGGGGGTTGAACAGCTGGCTGTCTGGTGCAGCTATAACAACCTTGAGCTGAACACGCTCAAAACAGTGGAGATGATTGTGGATTTCAGGAGAAAATCCCCAGCACTCCCCCCTCTCACCATCATGAACAGCACTGTGGAAGCAGTGGAGTCATTCAGGTTCCTGGGCTCTACCATCTCTCAGGACCTGAAGTGGGCAAATCACATTGACTCCATTGTGAAAAAGGCCCAGCAGAGACTGTACTTCCTTCGCCAGCTGAAGAAGTTCAATCTGCCACAGGAGCTGCTGATCCAGTTCTACTCAGCCGTCATTGAGTCTGTTTTAAGCACTTCCATCACTGTCTGGTTTGGTTCAGCTACCAAATCGGACATCAGGAGACTACAACGGACAGTCCGGACAGCAGAGAGGATTATTGGTGCCCCCCTGCCAACCCTCCAGGACCTGTACTCTTCCAGAGTGAGGAAGAGAGCAGGTAAAATCATCACAGACTCCACTCACCCTGGACACCCCCTGTTTGAACTGTTACCGTCAGGACGGCGACACAGATCACTGGCCACAAGAACATCCAGGCACAGGAACAGTTTCTTTCCACAGGCCATTTCCCTTCTGAACACTTAACATGCCCCCCAAGGCATATGCCTGCAAGTGCAATACTCCCACTGTCTAGTGCAATATTCTCTTAACTCAGGTGATATTTATATTTATATTATTCATACTACTCAAAATACTGTAAATATGTTCATAATCTGTAACATGCACTAGACTCCCACTGTCTAGTGTAATATTCTCTAACTCAGGTGATATTTATATTATTCATACTTCTCAAAATACTGTAAATATGTTCATAATCTGTAAATGTTTATTCAGACTAAACCCAACTGTGACCCCTTTTTTTTACTTTTTATACTATTTTATTTTATTTTATTTTTTTATATATTTTATTCTTAGAATTTGTATTACTATGTTTCTTGTTGTATTTGTATTTGTATATGTGCACTGGAAGCTTCAGTACCAAGAAAAATTCCTTGTGGGTGCAAGCACACTTGGCAATAAAGCTCTTTCTGATTCTGATTCTGATAATAAAACAACGGTCAGCAGTAGAGCGGTCATCTTCTTCCTCTTTGCGCGAGCATTCTCACTCTCACTGTGCGTGCGCGCTCACATAAAAACAGCATGCATACAATAACGTACGCCATAGAAGTAGTTATCTTAAAGGCACATCAACATCCATGTCATGAACACTACTTAACACTAGGCGGCCGTTACAATGGATGCTATTGACGACCGTCATTATAAGGAAGGAAATGCCACATAATAGAATCTTGCTTTAAAAAGTGCATAGAGCTGCTTGTTTTATTTGTTGTTTGTTGATTTTCAAATATAAAACTTGTTGAAATGTCTTCAGTGTGATCATCAACTCTTTTTGAAAAAACTTTCATCTCATTTTAACGAAACCGTGATAATATTGATAATCGCGATAATTTTGGTCACTATAATCGTGAGTTTCAATTTTCATACCGTCCCATCCCTAGTCACATTACATTGCTAAAAATCATTTAGTAGCCTATCCTTGCCTTGTTTTTGAATAAATAAATCAAAATAGTATAAAACACTTCAGAAAATGTTTTTCTCAATCTTTCCCACTGGCCAAATAGTATTTTTAATTGCTTTATATTTTTGTTTTGGAAACATATAGGCCTTATTGTGCATTATTGATCATTATTTGCACAAAAATATTTTTGTTTTGTTCTGCTATTATTATGACATGAGCTAAGCAATCTTCGCTGTAGTTAAAACAATAACACAGCATGGCACAGGAAAAGTGTTCAATCGCATCCACTACAAATATTTATAATTATTAGAATATAAAAAAAAGTTGTAACTTCTCTGTATTGATTTCATGTAATTTAAGTGCTTAACATATTTAATCTAAATGTATCAAATGTAAAACTGTTTAAATCCTTCTTCTATTTATTTAAACTGTTATTGTTAACATGCACTGTATTTATGAATAGGACTTATAACAAGGATTTAAAGTGCTCAGTTCCCACGCAAAAGTTGTGAATGATCTATTAAAAAACAAACTTAACGGGAGAATGTGCGCACCTGCACTGTAACGGATTTCTGTAATTTGAACAGTATTTTACTGTAATATGTACAGTAAGATACTGTAAAATATGTATACAGTATGTTACTGTAAACAGCAAAGGATTATGGGAAAATATAGGGTCACTACTGTAATTCTTCACTACTGTAAATCAATTTACAGTAGTGAACTTGCCCGCGAAAAACTGACCAATGGCAAGAGGGATTTCTTTTCAAGTGTTTTTTTGAGGGGTTAAGTGGCAGTTAATGCACGGACAAAAGATCATGTAACTCACCAAAAAGGTTAGTATATAATTTCTATTTTATGTAAAATAAACATTTTCAAATGTTTTTACTTATGTTAACAGCAAACTAACATGATGTATCGTTTTGTTTTCGTCTGAATGGTTTTAGTGTCTTTTTTTCCTGACTGTCGTCAGAATGTTTTTTTTGGTGCCTTTATTACTGTCTTTTTTCCTGACTGTCGGCCGGGTCGCTGTCACGGTGATAATATTAACTGGTGAGTAAGTTAAGTTCACCTATATTAGATAGGAATAAATAATAATGGTTGTGTGTTCCTCTGCCTCTTTAACGCAAGTTAGCTCATCAGGCGGGCGGAGTCGACGGTAACGTTAACCGAGCTAACAGCGAACTCAACGTGAAATACTGAGGTAAAGTGAGATAGACGAAACCCTTGTTAAAGTGCGGGTTTTAAACAATATTTTCACGTAGGCCTATATGATTTATTTTCAGGTTTGTGATCTGGATAATGCCATCTGCAACGATGGAGTGTGTTGGAGCCTTTTCATTGTGATAACATCAACTGGTATGTAACGTTATGGTCACCTTCACCTAAATTAGCCGAAGTAAACTTATTAAACAGAGAAGCATAATAACTTTGGTATGTTCTGTCTCCTCTTTCACAACTTTTTGGCAGATGTACAGCGTAAATACTGAGTAAAACTTAGTTAAAGGGATAACGTAGTACACCTTAAACAGAAAATTATGTATGTCATCATTTACTCGCCCACAACGTGTTCTAAACTTGCATGAAGTTCTTTCGTCTGAACATTTATGTAAAATAAGATATTATTAAGATATAAAATAAGATATTTTGAATAATGTTGGTAAATAGTGGCTGGTCCGCATGGACTTCTATAATAGAAAAAATACTTTGGATGTCAATGGGGACCAGTAACTGTTTGGTTGCTCATGTTCTTTAAAATATCTTCTTTTGTAGCACATTAAATAATTTAATGGAAGTTATGAACAAGTTGAGGGTGAGTAAATGGTGACAGAATTTACAATTTTGAGTAAACTAACCCTTTATCCAACACCATTGTTAATTTCATCTTTTGTTTTATTTTCAAGTTTGTGGTCTGAATTATGTCGTCTGAAATGTCGGAGGTGTATTTTGGAGTCTTTTTTGTAATTGCCTTCGTAATGGTGATAACATCTACAGGTGAGTAAGATGACATCAACTAAATTAGCTGAAGTATGCATTAGTTAAGCAGGCAAACGTGTTCTTTTCTGTTCTTTATTTTGAATTTGCAGCGGCCATTCCCTCCGGACTGTACATCACTGCTGACGCTCTCCACTAATACACAGAACGGGTTGACGTTGGAGGAGGAAGAGGAGAAGGAGGAGGAAAGGGTTAGCAATATACCATTATCAATATAGCAAAGTTTTGCTAACTAATATTTTTAATGTTGTTTAATTGATTAAAAACTATAAACACCATACAACATTATATCTTACCTCATCTTCACCCCACATGTTATTGTTGTTAGTAATAAGTTCTGTTATTGTATTTTAGTTTTTTTTTCTGTAAACTATAACACTAAAAGGCTGCTGTGACTTTATCTGTTTCAGGAGAGTCTGTTCTCAAAGCAAAAACATGGATGCTGACAATGAAGGGCAGAATCATCATCCAGTTACAACTGCTAACAGACGACTCTTCAGCATTAGCTGTCTATTTTGTCGAATGCAGAATCAGGTAAACCAATATATATATATATATATATATATATATATATATATATATATATATATATATATATATATATATGAAGAGTTCAGATGCAAAAGCCTCTAAATGCCATCTGAAATTTTCTTCTAGAATGATCATTTTTATCAAGCTAGTATATTTAAGTTCAGTAATTTCACTTAAATGGCAATGAAAATTATCTATTAATTGTAATTTAAGTGAAATTATTGAACTTAAATATACGAGCTTGATAAAAATGATCATTCTAGAAGAAAATTTCAGATGGCACTTAGAGGCTTTTGCATCTGAACTCTTCATATATATATATATATATATATATATATATATATATATATATATATATATATATATATTTTACATTACATTACATTTACATGCATGCATTTGGAAGTCACTTTTATCCAAAGCAACTTACATTGTATTAAGTTTAATTTAAATTATCCATTCCCTGGAAATCTAAGCTACAGGAATATTGAAAAAGAATGAAGCTTTAATGATTTTAATGTAATGTATTATGGGGTAATACCATCCCTGTAGGTTAGGGGTGGAAATTGGCAAAAATTTGATGATTCGATAGTATTGCGATATTTGGGCCACAATTCAATATTATTGCGCTTCCTAACATTGCGATACAGCAAGTATTGCGATTCGATTCTGCGATATATTGCGATTCATGTCCCCCATATTATTCAAAGACACTACAAAAAATAAGACTGCTCAACTCACTACAAATGTCACATTAAATCTGTGAACATCTTCTACACATTTACTGGAGGCTAGTGCAAAAACGTTGTCCTTGAACATTCAGGACACAGGACCTTATTACAGAACGTAATTATATGAACGCATCACCACCGCATTAGCACCAAAAACATGGAGATTTTATTTTAGAGAATAATTACACAACCTATTCGATATACTATAATTCTATAATTAAATAAACTAATCGAATATCCAAAAATTGTGACTCATCCCTGCATTTAATACCTTGTTTTTTTCCCAAAATCTTCACTTACGTCTCGATTTTCGAAGGGGATTATAAACGTTTCTTCCTTGGTTCGCTTTTATTTAGGCCTATTACATTCACATTCTTTACTGTGGTAAAGTAGAAAAACGTTGTAGGACAGATAGCCTACATTTTTACTTGCACGTCAGATTCATTTCAACACAGTTTTTGCTTGTTATTAGACATGTACGGCGCGTCAAGTTTATTTGATTTTTAGTTTCGCTCTCTTTGGCAGCGCAATTTCAAACATAGCTTAAATGTCTTGCCCTTGTGGAAGATTAAATTCACTTTTCATACCTTTTACAACAAGTAGAAAACATGAAGATATCAGAAAATAGATCGATGGTCTCTTTCCTCCTCGTGTCATCCCTCTCAAAGCACAGAGCGGCATGGCTTCATGTGGAATCACGTGTCTTTGTGTGGAAGTATTAAACGAAAGTTTTTTTTTTTTTAATATAGATTTAACTTTTCTATTATGTAAGTTTCTAATATTTACTGATATGTATTTGAATGCTTTACAGGCTTTGTGTTGCTTCTTTGACGGAATTGCTCAAATAAAGACTTTTTTGCTCGAATAAACTACATTTTTTTATTTCAATTTTCATAATAACCCCCCAACCACTGCAGGTAGTTGGTCCATTACCACCGCAGTGGTAAAAAAAACTGCCACCGTCACAGCCTTATAACCTATATTGGAATAATTTGCGCTACTGTATCAATATAATTGCGTGCGCAAAATATCGCGACACTGAACAGAATCGATTTTTCCCCCACCACTACTGTAGGTGGATTCAGAATCAGATGTAGTGCTTTTATTAACGCCAAAGTACATGCAGCATCAAGTTTGAGGGTTAGGGAAAATTCTGCCAACACCGGTCTGAAAAAATTATATATTTTTTCCCTGCTTGTGTTTGCAGGTTCATTCTGAGAGTCAACCCTGATGGCACCAAACACCAAAGGCACAGATCAGATGGAAATCTGGAAAGGTCCAAAGAAAAGCATCAGCCTGAAACCCTCAGTGTTTCTCATCAGAGAGGTTGTCAACTTTGACTGGCAAAATTACTGAAATGTAACAACACAACACTGACTTTGACTGTATTTTATTGTTTTAAGGCCTGTTTTGCTTTTCAGTGTGTGTACGTTTTTGCCATGCTACAGATATAAATGGTCACCAGGAGATTAATTCTATGGACTTTGGAGATGTTGCCTTTTTTTTTCTTCAGCTAGTGGCTCCTAAAGGTCAAGATTTGTAATTTGTACTTCTAAAACAAAATGTTCAACGATTAAAAAGAATATTATAAGGACAAATGTTTGTGAGTTATTGTGATTTTTTGGGGGGTGGGGTAAACATAAATTAAAAAAAGAAAATTTAAATGAAAAAAACTAACAAAAAACAATACTAATACTGTAAATGAAAATACGGTAATAATACTGTAAATGCAAGTACAGTAAATGATACAGTATACTGTAAGTGAAAATACAGTAATAATACTGTAAATGCAATTACAGTAAATGGTACAGTATACTGTAAGTGAAAATACAGTAATAATACTGTAAAACATTTTACAGTAACTTACTGGCATCCAGCTGCCAGTAAGTTACTGTAAAATTTACAGCAACCTCTTTACAGTGTGTAAATAAACTCTGAGCCATGCGTACACACATTTTGGACACAAAGCAGTTTAGCGACACCGATGGTGAGCTGAGGGAATGATGGCAGATGAAAGAAATGAGACACGTTTATAAATTAAACCCCAGATCTCAATCCAAACCTTCAGGAGGAACGGAAGATTTGCATCATGGATGTGCAGATGACAAATCTGCAGCAACTGTATTATGCTATCATGTCAATATGGACCAAAATCTCTGATGAATGTTTCCAGCACCTTATTGAATCTATGATATGAAGAATTAAGGCAAATCTGAAGGTAAAAGGTGGTCCAACCCAGTACAAGCAAGTTGTAGTGGCTCTATGTGTATATACACAACTCCGACGGGTTTGTTTTTTACGACAGAATTGTGACTTTACTTCTTGAAATACTCACCATTTCCAGGGGTGGTTGATTATGATTTCACTTTTCTAACTTTAGTTAGTGTGTAAAGTTGCTGTTTGAGCATAAACAACATCTGCCAAGTTATGACGCTCAAAGTTCAAAGCAAAGGGAGATATTTGCTTTTAAAGAAATTGCTTTTTAAAGGGATACTCCACCGAAAAAATGAAAATTCTGTCATCATATACTCACCCTCATGTTGTTTCAAACCTGTATGAATTTCTTTCTTTTGCTGAACAGAAAGGAAGATATCTAGAAGAATGTCAGTAACCAGACAGTTTTAGATACCATTGACTTCCATAGTATATTTTTTTCCTACTATGGAAGTCAATGGTATCTAAAACTGTCTGGTTACTCACATTCTTCTAGATATCTTCCTTTCTGTTCAGCAGAAGAAAGAAATTCATACAGGTTTGAAACAACATGAGGGTGAGTATATGATGACAGAATTTTCATTTTTCGGTGGAGTATCCCTTTAAGGACTACATCAAACAGCTGGTATAGACTACACAACATTCCTCTTGGGTTAGTGACATCACTAACCCTAGAATTTACATAAACCCCGCCCCCAGGGAGACGATTTACAGAATATCAAGACAGAATATGCTAATCAATGACTAGAAGATAACTACACCTAAGCTACATAAATTCATCAACTAACCATTCAGAAATGTTGTCTACATGTTGTCACTTCTTCTTGAGTCTCTCCATCATTGTCTGAATCTGGTTTGAACATAAAAGGCTAAAAGTTTTAGAAATGTTCAGTGCATGTGTGTGTGAGCACAAGCTCTTGAATCCCCGCCCCCTGTGCCGGGAGCAGCAGCTCATTTGCATTTAAAGGAACAGACACAAAAACGGAGCGTTTTTGCTCACCCTCAAAAAGTAAATTTTTTAACATGCTATAAAAAAATATCTCGGGGGTATTTGGAGCTAAAACTTCACATACACACTCTGGGGACATGAGGGCAAAGGACATTATACCACCCCTTTAAACTATATCTAATAATTACCCTTTCTATCAGAAAGAAACAGGCTTCCATGGTAACTGGACTGTTGAAGGATGTTTTGCCACTCACTTTGAGTAACTTCATCAGTGATGAAATCCTAAATTCTACTAATCAAGACCATACCATGAGAATAAAACAGTTATTTCCCAGACCATTACAATGTCATTACCTTTTATCCTCATTTTCCCTATGCACCATGATGCTCTGTGTGAATGGAATTATTCCATTCCATTATAAATTAGTGCATTATTAATAGATATTGTAAATTAAATCGGGAGAGCAGGCCACAAATGTGCAGTATATTTTTTATACTGTTAAAGCGAAATACAAAGGAGAAGATAAAATAATCAGGAGGAAAAGAATGCAGCGATAAAGAGCTCTCGTCATTGATGTTCTTGTGATCTCATGTCACATTAAAATACAAAGCGTTACGTTATTCTCTTGAAGTTGGTACATTAAAATATTCCAAAATTCATAAATATTCTCTTGAATATTCTCTAGCACAACCTTAACTTGGAATTATTCGTGCCAGTCTTTTTGGGTGGAAAAAAGTTCCCCAAACCAGAAGGGCTTCCCATAATTCAAAACGCAGTAGGCTCGTCAGGAAAAAGGTGGATAAGATCTATTTTGTTGTTTGGCACGATCTTATTCAGATCTATATGGCGAGTTCGAACAAAAGGTCTGAATCACTCTTTCACTTCATGTTGAAATTCACAACCCTTAAATGTCAGAGCCGAAGAAAGAAGCCAGGAATTATCTAGCCGCCCACTAAAATCAATTAACCCCAGTCCCCTCACAATGCCCAGGTGCAATTCCCATCATTCTCAGATTAATGCTTGCCCATCAATTAAAGACACCACTTATCGTGGGCAGCACAGGAACGTCAGAGCAGTATAACAATTTAAGAAGACCTGTTGCATTGCTGAAGATAAAATGTGTTCAATCTGCTTCCTGAATAACAGTTGGATGCTCTTTCTTATAAATATCACCAGGCCCCCAGGGGACATCGGGACTTGTGTTTATGACCTTCAGCATGAAAATGATCGAGACAGTTCTTCGGATAAAGCAAGAATGTGCTGTGTCAAATGTTGGAAACATCAAAACCATTCAGACAGTCATTGTTTCTCAGGGACTGTAAAAAGAATATTTGCATTTGTGAAAAATCTCAAGTATTCAGGCAGCATATCAAGGAAATATTACCCCACAATAGGTGTACACTGAATAAAGAGTCTGCTAACTGACAAAAACCAGAGGACAGATCTAGACAAGACAAGTTCTCTGTTTAAATAAAAAAAAATCTATGGTTCAAAAGAGTAAAAAAAAAAAAAAAAAAAAAAAAACATTGATTGAATCATGGTTGCTCCAGGAGAGTAATTTTCCTGTAGAGTTTAGTTCCAACTAATTAAACTCACTTGAACCAATTAACTAAGTTTTTGGGTTTACTTTTTTCCCCCGTAGCACGGTTGGAACTGAACTCCGCAGGAAGATGTAAGATTGAGTAAACCTTAATTAAATCATTATGACTCAGAACAACAGACTGACTCTAGCAGTTTGCAAGGTCACCAATGACAAGGTGAAAAATACCTTTAAGTTACAAAGGGCAAAACACAATGTCCTTATTGACCTTTTCTTAATTTCCTTTGTCCAACGTTTCTTTAAATGCTTCCACTTGGCCTTGGAAAGATAACAGCCAACCCCTTTTTTGTATGACTCATGGTACTATTACTCAGAACTGAAAACATAGCAGTAAATTGAATAATGGTCAATTAGACAGTTGCTTCTAAACACTGGAAACAGAAAAAAAAAAAATTATGAACAGCAGATGGGCCTTTTTGAGATGAAATGCTCTCTTTGGTGTTCAGATTGTTAAGAAATATGGGTAAATAAATTATTTAGAGGAAAATTAAAATGAATCAGCGATTACATCTCATGACTGAAAAACCAATCATCAGGTTTAGTCAGTGGGTTAGTTAGTTGCTGTTAAAAGTTTACAGCTTAGTGAGAAATTGAGAGGTACAGAATGGAGGGAGAGGTAGGTACGGACAGTTGCTAAGGTAACAATATTAAAACAGACAGCAAACTTTTCATAGTTATTTTAGTTTTCTTTAAAGCAGCGGTACATCGTGAGACCTGATATCACGCGATACTTCCTGACACGGCCCGCCGGCCCAAAGTTTCAAGGGTGGTTTTTCTGCTCAAAGGCGCTGGGGGGGGGGTGCGAGAAGACCACCATTCACCCCGAAAACAGTCATATAACCATTCCAATGACTCCGAAGCTGTTCAGTTAAGGTAAAAAAAAAAACTGCATAGTTCACCTTTAATATGCAGACTTAGCTTTTGGTTAGTTGTTTTGTTTTTGATGTGACTAATTTGCTTAATATGCTTAATATTCATTTTATTAAAATAAACATGAGAAGTATTACCTATAAAACATTTGTCATTACCATACTATTGTAGGTTTAAAAATTCAGGTTATGAATGGTATAAAGTCTCCATGGCCTGCTTAGTAAACAAATGCTTAATTACATTGATTAGTTCATTAATATATGCACAGTCTCTTATTTCCAGAGAGGTTCATTTTAATTTTGCAAAGCCTCTCAGAAAATGAGAATGGAACAGGTTAATTAAACTGATGCTCTGGGCTTGAACTCAGAAATGAAGTCGTACCTCAGCTCAACCACAGCAGACTGCACATTTGCTCAAACTCAGATGAAGGTTATGCTGGGTACACACCAAAAGATTTTTTACATCTTATAAGATTTTCAAAATGTGATAGACCACAAAACATGAGGACAAAAAATCCTAGATTTAACCGTTTTGCTCCTATAGTGTGTGGTGTGCCATGATGTGACAAAGACAGCACACCACACACAAACAGGTTTTCAACCAGAGTCTCGACTGTGAACACAGGAAATCTCACGAAATCTCGCGAGACTTCAGAATAAGCATGGCGGACGATATGCAGGAAGAAACTGCGATGATAGTGTTTGGAATGATTTTCACAGAACACGTTTTATAAACATTTGTGCTGTTGCCACAAATCAACAAGCTGATCCTCCATCTCTGCTGTCCACAACAATTTCACTTTTTGCTGCGCCATGACTGCGTTTGTTATGCTTCCGTCTTCCATCATCTCGCTTTCTGATTGGATATAGTTATAGATATTCAACACGTTGAATATTTACGATTCGCGATCGGGGCGGCTCCGACGTTCTTCCGAGCAGGTTCGGACACTCTTAACACACCTCACACCAAGGGAAAATCTGATAAGATGATCTGTAGAACCATCAAGATAATCGGGACATAGCTAGGATTGTCAGAAGGGGGGAAAATCGGCCCAAAATCAGCCCGATTATCTTTTGGTGTGTACCCAGCATTAGCTATTGAGTCCTCAATTCTTTCTTTAGCCTGCTGTCTCACACTCCTTTAACTAAATGGAAAAAAGGTCTAGTCCACATTGGCTACATTTACATGCAACCAAATAATCTGACTGTAATCGGATGGACGGCTCAATCGGACTGAAGAGCCTTCATGAAAACACCTTAAATTGAGGTCGATCCAAATTACATTTTGATCGGATTGGAAGGGTTGGTTTATTCCTTTTCTAATCCGATTGAGAAGACATGAAAACACTAGATCAGATTGAAAACCGAAACTGGAAAAGACTGCGCATATGCAGCGACGTAGCTGCAGTTGTTGTTAAATAAAATGTAATAAATGACTGTCGTGTCACTATACAATTTTCCTACCACTCATCGTCTGTGAAGTGGAGCACTTCAGTCTTCACTTCATATTCTCATCCACAGACACTTACTTTGGGCCCGGGAAGGGATTATTTTACTGATCGATAAATAAGCAGCAGAGCACCATGGTTCATATGCTCATCGTCTCCTAATCAGGACCTGAAATAGAAAAATATTCAGTCTGCTCTTTAAAACCAGGGAAACAAGCAATGTATGAGAATAGTATGTGCTAATTCTTGTTAGAAGCTTCTGTCATATAAACGCGCACATCAACCTGATCACTTTATTTAGCGTTCATGTAAACACTACTATTGGATTCATCAGTCGGAATGAATTCATTTTCGATTCTCGTTTTGGAGATCAGTAGCTATTGACTCTGCAAGTTGACGACTTCTGCGCACTGTGCGCCTCAGCATGCGCTGATCACACTCTGTGATTTTACGTGGCCGAGTTGCTGTTGTTCCCAATTGCTTACACGTTGTTATAATACAGTTGACTGTGGAATTAATCGAGGAATCGTTACAGCCCTAGTGGCAACCTATCATGGTACCTCACTTAAATTCACGGAGCTCTTGAGAGCGACCCATTCTTTCACAAATTGTAGAAGCAGTCTGCATGCCTGGGTGCTTGATTTTATACACCTGTGGCCATGGAAGCAGAGGTGGGAGTAAGTCACGCATGTGCAAGTCACAAGCAAGTCTCAAGTCTTAACCTTCAAGTCTCAAGCAAGTCCAAGTCAATTTTGTGAAAAGCAAGTCAAGTCAAGTCACTGCTTTATGTCAAGCAAGTCAAGTCACTGGCAAGTCATACAAACGTTTGATGATTTCACTGAATTTATATATTAAAATAACTTGTTAACTACAGAAGTTGTGGACTATGGTTTTATTTGCAATTTTTTTTTAAAATATGCATTTCCACATACAGCTGAGTGGTTACAACAATAAAAATCTAAAAAATAAAAAATAAATAAAATTTCATACTACATAGCCTAAAATGTAAATGTAACTGAAATTAGGCCAACATTAAAGCATGAAAAAATAAATATGCCTCAAACATTGCAGAAGACCATTAAAAGGTATTAAACAATTCACAATTCAAGTATAATGGTTCCTATGCCACCAAATGGCATTCTTCAAACTGGCATCCCCTTTATACAAGTTATATATTTTTCATTATGAAGTTAAAACCGCCAATAGGTGGCGCCAAATCACCGTCTTAATGTACGAGTCATTGAAGCATTCATTCAACTGATTTGTTCAAAACGGCAGATTCGTTCTGGAACTAAGCAACTAGGTCACTGAATAACAAATACGCATAACTCTTTCTGTGGCTTGTTTGGAACTATTGTCATTGGAGAAATAGAGCAAAAGTATTATTGGATTCGGATGAGAATATCAGGGGTAATCGTTTTCTCTTAATTTATAATTGCAGTTTAAAAATTAAATTCTTTAACTTTATATATTTTATTTTACATTACCTCTGTATAAGCGTCAAGATATAACGTTACCCCCTTCAATAATGTACGAAGGAAGCTGCAGCCCATTGAGGACACCAGCATGTTGCACAATACTGGTGAGTACTGATGACAACTTAAACATAATATTGTGTTGTGTACAACATAAGTCACAGGCTTATTCATGTGTTTTATCTAATAAAGATTGTGCCATGTCTAGCCAAGTGGAGCGTCCTGGCAGTGAAATGTCCACTCCTGGTAAGTACTTTTCCCCCTGCACAAAACATTGCTCTGCACAAAGTCACACTCCATTCAAGACAAGTAGATTTTTACTGCTTGTGAATAATCTATTTTAAATATATACAGTGCTGGTCAGAGTTATTTAAGCCGCTTAATTAAGAGTGAGAACCTACTCATCTTGAATGGACAAAAAAAGCGAATGTTTTAGTTTCATCTTTCCATAGAACGTTTGAAAAGTAACTGACACTACTGGAACTTCAAACGGGCAGAGGGACGACCAGACTCTGACCATAGAACGCTGCCCGTTTGAAGTTCCAGTAGAGTCTGGTCGTCCCTCTGCCCGTTTGAAGTTCCAGTAGTGTCAGTTACTTTTCAAACGTTCTATGGAAAGATGAAACTAAAACATTCGCTTTTTTTGGTCCATTCAAGATGAGTAGGTTCTTCTCACTCTTAATTAAGCGTAGTAATGACTCCAGTATTTCATTATTAATTTAGTATAGGCAACATGACCGTACTTACTGGCTGACTCATGTGTTTCAGACTCTAAGTCAAACTTTGAATGTCTTGTGGAAGCCTTCTCTGACCCGGAGAAATGTGCAGCCAGATTTCAGCGCAACGAAATTTCCGTTATTTTTTCAGTGGAAAATAAATTAAGTTTAAGGAAAACATTTCCATATTTTTAATGGCATATACTTTAATGGCAACCAACAATCCCAATGTTCAAAGAAGGTTCAAATGTCTGTAATGCCAGCAGACTAGCACAAGACAAACAATTGTTTAAAAAATACATAAATGTGTATATATAATTTTAGAAAATGACAGATGGTTTTGCTAGATAAGAACCTGATTTCTCGACTGGGATTGTGTAGAGAATCTGAAGCTGCATTGAGACGGACATTTGAACCGTCTTGGAACATTGAGATCTTTGGTTGCCATTAAAGTATATGCCATTAAAAATATGGAAATGTTTTCCTTAAACTTAATTTCTTTTCCACTGAGGAAAGACAGACATGGATATCTTGTCACTCAGTGTGAGTAAATTATCAGGAAATTTTCATTTTGAGGTGAACTAATCCTTTAAGGCTGATTTATACTTTTGCGTCAGACCGAAGCCCGAGCCTCTACGCCAGTGGTTCCCAATTCCAGTCCTCGTGACCCACTGCTCTGCACATTTTGTATGTCTCCCTTATTTAACACACCTGAACCAGATCATCAGCTCATTAGGAGAGACTCCATGAACTGAACTGAGTGTGTCAGATAAGAGAGACATACAAAATGTGCAGAGCAGTGGGTCACGAGGACTGGAATTGGGAACCACTGCTCTACGCTATAGGCTACACTGTTTCATTTATACTTCTGCATTGTTGTCCCTGTTGACGCACAATTACACATGCAGAAAGAAGCCTGTGAAACCCGAGGGAGGCGTTCTAGACCAATCACAGCGCTTCCGTCCACGTAAAATTGACGCATTGTTACATTTTGGGAGAGGTGCACGTCAGGGTGTGCTAAAGGGTACGCTATGTACACAGCCTACTCTGTAGCTACAGCGGGAGGTCGACGCATAACTATAAATTGGTCTTTACTTACTGCTTGAGAATCAAGTTTGGTAACAGTTTATTTTATTGGCTTAATGTTTATTTTATTGGCTGTTTCAGACAGTCTTGCTTAGAAGAGCAGAGTGTGGCAATTCTTACCTTTTTGTTTGATTTCAATAATTGTACATTTTTGAATATTCTTAGTTTTTTTTCGCCCTTAAGATGCTAGCGCACCTCTGAGCAAAGACCTGTTGACACCCAGTAAGTATTCATCTCATCGGTCACTTTTGTATTTTGTCAGGCCTTGTGAAATGTAAGAATATTCTGTTTTTCATGATTTCATCATAAAGCAAGAAGTCATGGGAGTGATGGCTATTATTTGTTTAATAATTGTAAATAATCCTGTAATTTACAGGAAGCAGTATGCCATCTTCTCAACTCTGAGACAAATTGTGGGCGCTACGAACTGGAGCAAGGTAAAAAAAAAAAAAATAAAAGAATCTTACATTCTTTTATTTTTTTACTTTCATAAAAACTTACAAACATTTTAAAGGTAAGATTCAAAGAATATGCTTTCATTCTCTTGTATAAGAAAATAGATCCGTTATAGATACCGATCTTAATCATACATTTTGTTTCCACAGAGTAACCTCGCCTCATAACGAGGGCGTAACCTCACATTTACTCAGAGCTATGTCTGCAAGTCCAGATTTTCATGACGCTGATCATGACAACATTGTGTGTAAGTAACTTTTACTATTTTCTTCTTGTTTCATTTTACTGTGACTTGCGTTGTTTTTATTCATATCACTCTCATTTAATTGTTTTCCAGCTGCCTGTAAGACGTACTACGAGACAGTACGCAGGAGCTTCAGGTACAAACAACCAGATCTGGAATTGCAGGCCGAAGCTGTGAAGAGTTCAGCTCTTAGTCGAGCGAGAAGAAAGAGGGTAAGATTTTTAGTCAATGTGACTATTTTTCACGTGCATTAATAGATGTTTTGT
The DNA here is from genome assembly GCF_965113295.1 of Leuciscus leuciscus. Classification (NCBI taxonomy): domain Eukaryota; kingdom Metazoa; phylum Chordata; class Actinopteri; order Cypriniformes; family Leuciscidae; genus Leuciscus; species Leuciscus leuciscus. Next base: position 19,863,198 of record NC_138741.1, read on the forward strand.
GTCCATACACAGTGCATCACAGTACTGATTGTCTGTATTGGTTGTTTTTACAGCTGCTAGAAGCGAGACGGTGTGCTAGGTGAGGATGACGTGGGCATTTGGAAGTGCGCCACCATAGATCTGATGTCCGATGAAGTTCAACCACCAGCCAGGAGCTCACAGAGCTTTTTAAACGTTTTCAAAGTGGATCGAATTCAGAGAGAACGCCGCTAGTCACCTACAGCTCCGAAGATGAAAACAGACACTGAGCTTCCAATTTGTTGTGTGTGCAGATGATCTATGCTTTGTACATAGGTGTATATTGTTTTGTGTTTGTGCTAATAAAGCTCTTTCTTTGAATAAACAGCATGTCCCTGGCAAATTTTCCTTTCCTTTATAAATTCATGTCCTTGATGGTAATTAGGGGTGTCAAAATTTATCGTTTCTACGATGCATCGCGATGCAGACGAGGACGATTCGGTATCGGTTCAGTAATAGACCATAACCGGTTATAATGTACTGACGCTTTTCTTACGTCATTTGTCGCGTACGTGCTTTGTTGCTGTAGCATACAATGGCAGAGGGAGGTGAGACGCGAGTGCGAGAAAACAAAAAATGCTCCAACTACTTTAAAAGCCAACATCTGGGCACATTTCGGCTTTTATGAACAACGTGGTAAGCACGACCTGCAGAAGACACGCGCTGTGTGCGCTCATGTCACGCACAAATAGAATATGCAGGAGGTAATACCTAAAAACTTGATAAACCACGTTAGCTGTTTTCACCCCGAGCTGTTATCGCCCGGCAGAGTCTGACTGCTTTAGAGTAAGTGGATGAGCTCCGTCACCCGAATCCGCAGCCAAAAACAAATCATCCACCCGCCCCAATAACTTTCTCTTATTTAAGTATCCGCACCCGATGGTCAAATTACAATTATTCTGTGTTGTTACGCGTGATTATAAATGGATGATCATCACTTTCAACAGCGGACTCGGCGACGGTTGATGCGCGCATCTTTAATGGTAACATCATACACTGATTAATGAGCGCTGCTTTTAAATGAACATTTCTTTAAAACAAAATTTATTTGACAGATTTTCCTTTTCTTAGTGTCATACACAAGCTTTGATCCCTTGAAACTTAAACTGGAATGTCACTGTTTCTGTCACTGCAACTTCCCGAACAGGCGAGCACATGCGCGCACACATCACTTTTGAAGTAAAATTTAAAATTGAGGATGCGGTGCATCGTGATGCATCGTGATATCGAATTGAACCGGATCGATGACATAATAATCATAATCGAACCGAACCGTGAGACCAGTGTCGGTTCACACCCCTAATGGTAATAATAGTGTAGTCCATAGGTTAACAATGACATGAATATACCACAGAATAGCATATTATGAATATAAAAAAATAATTTATATATCATAATTTATATAAATATTATAATTTTTTGAATTTATAATGAGCGAGGGTGACCAAAGCCCCTTTCACACAGAGATTCCGGAAAATACACGGATAAAGTGACCCGGGATTTGACCCGGGTTCGTTTGATTTTGGTTCATTCACACTGCCAGTGATTTTCCGGAATCAGAGTGCGTTCACACACAACCCGTAAAAATGCCGTAAAGACACGTGACATCGATGTGACTTGTAATCTCAGCAGAGTCTTAAGTTTGCTTATGAGCTGCGATCTCTCTCTCTCGAGAAACCACGCCTGTGCATTTGTTTCTCTGATTCGATCATAAACTTGCGCATTACGTACCGTTTCACAGCTGGAGAACGAGCCCGGCTTCAGCGTCATCACTACGACACGGCATTATTACGGCTTTTGTTCACACAGCGCGCGTTCCGGGACTGAACACGGCAATGTTACTGGGTCCCGACCCGGCATCGATCCCGGCATAAATCCCGGGTCGAGTTTGCGTTCACACAGAAGGCGCTCTGGCAATTTGCCGGCAATTTGCCGGGTTCAAAGCGCTGTGTGAAAGGGGCTCAATAGAAACAGATCTGCCAACCAATCACGAGTGATTTTTCTTGTTTAAACCACGTGGGTTCAACCAATAGTGAGTGAGGAAATTCAAGCCTTTCTCTGGCGGGAGCTGCTATTCATATGGTAATTAGAGCCATTCACACCTCCGGCGCGAGCGCTCTGCATTAGTGTTGCACGGTGTACCGATACTTCAAAAGTATCGCGATACTCGGAAATTAAAAACGTCACGATACCTACATTTTTCAGTATCGATACTTTATTAAAAAAAAAATAAAATAAAAAATAACGCCTCCCTATGGACGTCTGTGTTTTTTTCCTGACGCACGCAGCAAAGAACCTGCCGCTGTCAGTGTCATGTGACAAAACACTACAGCGAGATGGCTGCATGTGCGAGCACAAGTGGTCCACGACTCGTAGAAAAAGATGACGCGAGGAGTGACAAATGGAAGTACGTTGCCTACCTTGCTCTGTTGCACGGTGCACCGATACTTCAAAAGTAAATCGGAAATTAAAAACGTCACGATTCCTTAATTTATTAGTATCGATACTTCTAAGAATGACTGCGTTCCAGATTTGTAAGGCCGGCGAGTCGACACACTGGCTGCGTGTCGTGTCCGTTTTTATTTCGGCTCCCATGTTAACTGCCTGCGTGACACACGCGTCTGGGCGCAGCTCGAGACGCGCGGAAAACGCGTGCATGCTACAAATAGAACCGACGCCTATTTTTCACGCGACACGCAAGCGTGTTGGAAGCGTTTCCAGGCAAAATAGAATAGGAAAAGATGTTTCTATGTCATTTTGACACGAATACATATTAAAAAATGACATTTTGATGTTTGAACGTTTTGACATAAATACAATAAATGTCATTTAAAAAAAATATTATCGATTTTCAAATATTGCACCTCTCAAATACAGAACGAATTATTCTGTAGCCTATTTTGCCGTCAACACTGCCGACGTTGTCTTTGCTGCTATATATTTATGTTTAACATGAAGTATAGGCCTTCCACACATCTCTCTCTCCCCACGTCAAATATATCACCAATGAGGCTTATCATATGTTACCAATATTAAACATTGTTTAATATAATCACTGTTCATATTTTTATTCAAAGTTCAGAATCAAGATAAAGCTCTTATGTTTTTTATGATAAATGAGATAATGCTGCTAAATTTATATATTTTTTTACCTTGAATGTCATTGCTCTAATTTATTTTTTATATTTCATATTTTGTTCAAATGTTTAATATATCTGCTGTTCATATGTTAATTTATTAGTGTGTTATATGATTAGAATGTTGTCCCGGTTTTAAAATAAAGCACAGCAATGATATTTGAGAGTGTTTCTCCCTTTTCAGGAAAAGTATCGAAATCGCAATACTTGACTTGGTATCGGTATCGAAACAATAATTTTGGTATCGTGACAACACTACTCTGCATACGTCATGGTTCGTTTCCGACAATATTCGGCACAGACGAACGCGACGTTCACAGGCTGTAAATTGTCGTTAACTGCCGAAAATTAGGGAGATTTACGGCCGTTTACGGGGTCGGAAATCCCAATTTTCATGCAGTGTTCGTGTGTATAGGACCTGCAGTTGCAGCTGCCATATACCTTCGCAGGTCCTACCATTCCAGTGACGTCATCAGAATTGCCAGCGTTCTTATACTAACAAACGCAATTTTTGTGTTGCTTTAAAAAAAAATCTATATTGATATTTTTAATATTTTTTTTTTGTGTAGTTTACTTTTAATTGTCATAAACAACACGTTATCAATGTTTTTTTTTTCAGTTCAGTTCATCTTTAAAGGTGCAATGTGTGATATTTCTGAGGATCTATTGACAGAAATGCAATATAAGATCCATAACTATGTTTTCAGTTGTGTATAAAGACCTCACTTAATGAACCGTTATGTTTTTATTACCTTAGAATGAGTAATTTATATCTACATAACCGCGGCCACCCCCTTCTATGAAGGTCGACATACTGTGACGTCATGTTTCTACCGTAGCCGACAGCGAACAGAGCGCTACAGAGCGCGTTTCGTCACTAACTTGAATGAGAAGCAGCAGAAAAAGACGCAGCAGAATACTCAGGTTGTCCCTGACGCGGCAAACGTGGAGAAAAACATGCTGTCTGAACGACGCCTCGGACATCGTAACGTTAGCTATTTGCCCTTACCTAAGTTAGCTGCTTTGATGCTCTTATCTTATACTAACTAGCATGGAAACAAGCTATGGTAAAGTCAGTGAATAAAAGACTAACACAATGATAAACAAGTAAAAATATCAATCGCAATAACATGTGGTTTTACTGAATAATTAAGTAAATATAATTTAATATAAAATATAATATAATATAGAGAAACCTCATTGCTTGACTTGCTACTCTCTGCTGACTCAGACGACGACATCTTCCGATCCTACTTCGGCCACCGTAGCTTCTCATTTGAGTTTGCAATTTGAAGGAAAGGCCGCGAGTTATTGACCGGTTGCAATTCGCAAATCTCACCACTAGATGCCGCTAAAAATCACACACTGCACCTTTAAATTTGCGACTCGAGTCTGACCGAGTCAAGTCATGTGACTCGAGTTCCCCATCTCTGCATGGAAGTGATTGGAACACCTGGATTCAATGATTTGGAGGGATGTCCCAATACTTTTGGCAATATAGTGTATGTCTTAGCGAGTATTCACGTAAACATTGTCGGTCTTAAGTGAACGTAAACTGTTGGGGCTAAAAATGTTATGCATAACATTGCTGTCTGTCAGTAATGTTAATTGAGCAACAAATAAAAAGAGGCAATCACTCACTGCACTTGACTAAACAAATTTTGTAGCTTTAATAATAATACATTTATTTGTAATATACTCAGTGTTTCCCCCAGCATTGTTTTGCAATGCCCCCCCTGAAAGAATGACAAAATTAGATCTTTTTTTAGTAAAAATTAGATTTTTGCGATGCAGAAAACATATAACGTGGAATTTCACGGAATTTAAAAAGAATCTGATGAATAAATAAAAAGCAGTTCAGTACACTTGAAATCCAATCGCAATAGTGTGTATATTAAACCGCAAAAAGGCTATTTAAATACGAATCCTGCACGTTCTGTGTGAATGAATTGTTTCGTTTACCTCACACACACACTGAAGCACGTGTAACGCTCGCGCTGTTTTTTGCCTGAGACACGAATGCATGAACTTCATCTCCTGACTCTAGATCCGCTCTGAAAGTCATTTTGTGAGCATTTCACCACTTAGAAAAACTATCGTCGTCATGTCATAAACACAGAAACTCAAAGGTCTTCACGGCAACCCGTCAAAAGAAGTTGTTTAACTTGACAGAAATATATTACTGTTGTGCAGTAGAATTTAGATACTTCTCAATGTAATAATACTAACACTAATGCAAAACAATTATTCTTCCATGTTTTAATATTAACAGTAAAGCAGTCAAAGTTTAATTTGATCATTTGATCATTCAATTTCTGTATTACTTATACCTGAATGCTTCTGTAAAGCACTGTAAATTTCATTTGTTTCTTACATTGTATTTGTTTTACTGTTGGTTATTTGTACTTTTGTTCTTATTTTTAATAACAAAATATAAATAAATAAAATAAACAGAACAATATTGTGATTGTTAATATAGTAATTATTAATAAACAAATTGAAGGAAATTATGCATCGTGATCCAGAGAACTGAACAAAAGTACAGACTATTTAAAAATACACAGCTATACATACTGTATGTGGATATTTAGATAATTTGCAGCGAAGAGCCTTTAACTAAACTTGAAATATTTGACAAAGATTCTATACAAAAATAAAATTACATAAAGCCAAACAATCGAGAAAATTGCTTTTCAACTTTGTGAGACTCTTCCTCCATTACCTTTCAATGAGCCCTTATAATAGCTTTTTTATTAGTAGTATGAGGTGTTCAAGTATTAAATAAATATTACTAAAAGAAGATGTTCTCAGAAGTGTATCAGATTTGATAAAAGCCTTAGTCTAACTGTACGTTCACACCGCCGCCGACTTGAGCTGCAAAGAAGCTCTGGCCGCCCTGTCAAGGACGCTTGTCAAAAAAGTACGGGGAAGCTTGTTGACGCTTTGGCCGCTCTGAAGTCTGTGTCACACCATGAAATGTAAACAGAAAAAAAAACAAGCAATACATTGACACTAGGAACCTTTTATAATGACAGCATTTTTATAACCGTTTTGGTCACATTTGGTCGGGAAAAAAATATTTTGATTAATATGCGCGAGGGAGAGAGAGCGAGACGTATTGTTTGAAGACGGTGAAGGTGAGTGCGCGCGCGCGGCCGGGGCTCTCTCTCTTTTGTAACTGGTCCCTATATGAAAATAACGTCATTTCATAAATGATAGGAAACCCAGCAACAGCGATTATCAGTTTCTCCTCCATTTTCTCGGAACTAATGTTTTGGTAGGAACGAAAGTTTACATCGTATGTTTCTCCGGAATCAGCCAGCGCGAAGGACGTCTATATTCCGATTGGTTGCTGGCGTTTGCCGCTGCTTGCCGCTGAACCGCGTCATAGCTCATTACCATTAAGTTGAGATACTTTCAACTTTCTGATTGACGCTCAAAACGCTCAAAACGCCCAAAACACGACGCCGATGGATCTGACGCTCCTTGCAGCTGAGAGAAGCCAGCTTCCATTGAAAATGAATGACTTCCGGTAACTTTGGAAGCTCAAGTCGGCGGCGGTGTGAACGTACAGTTACTGTGTAATTTTCCATTTCTGTCTGGTTTATCTTATGGACAATAATGACAAGAACTGTCCGCAACAGTCTAATGCCAAGTAGTTAAAATATGTTGTCATGCTCTCAGATGCAGTCAGCCTGAAAAGGGAATTCAGGGGTTATGGCAAAGATTAAATTCCAAGAAGACGATGAATGACTAATAGTTTATCACAGGCTACATGTGTAGGCAGACATGCTAACGCCCAAGCATCATTACAAGTGTGTGTGCAAGAATCAGAAATATATTCTAGACTTTCTCTCTCGCTCTTCCTGTGCGCATATGTGGGCGTTTGTTGAGTGAGCGGTGTGGTCTTTTGTGCCCGCCGTGTCTTTAAAAAGATAACTCTCTCCACACTCTCCACACTCTCCCCCACCCACCCCTTTTTTCTTTTTCCTTTTTCTTTTTCTTTTTTGGCTTAAAGTTTTATTTTGCTGTAATATTAGCTAAGAAACTTATTCCTTAATTGGGCATCAAAACTAGTGCAAATGCTCTAGATTCACTTATTGGGCAGGTATTTTTTCATGTAGGTCTAGTTTTCAGGTACAGAATTTGAATAAAATATAAAAAAACATAGCATATTTGACTGTACAAACTAAAGATTAAAGTTACAAAAGCTATTGAGTGATTTCCTTGTCTTTTGATGTTTGATTAACATTAAAATCACAGACAGAAATATTAGGCTGCTGTCAGTTTAAGACATAATGCATGGATCCAGTACACTGATACTGATACACATGCGTTGTCTTTCTCGACTGTTTACATTCACATAGACATAACTATGTCTAATAATTCTCCAAGACGAGCATGTTGACATAATGTTTGTGTGAATTTGTCCGCTCAAGCGCAAGACTTGAAAGAGAACTCAATATTTGCGTGCTGTCTGATATGCGGCTTTCCGCATGCGTGCTTCAGATGAGTGCAACACAAATCTTCTCACAGCACGCAAGATCTCTTTCGCGTCTTTTTGCTCTTGAATGTTTAAATTGGCAAGGCTTAAATGAGTTTAGTTTAAACACAGATAGCAACATGCTGTTTCGGTCTCATCAGTGCTCGTGCGCTATCAACACCCAGGTGATGATGATGGCGACTGGTCATATTAGAGCATACAGCACTCGCATTGAACAAAGTTTACAAAGAGTTTTTTTTCTAATTTTTTTGATCATCGTTGTTTTAGCGTATTAGGGAGCCATAATGTGTATCCATCGACAGAAATCTACATTAGCGGAACTCTGTCTGTTTTACGCGGTGTTATTTTCAACAAATCTATATGCGTCAGCAGATGAGATTAACAGTGGTGCAAGTGCGTGAGTGGAGAACAATACGGTTCAATTTTTTACCGATAACTGTTACACCCCTACTACAGACACAATGAGGTTTTTTGGGTGTGGAAAGTCTGGTCACTTGATGCGTGGCAGGGCAAATTTGAGAGCAGTAGCACCAGTGCCACTAAGTTATACAGATTGTGGCATCAGTACCTGATTTGGTAGCGCTGGGGGGATTTTTAATCATAAGTTAATTTAATCATAAAATTACTATTGTTTTGCATTAATAAGTGCAGTAGCAAATAATATTAGGCCTACATGTTAGTTTATTGGAAATTTGATAGTAGGCTAAAGCACTGAGCTTGAATTGAGATGCAGATAAAATAACTTTTATTAACAACAGTAACGTGCAAAAAACTAATTTTTATAGGGAACATTTAAATATTCTACTCTTATTAAATGTACCATTGCTGTTTTATAGTATCATACTGAACTGACCGACAGCTTCAGTGATTATAAAAGGAGCGCTCTTTACTTCAGTAGCATTTTTTAATAATAAATATTAAAGGGATACTTCACCTCTGGAAAGATGAATGTGTATTTAAAATAGGTCATTTATGTAGAAGAAATGTGAAGAAATTTTTGAATTTGGAGCTTTCTAGACTGAGAAAAGCCAGAAAATGTATTTTTGGCTTATGTGGATGAAAGACAACAACTCCCAGAATGCACTTGCTTCGCTGCCCTAGGAGGCCACTCCCAAGCCACGCCTCCCGGTTAGAGAGCGCAGTTGAAAACAACAAGGTTAGGCTACTAGTGAGTCTCCGTGACGAGTTTGCCCGGGATTTCGAGATCGCCCAAAATGTCCGGGATTCGGCTTTTGCGTTCTACAGTCGCCATTCATTATGTTTACTGTGGCGAGCAGGACGAGGCTGAGGGCCGATTTTGGACGATCGCGACGGCCGGACATGTCCGGGAAAAAGAGGATGGTAACCCCTACTACTCAGCTTTCTCCTACTACTCAGCTTTCTCCACAGAACAAGAGCCTGCTAGCCTAGCTTCCAAAGAAAGACGGCTGAAACTGTGTACATTCTGTTTGTGAGATCCCATTCCCACCCTCTATGGGCGGGTTGAAAACATGCGGGACAGCCCCTCCTACTGGCTGTAGTCTTTAGCCTCTGGCCAGAAAATCCTCCGATGACGCAAAATGACGATTTTTGCGTCATCGGAGGATTTTTTCCAGACAAAAAATACATAAATCTCTCGTCTCAGGGGGATATGAGGGTGGAAAGCATGGTAATTCGAAAATACTACAGGTTTTCTACTAATACAAAGCGTAATGCTAAATCTTGAAGTATCCCTTTAAAGCCACAGATGAGAATCTTGCGCTGGCCAGTGTAGCATCATGCAAAAATAAAGGTTTACAGTAAAGGACGCGACTGTTAATACGTTATTCGTAGTGACCCATGATTAGGGATGGGTATCGTTAAGGTTTTAACGGTATTACTACTCTTACCGATACTCCTTATCGATCCGGTACTTTAACGGTATTCTTATCGGTTCTTTTTGTTATATTAAAAAAAGGGAAAAAATAATTTAGAACATAATTAATATTGCTTTATATTTTGAAATGTAAAATAAATATCTATAGCAAAAGAAAAAGCAATGCTTTAACAAAACAAATAAAACATGTATGTTATGCAGAAGGGTGCAGGCTTTTGTGTTTTGTGACAGACAGGACGCCAAAAACAAAGTACAAACACATGGTCAAACAAGAAAAAAAGGATACAATAAAACAAATATACAAATTATATACCCAGTGCTTTAATTTCAGTAATGTCCACTGACATTACTGTTCAGGAGTAATATGGGTTAAAAAGGCATCTAATAAAGTCAGATGTAAAATAACACTGCATAGTTTATCATAGATAGATTAAAGCTTATATCATTCAAGAGCTGTGACTGATTTTCTCTTTGCCTTTTGTTGTTTGATTCACATTAATGGAGCAATCGTCAGCAGGTTTATTAGACTGCTGCCTCTTTAAGACCAAATGCAGATCTAATCATTATTAAGCCTCATATTTTCTCCCAACTATTTACGCCGATTTAAGACATAAACTGTATTTAAGTGAATAAACTGTTTAAGTGAATCTCCAAGACGGACATTTTGACATATTTGTGTATTTGATAGTTTAGATGCGCACACGAAGCCCAAAATATAGGCTACGTTGCTTGTCTCGTTGCGGTGTTTCGGAGAGTGCGCCGCATTTTGGAACAGCGTCTATTGCGTAAATTTTGGTACTTTTAATAGCCTTTTATTATCAAACGTGTCCCGCAGTTTAGCAACAGTATAGACTACATTTTACAACAATCACCGATCGTGCAGATTCTGACGTTACTTTTGGGTTTTAGGGAGAAATGACAGCGCATCGCTCTGTGAAGGGAAGGAAGTTGCGCTGGAGAGAATGTGGCTTTAGTTTTTAATGGTTATACCTCAAATATCTTCTTTTTTATAATCATTGGAAGCCTAAATCTAAAATAAAATTTGTTTAATATCAAAGATCTAAAGTGTAACCTTTTGAATGTTCTGTCCTCATCGTCACTCATTAAGCAGGGCTGTTGTGTTGTGCGCGCCGTGGCTTTGCGTGAAAGATCGCTCTCTCTCTCACACACACACACACACACACTCTCTCTCTCTTTAGCAAAAATGCATCACAGACAAATGGTTCAATATTATTATATATAGGCTAGAAGTGGCTGGCAAAATTTAATTCGCAAGATAATAATTTCTTAATAGCAATAATAAATAGCACGTGTACTTTCATAATTTCTCCAGTACCGACAGCAGAACCGATAACGTCCGAGCTTAACGATCCAGCGGTCTTTCAAAATTCAGCACCGGGGCCCGTTTAATACCGGGTTTCGGTACCCATCCCTACCCATGATAGATTTATTTTGTGTCTTTCCTAGAATGGGCAGTTTGTGACTTTGCGTGATAAACAACATAAAGTAGCACTGGTATTACAAAACATTCAGTGGCACATGCCAATCAAATACAGACGTGACACAAATAACATGCTTGAAAAAATTATTACTGACTTTAATGCATTTAATTGTTATTTAAAATATCACTAAATTAGGCTATTTATTTAGGATTTTGTCTCACAATTACGTCAGTATAGTTGCTTGATTAATCTGTCAGTCACTACTGGAGGTGTCACAACATACGGTGACATGTTCCACGACTCTGTGTCAGTCAGGTGTCATGTCAGAGTGCCAATAAACATAGGCTTCAGTGCGTCAGATGCCATGTCACTTAATGTTAATACCGCCTCTCCTTTACTTTCACAATCAGAAAACAAGAACCTTTTCTTCAGTGTAATTCAGTCACAATTTAAAGAAAAGTTTTCTTTTCATGAGACTTTGTTACTTCCTACTTTTTTCCATATTAGGGAGTGGAAATGGCTAATAAGTCAGTAAGTTATCCTCTGCCACAATCTACTAGTTACAGTAGTAACTATGTTTTTTTTAAATAAAAGTGTTGGTTTGCGAAAAGTTTTAGTTTTTCTACATCTTTTTCTATAACTTGTTTGTTCATCCTGGTTTCCACGTTAGCGTTGTTTGATCTGATATCTGCGGTTTATAACAAAGAATTTTGTGCCTAATTTGAATGCTTCCCCCAAGATCTCTCTGCTATGTTGTTAATTCTGCGGTGAATTTAAACGCTATCTCACTGGATCTACCAGTGCTGTGTAGTATTTGTGTCGCTTGCTTGAGATCGGCCCACGATTACCAGCTCACACTGCTCTGTCTATTAGGCTATTGCTCTAAGCTGATAAACGGCAGCGCTGCTCAAACCAGTAGCACGGTTTCGGTTTAACTTTCATTTAGTTTGCCGTTTGATGTTTCTCATATCCAACATAAAAGCCAGCTCTTATCATTTGGGCAACATGGTGGTGGTGACATCAGTTCGACCTCTAACAAAATTTAGTCGCACCAGGCAGGAAAAGAGGTTGGAAAGATTGATGAAAGTAACAACACTGATTGTGGAGAAGCACTAGTTAACACACAAACGAGTTTGAGTCAGCTCCTGAAGAGGAGTCACATGGGGAGAGTGTAATTCAAAACGATAACATGTTAATGGACATGGATCAGGTTGTTTTCAAAAAGACATTAAAAAAAGACATATTATTGAAACAGGCCAGAAAGAATCAGGAAGAGAAGAAAAAGGTAGACAACTAAGACAACTAAGTAGTGAGAGCGAGTGCTCTGATTCCAACGTCTCTTTTTTTTTTTTTTTTTTTCAGTTGGTATAGTTGGACTATGGAAGAGATAAAACATTTTTGAAGTTGTCTAAAAATATGAGTGCAAATTGGAGAATATTTTCCAGATCTCAGAAGACTTCTTGAAAGTGTTCAATAAGTGAAGAAATTATATATATATATATAAAAAAAAAAAATATATATATATATATATATATATATATATATATATATATATATATATATATATATATATATATATATATATATATATATATACACTGCTCAAAAAAATAAAGGGAACACTTTTTAATCAGAGAATATCATCAAGTCAGTTAAACTCCTGGGATATTGATCTGGTCAGTTAAGTAACAGAGGGGGTTGGTAATCAGTTTCAGCTGCTTTAGTGTTAATGACATTAACAGCAGGTCCACTAGATGGGCAACAGTGAGACAACCCCCAAAACAGGAATGGTTTTACAGGTGGAGGCCACTGACATTTTTTTCCCTACTCATCTTTTCGGACTGTTTTTCACCAGTTTTGCATTTGGCTAGGGTCAGTGTCACTACTGGTAGCATGAGGCAATACCTGGACCCTACAGAGGTTGCGCAGGCAGTCCAGCTCCTTCAGGATGGCTCATCAATACGTGCCATTGCCAGAAGGTTTGCTGTGTCTCCCAGCACAGTCTCAAGAGCATGGAGGAGATTCCAGGAAGACAGACAGCTATCTAGGAGAGCTGGACAGGGCCGTAGAAGGTCCTTAACCCATCAGCAGGACCGGTATCTGCTCCTTTGTGCGAGGAGGAACATGATGAGCACTGCCAGAGCCCTACAAAATGACCTCCAGCAGGCCACTGGTGTGAATGTCTCTGACCAAACAATTAGAAACAGACTTCATGAGGGTGGCCTGAGGGCCCGACGTCCTCTAGTGGGCCCCGTGCTCACTGCCCAGCACCAGGGAGCTCGATTGGCATTTCCCATTGAACACCAGAATTGGCAGGTCCGCCACTGGTGCCCTGTGGTTTTCACAAATGAGAGCAGGTTCACCCTGAGCACGTGACAGACAGGAAAGGGTCTGGAGAAGCCGTGGAGAATGTTATGCTGCCTGTAACATCGTTCAGCATGACCGGTTTGGTGGTGGGTCAGTGATGGTCTGGGGAGGCATATCCATGGAGGGATGCATAGACCTCTACAGGCTAGACAATGGCACCCTGACTGCCATTAGGTATCGGGATGAAATCCTTGGATCCATTGTCAGACCCTATGCTGGTGCAGTGGGTCCTGGGTTCCTCCTGGTGCACAACAATGCCCGGCCTCATGTGGCGAGAGCATGCAGGCAGTTCCTGGAGGATGAAGGAATGATACCATTGAAGGGCCACCACGCTCACCTGACCCACATCCAATAGAACACCTATTCTATTAGTGTTTCGTTCCATCTGACATCACCTGGTTGCACCTCAGACTGTCCAGGAGCTCAGTGATGCGCTGGTCCAGATCTGGGAGGAAATACCCCAGGACACCATCCGTCGTCTCATTAGGAGTATGCCCCGACGTTGTCAGGCATGGATACAAGCACGTGGGGGCCATACAAACTACTGAGTACCATTTTGAGTTGCTGCAATGAAATTTCAGCAAAATTGACAAGCCTGCTACATCATTTTTTCACTTAGATTTCCGGGGTGTCTTTGAATTCAATCCTCTGTAGGTTGATCATTTTCATTTGCATCAAACGATGTGGCATCCTTTTGTTCATAACACATTACCCAGTCCATATTAGTATAGATATCCAGCATGACATTTTTCCCCATTGAGATCTGATGTGTTTTCAAAGTGTTCCTTTAATTTTTTTGAGCAGTGTATATTCACCAGGTTTAATATATACACACATATACATACATACACATACATACATACATGTGTAGGTAATAACAGACCAGACTGTTAGACAGATCGTAAACTAATGAACACAGAGAACGCGAGTACTGTGATCAAAATAAAGGTCCGCCGCGCATCAAAATAAGTCACAACAAGTGCGGCCTACGTCACTTCAGTGTTCCTTCTGGCAGTGCGAATGCAACCAGGAAAATGTTCCTAAGGGAACCATTAGTTCTCGGGGAACCACCCAGGTGGCTAGTCCGTAGAACTAAGTTTCTAGAACTACCCGGTGCAAAAACCCCTATGGTTACCAAACAGATAGGATTCTGAGCAGTGGCGTGCAAAAGTTATTAAAAGTGGCGTGCCGTTAGTTATGCATTTAGAATAGTTATGCATTCTAATTGTATCAAGGTCCTTTCATTTGTAATGAAGAGAGGCTCTCTGACCTACTGCTGCTCTCCATTGAGCGAGATATTCCAATTAATTGTGAGGAAGTTATTAAAGTATTTAAAAACACAACAGGGTTTTTTTTTTTTTTTTTTGTGCCATTTTTGGTCTTTCCGCCCCTGCCCCTGAGGAGGTCTGTGCACGCCACTGATACGGAGTAAGAATGTTTCTGTAATAAAGCCCCAGAACAGTTCTATTTTTCCCAGTGTACCGAAGATATCTTTTATGTGAGCTACATTTTCATTGTCCACTGATTTTTTCCTCTTCGGCTGCACAACTGCATGAATAATGAATTATATTATACTATGCAATTTCTAAACAGAAATTTTCACAATTTATGCAGAGAGATTTCAATCATCAACTTTAACTTCTCCAGTTACTTGGAGCACATTTGAATAATTCATTTTAATATAATTCATCTCTGCAAAGAAATTCAGATTAAAATAAAAGTTTTGATTAAATTGTCATGACATCACCAGGGCTGGCCTTAAAAGAAACAAATGCTAATCTACACTGGCAGAGATTCAGTCTACGGTCAACACAGGTGATCGAATAAGAGTATTCAAGCTGACATGTAGCAGATCTGTGTGGTGGTATCAGAGCTAAAATTTAGAGATCTTAATACATGTGGGCTTTTCAAATAAGTGCAAACCGCTAAATTATAAAAATAAATAAATAAAATGTTTTTTATACTGTCCATTTTTTTTTTTTCATGCTACAAGCCAATATACCACACTTTCACAATATAGAGCCTCGGGCAGTCTTTAGCAACAAAACATAAAATATTCTACAGTATGAATAATAGGCCTAGGTCTTCTTGGCCAGTGAACATACACAGGGCCTGTCTGAAATGAATAAATATCAAATGCCTGTCTTTCCAACACCTCAAGTCAACAGGTTCAGCATTTTATCTATTCATTTATTTGCATGCTTCTTACACCTACATTTTCACATCTTTATATTAATGATTATTTTAGGATAGAATGCCAGCCTTTAAGTTGATAACATTCTCGATAGTAGGTGTCCTTTAGTAAATTGAACAGGATTGAAGAACATCATAAAGTCTCATGAAGTCAAAAACTGACTTTTGAACCAATCAAACTCATCTGTGGCTGTCTTCTCTCCCCCACAGCGGCCAATGCATCAAATTCATACTCATTATTGTCTGAATGGATCACAAAATCATCCATCTGAGGATGCCCTGCAGCCCAAAGCGCTCTCTATCAAGCCTAAATTACCACTGTGGGCAGGGTGAAAGTGGTGTGTGTGTGTGTGTGTGTGTGTGTGTGTGTGTGTGTGTGTGTGTGTGTGTGTGTGTGTGTGTGTGTGTGTGTGTGTGTGTGTGTGTGTGTGTGTGTGTGTAATTTCACTGCATTCTAGCACAAGGAAATCAGGCTAGAGGTGCTGAAAACTCCACAAATAAAGTCTAAATAAAATAATCTAACTAAATGTAAGTATCACAACATCATAATGTACAATGTAAAAAATTTATATTAATTTTGAGATTTGCATTTAGAAATGAAAAATTTAAGTGTTATCAAATTATTAGAGTTTTAAAGATAATGTTAGATGCTGTGGTTGGATTTTTTTTTGTCCATCATTTTAATGGACAAGGTTGTAAAAAATCTGTCATAATCTATTATTACACGTCATTTAATTTCCTATTTTAATTATAATAAGCATTTAGTACGCTTTTGTTTTCGTTGTCATTTTCATTTTTAATCATGAACTTGCAGGTTAAGCTATGCATTTATTTATTTATGAAGAGAACAGATAAACAGAGACTGCGTCACTTTTCATGTTCAACACCACACGAAGAAGATGAATGTTGTTGTTGTTTTGCAGTGACAACGGCGGCCACTAAAACACCATCTTTGTCCCTGAACAGGCAAATATGAACGATGCAACATTACAAAATACAATTACAATTAAAATATTACAAAACAATGAACTGAACTAAACTCAATGAACTTTCTGTATCCAGATGAGCTCAAATCTTCCTCATCGACTTAAACTGGGTCCTCGCCTGTGCGCAATCAAACGAATCAAGAAAAAATAAATAAACTGAAAATATTCAGTTAACTAAAAAGTAATCTAATCTACATATACAAATTAGGGAAATTAGCATGCAAAATTAAATTAAATTGCCAACATTTACTGATATATATCCAATATAAAACAATATCGATACATTTTAAAACAACTGTGTATCCATGAATGCCCTGATATATTTAAAGCGAAATCGAAGACTGAAATGGTGTGGTGTCATTTCGAACTAGGGCTGCAACAAATTATTATTTTGATCATCGATTAATCTAAAGATTATTAGAATGATTAGCCTAGTTGCCCAATTAATCAGTAGGCTTTGATCAATTATTCAACTTTTGCAATTAATTCAAACATTGAGTTATACCTATTACCTATTCTAACTAATAAATAAAACAAGGAAATCATTTCAGCTTTTGAAAATGTGTTTTTAATTAACTTCGAGAAAACTGAATAGACCAATCTCCTTCAGGTTCTCTGTTCTCAGAAGTCATCAATAGGCCAACTGCTACAATGAATGGTACTGTGTTTTTATTAGGACTGGGCATTAGTGTTGAAAAATAACGATATTTGATACCACGAGGGAAACTGCCATATATAGCGGTTATTGTTATACCGGGATGGGTATTTGTTAGGGGTTTTAACATTATTACTACTCTTACCGATACTGCTTATCGATCTAACTGCCAGATTGCCCTTGCATAGTTGGAATTGCCGCATTTTTTAGAAATAGCTAGGGTTGTCGCGATAACCGCAATATTGTAGTACCGCGATACTGACAACCCAACCGCAGACGAATGCAAGTAACCACAACAACCGCGATATTCACGTGTTTTCTTTTTTCATAAGGCTATACCCTTCTTGTTTTGAACTTCGTGCATGTGTATTGAATGTTAAATAAATTAACATAAGCGAAATCTTTGTTCTATCATCCTTTAAACGTTTAAGGGTATTTACGATTAATGGCATCAGCGCTGGCCAATGCATTGAATCAATGCCATTGGTCTCTATTAAGTGAAGCATCAGCTTCAGCGTTACCCATGCGACGCATTACTGGTCAGCTGAGCCTTGAAAATTGGAACTCAATATTAAAATAATTAGGCCTAACACCTTGTTTCATTATATCTTTTAATGAATCAGCGTTTTTTAACGTGATCGTTGAATGAGCAGTTTATTGATTCATTTAAAGACAGCCCCTTGTCCCTTACCTAGTGGCGTAACAATGTAACTGCGTGCTGAGTGACAGCCTGTCTATGCGCAGAGATGAGGACGATGATCCTGGGGAAATATCTGGCATATTTGACAACGGTCAAACCATGTTATTCCAGGCCCTTAAAATAGGTTTTATGAGATTAATAGACTATTCAACAGCAAAAATATTTGTTGACAACAAGACAGCAAGGCTGGCGTCAGGATGTTTGCTAACAATAGGCCTAAACCTCTGCAAAGCTATTTCGAACTTCTTTTCACCACTAAGTGAAAAAGAACTTTGTCGTGAATATATCGGGGCCTTAACCCATTCGCACATTTTAGCTGCAAAGCTGAATTCCACAAACATCAAAACCACTGAATGCTGCAAGAACGTCAAAGACAGGATGCACCACCAAACCACCAAAGATGCACAGAGCATTTGTTCTTATCTGCAATATAATACCCCAAAACAGCACCAGGCAGCCAATCAAAACTTCACTTTTATCTACAGACCTGAAAACAATCTCCCTGAAACAATATGTTTTTCCCTCTGAGAGATTACAGCTAAAGACAAACAAAGAATGAGTCATGCGCACACTTGTCTCTCCATCCACCCACAGAAATACGGCACCTCTGTATTTCTCCGAGGATTCTAGGAAGAGCAGGTGAAAAGGAGGCAGACATGGTGAGAAATGTGTTTGAGAAAATGGAGCAGAGAGCCATGAATAATGTGTGTGGAGGGGTGTGTGTCTGCAATGTCATACTCCATCAGAGTGTGGCCAGCTCATCGTGAGTCAAATCTCAGCGAGGTATATTAATAATATGTCATACAAAGAAATGTTTAATATTATGCTTCACCAAAACAGCCTTGTGTTCTGGTTCAGATGTGCATAGAGATTGTCATCTCTCAGCAACAAATTGAGGATGTTTTGTGCTATTTTGAATAGAAAATCTCTCCTACAAAAACAAGAGGCTGTCAAAAACATCTCTGTGCAGTTCTGATGTGTGAACATCGCTGATGTGTATCTTCGGAAGTCCTAATTTCCTCGGCATACAAAAACCAAAAGGAGAAAAGGGCTCAACGTAAGAATTGCCTGACATTTTTAGCTCAACTAACTGAACATTAAAAGGCTCTGCGTAGCAATAGTGAATTTTCAAGGTGCTGGGCAGCATTATTGCAGAAGAACATTTAAGCTTACAATGTTTGTGACCCGGTAAAGATTTTAAGATTTTTTCTTTTCTGTGTCTATTTAAGCACTCGGGGACCACCAGACATGCAAACTATAGCATAGTATCTGTGTCAGTTGAATTGCTTAATACATATTGTCAAAAATAGAATTAATATTGCCTTATCCCAGTCTTATTTGAACCTCAAATATTGCCATGATGTGTAAATATTTGCTTATCACTTCAACAAAAATCACCTTACTACACCCAAATATCAAAATGTACATTTCTCCATCTCAGTAATTCAACCTATAACCATTTGTAAAGCAGTTCCTGTCTGACACAGTGACATTTCCTCATTGGTGGTTCACACATCAACAGAGATGTGAAAAAGTATTTGCCCCCTAAGATGTTCTCTATTATAGTCTCTTCTCTATTTAAAGGAAATGGACATTTCATGCATGAAAAACACAATTAATTGCTTTGTAAACCTTTCCAGATTGATATATCATTTTTCCATATAAAAAAGGACATTGCAATGCTGAAATAAAGTAGTTTTTTTTTAAAGTCCATTTAGAGTCCTTTTTTTTTTTTTTGTCAAAAAAAAAAAAAAAAAAAAAGCCAAATGAATGTATCCAGCCAGTCTCTTTCGTCTTTCATGTAAATTTGTGGGTTATCATTGATCAATAATGGTCAGATTGTGGAGAACACTGCTGCTGAAAATAATATCACTAATTGGAGTGGACAATCTGACCTGGGTCAAGGGTCATACAAGAGCAAAAGAGGAAGAGAGAAAAAAGTATGTAAGGCATGACCCTGCCTTCCCCCACAGCTCTTAATACAGACACTCAATGATACAGTGAAAGCTTATTAAAACTTATCAGAGTGATCAAAGACTGCATAGTTTTTCAAATTTTTAGCACATCCACAACAACATACAAATAAACTTCAGCCTACACAGTAAAAAGAAAATCTCTTTCCAAATATAAATTAACTTTCACATTTAGAATTAGGCTATTGTAAAATATGTTAGGCCTACATGGTAGATTTAACAGTTTGTCAAGCTAGTTCCTTGATTAATGGTTGCAATCTGTTATTGTCCAAATAATTATTGTACACTGACGTGTTTATCTATTATAGTGGGGACTTTCCATTGACTTCTATTGTTTTTGTTCTTTTTATATACCATATTCCATAAGAATTCAGGTTTTACTATTCTTGTGACAAAATTTGGTCCCTTCAAAATTAAACAAACCCTGACCCATACTATACAGTCTGTGGACCTGTTTGATTGAGAATATCTGCTATCAATGTTTCTTGGCGTTACTAACTGGTTTGGTTTCAGGGACAGTTGCTGAGGCTCCACAAGGTTCCGTGATATTTTAAATTGGTCTTTTCTGCCCCCTAGTGGTGATAATGGTTGGAATTAAAACCGTAGGCTAAATCCTACCATAAAGAAGCACATCCTGATTTTGCCAAGAAAGACATGTTCCGAAGTCAACATATTTTGTTGATCCTGGAACAACATTCCTGTCTGAAAATTCAGGTTCTGGCATAAGGCATCATGATCCAAATTTTAAGGGACAGTTCACTAGTGATGGCAAAATCGAGGCCTCGTGAACCAATGAAACAGTTGAACCAAATGTGCCATATTGTTTCGAGGCTTCGAATCAATCCGACACCCGTCTCAACGGTGACACCTAGTGGTCACTTGCAGGTGTTGATCTGAAACAACCTTGACGAGCCATTAAAAAAATGTGTTGTTTTTTTATTATTATAATGTTCTAATATGTGAAGCTTGTAACCTATAGGCTCCTCACTGTGCATAATGTTATTTTGGTCATGAAAAATGAATATTAATAAAAGAAATCAAGCCACAATGTCTCACTTTTTTAGAGATTTTTATTCAAAAATATTAATTTATCTGCTGTGGAAGGACTTAGCCTACTTCTTTTTTTACAGATAATTTCTCCAGCCTTTGAAAAAATCCTCTCACAAGGGACACTTGTTGCTTGTCAAATGGCGCATCATGGATGATGTATTGTTGCAGTAGGCTAGCTGCCGATCACAATACACACATCTCACTTTATTTGGGGTTTCTAAATGGAAATGCTCCCACACCACTGATGTACGGCATCTCTTCTGGGGAGCCTCCATTTTATCTATCTATCCAAATCTATCTATATATGAATCGATCTATGTATCTAGATATGTATCTATAATCTATGTATCTATATATGTATCGATCTATAATATATGTATTTATATATGTATCTGTAATCTATCTATATATGTATCTATCTATTAATCTAGCTGTCTATATATATTTATATCTATGTATCTATTAATGTGTCACTATATGTATACTCTGTCTGTCTCTAGCCTATCAGTCAATGTGTTGTGTAAATTTAAATGTAAATCTAAATTGCCTATAACTAATCAAATCGCACTATGTCACTATATCACCAAAAATCCGCTATCTCAAAATCAAACTCCTCTCACAAAAACCCACGAGGTCAAAATGCGTTTATTTCTCTTTTATACAGATGTGCGATTGTGTGGTCTGTTCCCGACCGTGTCAATCAAACGCTGATTCGGCGGACCACACCTGATGAAACACTAGTGAAACACTTCGAGGCTTCGTTTGGTCATAGTCACGTGACATGGGTGTTTCGAATCACGCTTCGGATCAGTGTTTCGACACATCTGCGCTTCGGGATCTCGCAAAGCTTCGGAACGACTGTTTCGCTTCAGCCATCCTTACAGTTCACCCAAAGATGAAAATTCTGTCATCATTTACTCACCCTCAAGCTGTTTCAAACCTGTATGCATTTCTTTCTTCTCCTAAACACAAAAGAAGATATTTTGAAAAATGTCTGTAACCGAACAGTTTATGTTCAGTTGACAGTAATTTTTCCATACTCTGGAAGTCAATGGGGCCCCATCAACTGTTTGGTTACCCATATTCTTCTAAATATCTTTATTTGTGTTCAGCAGAAGAAAGATATTACAGGTTTGGAACAACTTGAGGGCGAGTAAATGATGACAGAATTTTCTTTATGGAACTAGCTTACCCCTTAACTAGGAGTCTAGGTCACCGAAAATGACAAAAATGCTAAACGTACTTCATGTAGAGGCAAAATAAATTAATATAAATAAGAATACACTGCCACAGCCTGGCCTATACAATCAAATAGGTTTATTAGAATTCAGTGTAAAGATTACCTATAACAACAACATGAAAATAAGTAGATTTAAGTAGAATTTTTTTTCTAATTTTTTAGAAAGTTACATTCATTGTCAACCATATAATCATTCACCGTGCCATCTAGATAGCCAGCTTGATGACGATTCTGGAATTTCAATCAAATGCAGGCTATTTTCACTGAGTATAATTCATACAACACCCTCCGAATGACTATTCATATTTAAATAGGCCTATGGATGAATTACTTTGATGACACGTGCAGCAATCGTTCTCCTACTGCCATAAATAGCCCGCCCAAATCGGGAACTTGGGTATCAAAATAAGCCCCGAGCGGGCGTTCGTGTCCCATTTTTAACTAGGAAACTCGTATTTATGATCATTTCGACGTTCACCCCAAAATCAACATGTCATCATTTTGGCTACTCACCTGTCAGTCCAGAGTATCTTCGCTGGAATGGCAACGTCTGAATAAAGTTCACTTTAGTCCTAGTAGTTGTTATCCATGATTTATGAAATATATTCCATAACTTCTGAAGCATACCTTTGAGCAACCAACAGAAATGTAAGTTGTGGTTCAAAATATGTTATCGCTCTCAAATGTTACACGGCTATGCATATTTTTATATTATTCGTCTCAGCGAGTCAGCGTGAATTCTGTAGGCTATATGCCGTGTATAGTAACTAAACATCAAATGAGTATAAACGTCCGAATACGCAGTACTCACGAATACCGTGTTTATGTCAAGATGGCCGCCGCGTGCCGACGATGAAGTCTATGAGGCCGTAGAGCGCTCACGAGCGCCGCCCTTGCGACCACGACTTCCCCTTTGACGATAACGCAGTGAGATCCACCGTCAATGCGGCATTTGTGTCACCAAAGTGGATTTGTATCTGAACTCATCATTGTTTTTAATTGGAGTGCATGATAATGGTTTATGTGAGTACTGTAATGCGAAAGAAACAATAACTAAAATATGAATATGGAGGATAAAAAAAGCACCAAAAAAGGGTAAGAAGAATACGGATGTTTTTGGCTATTTATTGGGTTATCGAATTTAATAGAGATAGAATATAGCACAGGGCTAGAAATAATTTAATTAAAAGTTTCAAGCTTATAATCAAGTTTTTAATGTTGTTTATATGGTGTTTTTAATATGATTTAAGCCAAACCATGTGCAAATTCATAACACCATTGCTATTTTATAGTATTTTCTCCTTAAAACTGCAGTGAAGAAAACACAGTCTCAAAAACGGGTTTGAAATTTATGGTATTTCTTACGTCACAAACAAGGCCTACGTTGTAACCAATCCTGTCAATGTGCAGGCGGGCTTTTTTAATGATTTTCTCATTAACTGCGAAGCAGGTGAGTCTCAAGAGAAGCCAGCTATCCTGATATATTTTTATGTTGAAATGAAAAATCAGATACATTTAACAATAGCGGTGAATTATGTAGGCTACGTATATCACGATGTTATGATGAACTATGCCTTTCACCACTGACGTTCTAAGTTGTTTATGGGAGAAAATTGACTACAGGGGAACTTAAAAAGTTGCTCAGCCCCACTCTAGATCTTAAGGGGTTCAGCGTGGAGAAGCTGAACACGTAGTGCCATCCGATACCTGGGCACTTAAGTATTTAGAGATAGAGCAGAACAACAAAAAAAATACATGTAAGTGAATGCAAGTGTGTGTATTTTGGAAAAAAGAAAAATCCCTGACTACATAACAGCACAGTAGGTGGCGATATCCACACAGGATGTGATGCGCCAAAAAACCAAGAAGAAGAAAGTGGATTGGAGAAAAAAGGGCATCATGTGAACCAAAACATGTTAAGTTCCCTTGCTCCTCCATCCTCCAGCCCTATCCGAAAATCATCATCTGATGTCATGAAGGACATAGCATTTCATTAAATGCACTGAAGAGGTGAGAAATTACTTTTCTCCATTGGTTGCCATTCGAAAGTAAACATATAGGCCTGGTTTCACAGACAGGGTTTAGATTAAGCCAGGATTTTTTAGGCCCTAGTTCAATTAGGGCATCTAAGTAGCTGTTAAAAATGTGCAAAAAAAAAAAAAAAAAAACCTTACTGGTTTGCATCTTGAGACAAAACAATGGCACTGAAGTTTCCATTTTACTCTGGGACTAGGCATAAACCTTGTCTGTGAAACTGGGGGATTGCCAATTATACAAAAATAAATTGCAAGCAGCATATAGCCTAAAGCTAAATTACAAATATTTCATTATTTTTGTAGATTTTCACCAGTAACCATTTTAAAAGCTCTTAATATTCACAGTCTTTGTTAGGGTACTTACACATAGGGTACCACCACATTGGTGGTGGTTGAGGAGATTCCCCCCTTCTATGTAAAGCGCTTTGAGTGCCGAGAAAAGCGCTATATAAATGTAATGAATTATTATTATTATTATTATTACTTTACTAATAATCTTACATCAACATTTCTGAAATATATGAGTGATCAATTATTGTAATGTATTGACAGCCTTGGAAAGTGTTGTATTAATATTAGTTTCCATGTTCAGTATCAGTGACTTTAATGATTTATGATTCATTTTAATAACAATAATATATAATAATAATTATTATTATTATTTATTCTGACAAATTATTGCGTTTTAGAGAAAAACTATTAAAAAACACTATTTATTGCAATTCAATCAGAAGATATCAAAGTTGAATCAAGTAGGAATGAATCTATTCTTGCCCTGATCTCTGTACAGTCACAATAACAGATTACAACAATAAAATTACATTACAGTGACACCAGATGTCATTCACCCAGTACAATGTCCAAGATGGCTTTTGTGCTCTGTTTCCACAATCCTTTATATTGTCTTGTTTTATATTGAACAGAGGTGACGTTCTGACTTTTCAGGCAACAGTTGGCCCTCTCACATTTTCCTTAGAGCTAAACTCTTAAAGATTAAAGCTATAACAGCCAAAACATTGACAGCAATGTTTTATTATTTGTTGTTGTTTTTAGTGTATGTTAATACTTAATGCTGCCTTTTCGGTTTATGTATGCTTTAATTTAGTTGTAAAACCTTCCAGATCCATATAACGGATACATTAAATAAATCGTCTATTAATTTCTCAGTGGTCATTCTGACTAAATAAATTGTTAATTTCTCAGTGGTCATTGTGACCAAATACTCTGAGTATCAAAGTGCAATAATGAAAGTGTCCAGCACCAATAACCAAAGCAAAAAAATAAATAAAAATAAAGTCAGTGGTATCACTAGAAGAAGTTTGCTTTAATTTAAATTCTGGCCAAATGTGATACCAGCCACCCAGTACCAGCCTAGAGTTTAATTTGTTTCACTTTGATCTATTACAATAATCCATGTCTGTTCATTCCCTCTTCATCAGGGCTACGTCCAGAGAAAGGCAGGGTCCTTCAGCACCTGCGCCAGGCGCTGGTTAAAAGGCCTGTAGAAGTTCTGCAGGATCTCCTTGGTTATGGGCAGCATTGGGCCTAGATTTCGATTGGCTGGTCGTCTGGTGTTTGAGGCGGGACTCTTTGTGATGTCTGCTTCCTTCTGCAGAGTAAGAGGACCTGAAGGGTAGATGAAGCATAAACACACGGTCAGTGAAATACTGTAATAGATACTTGCACTTATTTGCACATGATGACAAATTTATGAAGACTTCAGAGGTTAAACAAACAGACCCACATTATCATACTTTATGTATGTAGAAGCATGAAAACTACGAAACTCACCCAACTGAAGAAATTCAAAGACTCTCCGCATAGTGATTTTCCGGTTGGCAGCATGATCCTCCAGTCGTAGGATGAGAATTTGCTCTCTACTGAAAACACTCAGCCAGTCCAGCAGGTAAATGACATACAGTCCCACCTGAAGCCTCACCTACAAATACAGAGGAGAAATACAGTGCCACACTCTTTGGAATTCATGACAGACACAATTAAACAGACCAACTGCGCTAGTCATTGACAAGTAGCTCAAAGAGATTCAGAAATAGACAGTAAAAGGCACAGTTCCCAACATAGACCTAACAATGCATAGTATCAGTATAGTGGTAGTAATGCATACACAAAATAGACACATTTACAGTAGAAAAATCTTTTGTCAGATGTATTAAGGCACTGGTTCTCAACCTATTGTCCCCCCTATTTCTGCTGTAAATATAACAACTCTGCTTGTTTTCAAACCTTTTTATTACTGGAAATTGAGACTGTTTTTGTTCAGTTTTGACTGTTTTGTTATGTTCTTCAACATAATACATATCATTAAGAGAGTTTGTTGAAGTGAATGCATTAGTTTATTGTGTTCACCAACAGAGGGACCCAAAGGTTCAGTATAACAAAACATGAGACAATCTTTAATTCTTTCAGTTTTATAACAGAATTTTATGTATTGCTAGATGCATATGGTGATATAGTTACTATATCTTTATGTATTTAATATATTCTATTATAATATAAGGAGTAGACAACATTCTTATATCTTGATTTATGAGTAGGAATTCCAAGTTGAGACAAATTACAACTCATTTTATTATTTAATTCCTTGATGTTGAAAAAATTCAGCCATAAAAAAAAAAAAAGAGATATATAAATATATAATGTGTGTGTATGTATATATGTATATTCCACCACGCAATTGTTTTCAGAAAACGTGTTACTATGGTGCACATAATGACAATTAATTTAGTTATAATGAAATAATCATTCAAATGATACCTCAGTTCAGATTCAGTTCAGAATATAATAGACATTCTTAATTCGATTCTGAATGGTGCACAACCCTCTATTTGTATTATATTGCATCCAATTTACTACTAAGCAGCAATGATGCAGCAATCCAGAGTTTTTCTGGTTCATCAACCAGCATCACAGCCATAAATCAAACATTCATGACTTTAATCCCCTGATCAGTGCAGAAAAACAATGTACTTTTCAAAACACATTTAGATTTCTCTGTAACTGCTTTCATTTCACCTTCCAACAGCTTTCTCCTGAGGTGAAGATCATCTACTGGCTGCACAACTTTGGGGAAGAGCCAGAACAGCTCATCCCATATCTTATCTACACGGCTGCACCTGGTGGCTGAACCAATTACATCATATCACATTGAACAAAATCTGACTCTGACTCACACCAGCCACATTTGAGCCCCATCCCTAATGAGAATTACCAACTGTGATGCTTTGGTGAGACATATCCATCTATCGTTGAGAAGATAGCATTTTAATGAGCTGAAGGAATAGTTTTAGTGAACTTGACAGCTGTTCCCAATTCACTTTCAATGCATCGTTACTACATCTCTTTTAAATCACACAGGTTTGGAACGACATGAGGTTGAGTAAATGATGGAATTTTCATTTTTAGGTGTACTATCCCTTTAAGATAGCAATATCATATTAAATATTAACATGTGAGGTAATGATCATGATTTATATTGCACTCACAGGCATCAGGTTGTTGAGAGTGGTGTTGTAAATGCAGGAACGGATGGACCTCTCAGCCAAGCAGCCCTCAAACAGGTGCAGTGATTCTGATACTCGCTCATGAAAATCCTCCAAAGATTTATTAGCCATGCCAAAGTATAGATAGTCTGAGTAAAGCCTGCTCTCCCACACACAAATACACACAGTGCAAAGAGAAACACAATAAAAGGTAAGAGGGCAATCTAAAGAGCATCTCTCACACAGTAGTCTAATACTGGTTATGATATCCGAACATAGTGATACTGATGAATATACTGTAAATATAAATATTTGAAAATTGGATTGGTACCTCTCTACTGGGTCTCTGAGCATCACAATGAATCTGGCATCTGGTTGGACAGCATGAATGAAGTCTTGCACCAGAAAAGGAGGCTCCACACCCGTTCCATTGTCGTAAAAATAAACCCAAGCATTATTGTCCCACATTGTGGATGCGCTCGCTTCACCTGTCAATCAAAAAAAATGTGTATGAGATTATTAGTAAAAGTTTACAATCCTGCTTGATCCCAACCAACTTGATATTTCATTTGAAGACAGGGATAATGTGATGAATGATATTAGTGTTTGTTTTTGTCTGGGCTGTTTTTTGCTGATTTAATTTCTCATGCCTCTAATTTTATTTTAATACCTCTGGTATGAGTAATAACAAGAGGAAAGACCTTGACTATAACATCTGGCACCTCTAATGAGAAAGTCTGGGTTTATAGACGATGTGAATTTAATTGGAGAACTTTCAGCAGCCTCAAAAACTATACAATACCTAAAACTGGAGTTCATGAGTTGATGGAAAGCTAGTAATTCATTAAATTATAAAAATGTAAAATTAAAATAAATCATCTTAAAATAAAAACAAATCAAAATAAAGCACTTACTAAAAAAAAGTATATTTATTTGTTTACTGTACCTGCATATCATGGGACTATTAACCGACATCAGAGAACCATGAACATGCCATTGTGTTGTTAAATATTTGAAATATTAACTTAAATTTTCAGGGAGTACTTCAAGTAAATATTTTAGGTCAGAGAGGTTCGGCTTACAAATAGTTTGCGAATCCCTGCCTTAAAGAAAGGGCCTACACAAGTAACTAAACCTAAAACACGATTGAAACGCAATAATTATTACCGATTATGATGTTGACTTTTTTGTGGCTTTTGGAGGAGTTGCTCATCAAGTGATCTTGAATCTGATTGGCTGCTTGGTCAAAAAGATCCAGGTAGTCGTTCAGTGGATAGGGGTTCTGAAAAGCATTGCCTGACCTGATGATACCTTAAACCAGGGGAAAACAAAGTACAATTATTTCAAAGTTTGCAAACAGAATTACATGGCATCTGTTCTGTAGCTGTAAAAATTGTGTCATAAAATAAATGTGATGGAACCCAATGATCTGTCTAACATTAAGCAGATGCTTTGCATTGTAAGAAAATGGGAGGGATGGACATTTTCTTGACACAAAGACCAACCCGCATCATGAATTCACATTTTAAACCGATGGTCGAATGATCTTTTTTTGTGAAACTCACCAAACCTCTTTCGTGTCCACCAGTGTGGTTCCTTCATCGTGGTGAAATGGACCTCTGGATGTAGCCGTAAGCGGTCGTAGAGATCTGTGGTGCCACACTTGGGCTGGCCGATGATGTAAAAGAAGGGCAGGCAGCGCAGGCGGTAATGTCTACCTGCATGCTGATGCAGGTGAGCTGGAAACGCTCTGCGCAGGTGGTCGTATATTGCTTGGAAGCGCTTTGAGTAAAGGGCATACAAGTTTTTCCCATATGGATCAGCTGTGATATTCCCAAAGAATTCTTCATACCAGCAGGGGTTCTTGAGATTGGGAAGAAATATTCGAGGAATAGCAGTGAATATCTGTGGACGAGAAAGACCAGAAAGCTTATGATAGTAAACTAAGATTTGACAGAGTGTAGCTTGCACATGTTTATCTATGAAGGTGTGTATTTGCTTTATACAATACAGTTCAAAAGTTTGGGGTCAGTAAGATTTTATTGATCTTTATTGAGATTTAATTAAGAATTGAATACATTTATTCTGTACGGAGGCATTAAATTGATCATAAGTGACAGTAAAAACATTTATCAGGTTATAAAATATTTCTATTTCAAGTAAATGCTGTTTGAACTTTCCAGTTCAACTCATGAATTACTGACATATCCTTTGACTTTTAAAACAACTCGTTTTTGGTTTGGCATGATATTATTTACAGTACTGAATTATTTGCCCCCTTGGTGAATATGATCAAAGATGGCTATAAAAAATAAGTCTGCATTGTAAATGAAAATTCAAGCATTAAAGATACTGCAGAGTATTTCATTTTACACATGGGGTACTTTGTTATTCCTGTATGCACCAAACCCATATTAAGTGTTTGCAGCCAAAAAAAGCATTTTTTTTGTTTCATCTGACCATAGAGGGATAAAAAAGTACCCCATGTGTAAAATGAAATACTATGTTGTATTTTTAATGCTATGGGCCTAATGTTCTACCAGAGATCCTTGACAATGTCCAATGAAGCAACAATGTTTTTTTTTGTTTAGTTTTTTTAATGTTTTTTTATTTGTTAAAAAATCAAGTATATTTTGCAATTATATATATAGCAATGTAACTCAAATGCACATACGTTTGCCTCTTTCTCTCTCACTTCTCCCAGGTCAGGCACTCTTCTACGACTGAAATCCACTTTGGCTACAATCCTCCTCACAACTTCTCTCACAACTGTGTTGTCAGTAGTGAAAGACAGATTAAGGGGTTGCTGTGCCAGATGAGACACTACGGTAAGGTGATACGGTGACGGCGTTAAAAAGAGCCCTTTCTGGTCCCTCGTCAAGATGTAAGACGCCATGATTAGAACGGTGACCGTTAGTCCAAAAAGGAAGCTTAAGATTTTGATTTTCCGTACAGACCAGAGTGTCCATGGGCCCCATGCTTGATGTTGTGCTCTGTTGTTCTCTATGAAAGTCCATACACTCATCGACCTGTTGCTGGGCTTGTTTTTGTAGTACTCCAGTTTTTCATCAAAGGCGTTTAGAAGGCCATGCTTGTGGTCCATTTTTGTATTACGTTAGTTGTGTTCACTTTGCATATAAAGTGAATCCCATCGATGTGAGTTATTGTATGAGGTCTGCCCCATCATACCGCTCAGCGCACCATAACCCAAAAGAGCGGTGTTTTGCCAATGAAATCAACATCTTTCATGGAGCAGATGCTATATGGCTTCAGGTCATTGTTTATAATGGGATGTTTGTGGGCAGGAAGACAGACAGTGGAATGAGCAGGGCTTCCCGCACGCGTGGCGAGGGGCAAGACGATTGGAGCACTCCTTCAATTTAGTTGCCACAAATGACACAGCGGCAGTGGGGTTGACAGCGCACCAGCACAAACACAGTGCAGATTTGGTTGTCAAGGTCACAAACGCCCCAACAGAAGCTCAGATAACAGAAAGGTCTATTCCTGCAAGACAAAAAAAAGAGCAATAAACCGTAAATACACAAAGATGGTTCATTGATTTGGGTCTAGGAAGCAGTGGATGTTGGTAATACTCCGTTTCTGTCTCTCACACATGCCAGTAACTCTGTGATGGGGTTTGGATAAGCATCAGAGAAAGGATGGCAGGAACATCATACAGGCCACAGACTGTGTGACATATGGTGTGTGTGTGTGGGTATGCATGTACGGCTGCACAGTGTATGTGTGTTTTGGAGAGTTTAGGGCGTAATCCATTTAGACATTATAGCCTCAGGACAGGCCTAATTAAGAACACAGTAGACCAGCTGCAAGCTAATAGATACATTTATTTGACAACCTCCACTCCTTCTCTTTCCTGCTCTCTGTGTCTCTCTTACTTATGGTTTCTTCCATTCCTGGCAATGATACAAATGATACAAGAAATGTGTTGTGAAATTGAAGCAGAAATTCAGAGAAAAGAGATGGAAGTGCAGGGAGGTTTGAGGGGGTATGACCTGCTCTATTTAAGGCCTGAACACACCAAAGGAAGTCGAAAACAAAAGGTTTGGTGTCTTAGAAGTATCTATTATGCAGAAAGTGTATAGATAGAAGTATTTATGCATACAAGTATACACCATTTACACTACTGTTTAAAAGTTTGGGGTCGGTAAGATTTTTTTGTATTTTTTGAAAGAAGTCTCTTATGCTCACTAAAAAGGCTGCATTTATTTGATCAAAAATGGTGTAAAAACAGTAATATTGTAAATGACAGTAAAGTTTAAAATAACTGTTTTCTATCTTAATAGATTTGAAATTGTAATTTATTCCTGTAATGGCAAAGCTAAATTATCAATCTAATATGCTGATTTGGCGTGCTGCTTAATATTTTTGTGGACACTGATAATTTTTTTTTCCAAATCATTCTTTGATGAAAAGAGTTCAGAAGAAGCGGATTTATTTGAAACATACATTTTCTTTACTGCCACTTTTGATCCACCCTTGCTGAATAAAGTATGCATTTCTTTCTTTCCAAAAAAATCTTTCTGATCCCAGAATTTTGAACAGTAATGTATATATATCTCAAGAGGGTTTATCAAACCACAGTAACCAGTTTCAGTAACCACAACATTTTTGTGATGATAAGACAGAAATCGCATTCACCTGAGGAAGTAACTGTAGTGATTAGGCTGAGGAGTAGTGGAAGTAGCGGCTCTAAATGCAGTAGTAACTTTATTACACAAAACAAAAGACCGCAGTAAACACCATACAAAGAACAACTGAAACTGATGACTATAAATAAACTAATGATCTAAATCAGGAACAGGTGTGTGAAATCAATGAATAACCACGAGTCACGACAGCCATTGAAAACCTATTTAGTATCCAAGACAACCAAGGAAACAGCAAGACGCTTCATAACCATGAAATGAATTATTGGATAAAACATTGAAAAAATATCAAAATTGCTATATGTATCACTTCATTATAATGTAGGTCTACATATCACCAATATTTCACAATAATATAAAAAACTAGATGTACCGCATGGCGGTACAAAATATGACCGCCGCTCAGGCCTGCACTGGCTTTCCACAAAAATAAATGACGTGGAGCAATTTGGCTGTATTGCGTGTTTATGTATATACCTAAAAAAAGTAGTAGTATGTGCATGTCTGTGTATGTGTATGTGTGTGTGTTTGTGTGTGTGTTTGTGTTTGTGTTTGTGTGTGTGTGTGTGTGTGTGTGTGTGTGTGTGTGTGTGTGTGTGTGTGTGTGTGTGTGTGTGTGTGTGTGTGTGTGTGTGTGTGTGTGTGTGTGTCTGTGCGTGTATGTATGCGTGCGTACATGTGTGTGTGTTTGTGTGTGTGTGTCTGTGCATGTGGATTTGTATGTGTGTGTATGGGTGTGTGTCTGTGCGTGTGGATGTCAGTGTGTGTGCATGCTTGCGTTTGTTTGTATTCCTGCATGTGTGTGTGTGACAGTATCATCCTAAACCAGCAACCCTTCGCTCAACACCACCATCTACAGGCCGATGAGTGTACAGTCACTAAATGTGCACATAAATGAATTTATTTTATACCCCCCCCCCCCCCCCCCCATGGATGAAATTCTACGAAACTTAGCATACCCCCAGAGGATGTCAAGTTAATCATACACATGAACTATGGTGCAGTTCTGAACATCTCAACTGAAGATAGGGGCGATTAAAGCAGAATAATATTGCATTTTCATTTTTAATGGGAGGGGCGCAAATCACAAATGAGGGATTATGGGCTAGGTTGATGTGGGCCCTTAAGACCAACATACCATACACATTTCTTCATCC
This sequence comes from Leuciscus leuciscus, assembly GCF_965113295.1. Classification (NCBI taxonomy): domain Eukaryota; kingdom Metazoa; phylum Chordata; class Actinopteri; order Cypriniformes; family Leuciscidae; genus Leuciscus; species Leuciscus leuciscus. The sequence continues at coordinate 19,896,678 of NC_138741.1, forward strand.
TCGGTGCCACGGTTCAGGTAGTTATTTAGGAAAAACTGCATTTTTTGGGTTTGGGGGGGCCCAGCGCGGGGGGGGAGTGGCCCCCGGGGACCAAACGAAATTTTTCCGTAAAAGTCTAGTGGGGCTACATGCCCACCAAATTTCATGTTCCCCGGTGTTTCGGTGTCCCTGGTATCGTTGACTAAAAATTCAGTAGATGACGGGAAAAAAAAACCAAAAAAACTTTGACAATCCCTATATGACCGCGGCTTTCTTTGCTAAAACTAATGGCTTCATTCATGATAAATGTCCACAAGTGAATGTTTAGGACCAGCATGCTCTAATTATGTATCTTCCTTGTAATTGTGTGTTTGTATTAAACTCAAGGACACTTCCTTGCAATCTCTTCCTACAAATGTTGGAAGAGATTGTCAGGCTGGTGGGGGAAAAACACAAAACTGAACAGCAAAGCATTTCTCCTCAATGTAGACCTAATGGCTTGTTTATTGCTGAATATGCGGGGTTGGAAATTCTAGAGCAGGGTTTTTAAAAACCTAAAAAAAAAAAACACATTTTTGACCTTGTTTTGGTTTCTTCCTTTTATTTTGGCAAATTAAAGGGCCGCCAGGATCCTCTGGTGGAGGGTTTGCCTTCATCATTTCATCAGACAGTTCAGGGCTGTTATTTACCGCCTAATTGTGGTTAAATTTACCTTGGGGAGATCATTAACAGAAATGTGACTCTACTGAAGCCCACACAGACCACAGTAATCCATGCTGAACTAATAAATAGATGTGGGTCTCATAAATGATAGATAATTTCCTATTTGTGCACGAAATGGTTTGTATAATGCTCAGAGACAGAGAGAGAGAGAGAGAGAGAGAGGGTGATAGACAGAGAAATGGAGAGAGAGTAATGAAAGAAAAAGAGGGAAGGTAGTCAAAGGAGGACATGTGTGTTCCCATGGAGATGAAGGCAGGTGTCATTGATCAGTGTTGCTATGGAAAAATAGACACTGGGAGCGTTTGTATGTGTACGCTGACCTTAAATTACATCCTAGTGACAGATTGTGCGTCTGAGTCACGTTGATTGAAAATAAGTGAGGTCTCGCTATCCGTGCCGAAAATAAGAGTTTGAGGTAAAGCGTAGCAATGAGGACCTCCATCGCTGTCAGCGTGGGTGTTTATTTTAAGCACAAGCGTTACATTTCTGATGACTTTAGCATGGGGTTGGGCTGACATGTGCTGCCACTTTAAATATATTTCAGAATAACAAACCCAGCTCTAAGTGTGGGGAGGTGGCATCTGCGAGCATGTTTTCATTATGGATCTGACTGAAGTAGAGGAGGAGCCCGGGACAGAGAGAGGATGCGTTAGTGTTGAAATGAACACTCGCTGCGGGAACGCCACAGCAGTCCACAGCTCAATGATTCATTACTGAGAAGCTCCATCATTATACCTGCCAATCAAAACCACAAGTGAGGAGCTCTACAAAGTGCGTGCCTATTGATGCTTTCGATGTTGTTTATGCAAAGCCGACACAATTCAAGGGTCCTTACAGGTTAAAGGGATAGTTCACCCAAAAATGAAAATTCTGTTATCATTTACAAAGTTATGTGTTTAGTGTGTAATTTGTGCACAACTATGTGTCATTTAAAAATAAATAAAAAGTAATTATTTACCGTTTAGAAATTTTAAAGGCATGGTTCACAGGTGAATTATAAAGATGATGAACAATGAATGTAAGAATGACATTGCGAAAAACGATGGTCATTCATTCATAATTCGTTTACACGAAACACCGTTATCCTGTCAATTATGTGTTTTAACTCCAAGTACTTTATTTATTTGCCACAAGTCCACAACCAAGAGTTATTACTTCAAGCCTTTTACTTATTAATTAGGATGTTTTTGTTTTAATGTAAAAATCTTGCTAACATCGTAAGTAGACCTCAGAGAACATTGTAAAGTGTTTAAAGGGATACTTCACCGATTAGCATTAAGCTTTGTATCAGTAGAAACCTGGAAGTATTTTCGAATGACCGTGCTTACCTCCCTCATGTCCCCCTGAGACAAGAGATTTCTGTATTTTGTGTCTGGAAAAAAAACCTCAGATGACGCAAAAATCGTCATTTTGCGTCATCGGAGGCTTTTTTGGCCAGAGGCTAGAGACTACAGCCAGTAGTAGGAGCTAGTTCTGCATATTTTCGTCCCGCCCATAGGGGGTGGGATTTCACGATAAAACGGCATCTTTTCAGTTTCGAGTCAACTAGTAGCCTAGTTGTATAATTTCTTCTGATACTGCCCTCTGTAACCGCTAGGCCTGGCTTGGGAGTGGCCTCGTAGGGCAGCGAAGCAAGTGCATTCTGGGAGTTGTTGTAATCCACATGAGCCAAAAATACATTTTATGGCTTTTCTCAGTCTAGAAGGCACCAACTTCTAAAATAATTTCACATTTCTACAACATAAATGACCCAATTTAAATACACATTAATCTTTCCAGCTGTGAAATATCCCTTTAATAAAAATGCAGTTCAGGCCCTTTAAAAATATTATCACTATTTCAAAAAGGTTTCCAGAACGCCCCGAAAAGAAGTATGTCTGAATTCACAGTACTCATAAAACATTAGGCAAAAGTACCCTGATGACCTACTTCCGGTGAGATTCTGAAGTGTGCATATGATGGATACTTTACTATCCCATGAGAACGCAGGAGAAGATTCATGAATGGCCTTGAAGCGACATAGCGGATGCTGATATAGGTCACATGATAATGACAGCATGGCGGACAAATAAATTCATACTACACACATTCAAACTATATAGAACGTACTTTTTTAGCGGTTGTGAAGTAATTACTTATTAAAAATAAGTACCTATTTAAGAGAGTATTCGATTTCGGATGCAGCCTTTGTTGCTATGTTGGGTTGGTAATACTCTTGAATGAGCATTTGGTATCAGGATGCTGTGATGTTCCTTTATCAGTGCAGCAGGACATTTTTCACATACATCTCTCTGAGCCCCCTCCCTCACCCATTTCCAGAGTCATAAAAAGAGGGCAGTAGAGCTGTCAAGACCACTGCCTCCGAGCACAGAGGCTACTCTGTCCGTGCCAGCCAGTGCCATGACTAATTGATCAGAGTATGCAGGAATGGATCCGGGTGGATGCAAGGGGATGCCAAGGATCTGGGGGGTGGGGGGTGGGGGAGTCATAGCTTAAGTTGTAGCCTACAATACACCATGAGGGAGGGACTGGGGGGGATGCAATACTTGGAATATTGTGAGGAGAAGCACAGCAGTAGAAGGGGCAGAATATGTGTCACAAGTTAGTGTGATCTGATATCAGTAGCCATCAAATAAATATTTGGACAATCATGCAACACTAAAAAAAGAATAAATGTCAGTGCAATATAGATAACAAAAAATCAAACCAAGTGACATTTTCATTGCACAAAAACAGTTTGTAAAACATTTTACAAAAGGTTTTGAATGACAAATCAACAGATTGCACTGATAAAAAAGATTCTGTGGTGAAGTAAATACTATAGAAAAAACTAAAGTATTTTTAGATTGAATAAGTTAGATCAGGCAAGAATTTAATTTTAGTACTCAATTCAAGCTTGTAGAAATTAAAGCTTGAACTTAAAATAATATTCTACTTGTTTTACTTGTTGATTATTTGAGTGAATATCAAAGTTCCAAAATTAAGTAAAACCTTCTCAACTTTCTGATACTGGTGTTCCCATCATGCACTGGGACATGAATAATTAATAAGGTTGCATTTTCACTGTTTTCTAGTTGTATACACAGTTTTATCGTTCCTTTGGTTGTTAGGATTAGCAACTTGCTGTTTTGCTGTGCTCTACTCTATCACTGGTACCTTTATTGTGTGTTGTGTACCGAGCTTTGGGGTCTCTGTGTTCGGTTGGGTACCTCATTACCTATATTTGGTAGATATGTAGTCTTACAAAGTGAAACAAGAAATCGAATGTGTTGTTTACTGAAATGTAATGAGTAATGACTAAATTTTACGAACAAAGAGTGAGTTAAATGAACTTGGAACAGAGTATTGCCAAGTAAACTTTAAAGGGGTGGTATAATGCCCCTTTTTACAATGTGTAAAATAAGTCTCTGTTGTCCCCAGAGTGTGTCTCTGTTGTGACCCTTTTTGAGGGTCAGTAAAAACGCATAGTTTCGTGTGCGTCCCTTTAAATGCAAATGAGCTGCTGCTCCCGGCACAGAGGGATCCGTTGTAAGATGCCTAGTGACATGATATTGCATTTGTGTTACGTACTGTATTGCATGTGAAAAGACGGATGTGACAGCTTTAGCAGAGCGACAAATGTGCTCGACTACAAAAACTCTTCCTCTTCTCAAAAGGGGCAGGGTTTATGTAATTTTTAGGGTTGGTGATGTCACTAACCCGGGAGGAATGTTGTGTAGTCCCTACCAGCCATTTGTTGTAGTCCTTAAAAAGCAATTTCTTTAAAAGAAATGTATTTATCTTCCTTTGCTTTGAACTTTGAGTGTTGTTACTTTGCAGATGTTGTTTATGCTCAAACAGCAACATTACACACTAACTAAAGTTAGAAAAATAAAAAAGTATACACTTCAGTGGAACATGTACATAGTGTGATGAACAAGCCTGTTTTTTTTTTTTTTTGCAGATGGCAAATGGTTTAAAAAAAAATGTCTAATGCATTGACATTCAACATTTTAAAGTGTTATATTTCTATCTATCTATCTATCTATCTATCTATCTATCTATCTGTCTATCTATCTATATGCATTCTTGATTTTAAATGTGAGTGAGTCTGTGAAATTACAATCCACTTCTCCAGCTCAAAGAAGACACAGAAAGCAAAACGCTCGCTATCATCTCTTCCTGAGTTAATCTATATTCTCCTCTAATACACACGCACTCAAACACAAACACGCATACAGACTAACAAGTACACATTCCATTTGTGCAGTGTCAATAGAGGGAAAACATGCAGGGATAACATCTATTCCACAGTCAGCACAAGTGAGAGGAAATGAATGAATGCGGCAGCCAATAGAGACGGATAATGAAGCTCAGTGGAGCCGAGTCTGAAATGGCATCAGTCAGTCACTTATATTAGTATACTGATTACATCAAACTGAATAATATTATATGGATGCACTTAGTTACATATTCATTGAAGTCACCTATTCAAAGCATTGTGACAGTGTCAAATTTCTCTGTTAATACAATCACTCTTTTTCTTTTTTTCTTTTTTCCCAACCTTTTCATAGACTCTCATAATGAAAGGCTTAGTTACCTGTTTGGTTAGCTGTACATGTTTACACACAATGATTGTTAATGCGTTAAAGCTGAGCTGAAATATCAACATAAATCGAAAAATGCGCAACAAAAACATTTTGACAACTACAGTACATAGCAACATTCAGAGGTCATTTTTTTTTCTATTTTGCTTCTTTTTAAATAAAATAAAATAAACAGCTTAACAATCTGAGTGAAAAGTTGAATTGAAAAATGAAAATAAAAAATCTTATTCTGTTTGCCAATTTTTTTTTTTTAGCCAATTTATTTCTGGGTTAAAGTAAAAAAAACAAAAAAAAAACAATTCCAAGCTTCTCAATGTGGTCTCATGCATGAAATTTGTTTCCCAAATGACAATGACAGCGTTGATTAAATGGTCTGCAAATGAAATTGAAAGGAAAGACACAAGACATTATAAATGAAGGCTTTGGGTACAAGGATGTGACATCTGACAAACACAGCCCAGAAAAAGCTAAGAGAGTGACAGTTCAATTAATAGTCACACTGTGGAAAAACCTCAGATGTTCTAGTTCCCTTGTCAACTCTAGGCAGCATTTGAAAATGTCTCTATTTGAAAATATATAAAATAAATATATATATTAAGTCTAAATGTGAATGCAGGCGGTTTGTTATGGTGATAAGTTAACAAAGTAGGATATGTGTAAATAGGTTAAAAATAGGTTAATATAATGAACTCATATTACAACATAACAAAAATGCTTTCCATGTGTTTTCCCTATAACAAAATGTTAATGTTTGATTGTAATCATAATGCAAAACCTGATACTTATCTAAAAAAAAATCCAAACCTAGACAAAAAGTAGCCTTTTAGAATGTCTAAATATATATCTAAATGCAAAACCTAATAAAAGAAATTGCATTACACAAGTTGTAATTTTTTTAACGCCCCCATCTGGCACTTAAAAAAAAAATAGATTTTAAAGGCCTTCACTATTTTAATCTGAAAATCCGAAATCATTTATTGAAACCTAATTTTTAGAATAAAATCCCCTCACAATTCTAAATAATAATCAAAGAATATTACTGAAAATATAATAAAAATAAAAATAAAGTTTAATTTCAAGGCTGTGAAGATACCAAGGATGACCCAAAAATGATGAGGCTCAGAGGGTTAAATGTATATTTTGGATGTTTTCTTTCAAGTCTGAAAGAATACATGTTATGGAAGCAAAATAGCCAAAAATCACAAAATTGATCAGTGCATGAAAAAGCAATGTTTTCAGACCCCAAGTGGTCCTCAAGTGCATGCCCTTTTGGCCTCTGACTTGATAAGTGCCCTTTTTACATACAATTTTTTATATATATTTTAGTTTATGTTTAAATTTGGCCCGTGACATCAATTCTCAATCGATTCTCAGCGTGTGCCTGACAGCATAGTATTCTTAATATCCCCCAAAAATGTCTGTGACATTTGTGCGACTGAATGTTTTTGCCTGTTGTGTCTTGCCATAAAGGGACAGTTCACCCAAAATGATGTTGTTCCAAACCAGTATGACTTGCTTATTTACTAAAACAAAAAAAGAAAACAAAAAGAAAGAAAGAAATTATTTTCAAAAATGTCTCAAAATGGTTCTGTGCGCACCGTGCCATCTATTACTGCATTTTTCTTTTTTCTTACAGATAAAGTGTGCTGTATATAATGCATTACATTTAGTGATGATTTTGGGTGCTAAATGTAATTTTGAATAAAACAATTGCATAGAAATACATTTGTATCACATTAATCCATTCGAGCAGCACTGGGTACATCTATGTGTTTTCTGGTCTCAATGTCTCCGTTTTATCATAGTGATGGCAGCTGGTGCATAACCTGAATCAGATTAATACTTGTCATTCAGTCATGTTAATTTGCAGACACAGCTTCCATAATTAATTTCAGACTTGACAAATTACTTTGCAGGTGCAATGTAATTGTTTGCATTGACTCTGCCCTTGATTGTGCACTTTTATAGAGACACGCAAATTACATATTGAATCAAGGCAAATCTACACTAACTGACAAGATATCCTATTTTGTATCAATGATTTTTGTGTGCTGTTAAGTTTGCATGTTTTTTATTTATGCAAACCTTTACTAAATCAGGGCCTAAATTATTATTTTTTTCACTATAAACCGTGACACTAAATTATAGCACTGTGCATTTAGTATTTATCATTGCAGTAGGTCAGTAAAGCCTGAATTTTTTTCATTAAAATGCTACTTGTCTTTTCCTAAGCTGATAAATTCAAGGGCATAAATAATACAGAAGTTATTATTAGCAACATCTTGTATAAATTGGGACCCATCTGGCAGACAGATGTGCTTATGGGTGATGTTATATGAACTCCTGCTGAAGCAGGCCTTTCTCAGTGCCCCTTTATTCCCTCTCTGATTCTGCAGCATACGTATATGTGATGACAGGCTCATGTTCAGTTGAGCAGATTTGTTCTGCGGTTTGAAGAAGATGTTTGCTTCTCAGTGCTTGAAACATGGGGCATGTGGTTTGCTGTTGATTTCAGGCTGTCATTGCATTGATGGAAGGCTTTAATGTCTTATTCGGTGCAGCGTGTGTAGCACCAAAGCAAGGAAGCTGGGGAGAACTGTTTATGTAATCCACGCTGAAAAGAGCAGTAGCGCAGAAGAAAAGAAGTGTAATTAAACAACAGAGATGAGAGAAAGAGAAGTTCCCTCAGGTGCTTCACTCAGCAGCCTATGTGAATACACACTTCTTAGATTATGAAAGACAGAAACCAGAAAGAAAGAAAGAAAGAAAGAAAAGGATTGAACCATCTTTATCAAGATGATTGCACCATTATGCATCAGTATCTTTCACAGATTTTAGAATTAATTAAATTCATATTTAATTTTTCAGATTTGCCACATTATTTCTCAGAATTGCAAGTTTATATCTCAAAATTCAGACTTTATAACTCACAGTTGTGAGTTTATAACCACAATTCTGGGAAAAAGTTAGAGATGGCGCAAAAAAATCTGAATTGTTAGATAAAAAGTCACAATTACCTTTTTTATTTTTTATTCAGTGACAGAAACAAGCTTCCATACAAATATAATAATGAAAAAAAAATATATTAAATGAAAAAAAATAAAAATATATGAATTAAATAACTAATGTAAATAGTTTTTTATTAAAAAGACAAAAGAAAACTTCAGAATGATCAGATCAATTAATGCAGATACTCGTGGTGTTACTAATTTACTTACTTTACTAATAGAATGGACATTTTTTTAATATCTACTACTTCCATGGTCATGTGTTCAACTGTTACGTGTTTCCTGACAATGCTATTGTGTGCTTGACGGGCAACTCAGGACAGCTCTTTCAAGACCTTTTATGTCCCAGATACCCAGACAGTACAACAATAGATCCAAGTTCCTCTTGCCATTTAATCAATAGCCTGTTCTTTGTTACCATCCACAAGGAAAATTCACAACGATAATATGTAGCAAATGTCAGCAGTGCAGTTGTGCATAAAAATGCGAAGTCACGCATATTCTGTCAGATAACAGCCACTTGAATTTATCTCATAAATAAATGATGTATTAGACTGGATTTTTAATTAGATCTGCTGCCTGGGACTTGCGATATAAAGAGTCGAGATACAAATTGAATATAGAAGGATGGGAGATTCAGTATAGAGCATCCGTTGTGCGAATGAACAGACATGAGCTACAAATAACTCCAAAAATCCTTTTTTCATTTGCTTTTTTTTTCTCTCTCTCTCTCATCCTATTCTTTTATGTTTCTCCACCCCCGAATGCACGTTATGGAAGGCAGCTTTCATTTTCCTTAACACAAGGTTTTCCCTATCACAATATATTCTTGTTTTCTTCCTTCCTTTATTTGTTTCCATTGATCTTTTTGCATTTTTATAGTTTAGTAAAAGTACTAGTAAAAGCCTTGTTCTGTGCAAGAGATTCCTTTGCTAAAATATAAAGGCAGTATAAAGTATTTTCATGTGCAGTATAAAGTCCCATTAATATTATAAAGACAACATGTTGTTATTTAAATATAACATATCTTATAAAATCCTAAATTAAATAATTCTGGAAGTAATTTTTATTTATTTATTAAAATAGTTATATTTGTTCTGAGAAATGCTGTATAATCATTTTTTCACAAACTATTTGCAATTTAATCATGATTTCTCATTTATAAATTTTATTTTTACTTTTTCAAACTTTTTTCTATCTATCTATCTATCTATCTATTTATCGTATGTATCTTCACTGAAATTTTTAATGAAAAAGAGTTTTTCAGCAGCCACCTGTACTCTCCTGACCCCAATTTGAAAACCCCATCTTTAAATGAACATAATACTGTAAATAAAGTGTATGATTAAAAATGTCAAACTAAGTCAAATAAACCTGTATGTACTGTATATATTACTTCTAACGCCATCTGCTTTCCCATCACTCCATGCATGCATGGGAGAATTGTGCTTGAATATAAAAGACCTAAAAATGTAATTTGTGGCAATCACAAATTACGATTGTGGCAACAATTTTAGAAAACAAACTCGACAGACAGCACACTTTGTTCTCCCCTTTCTCAGTAGACCATGCTATTCTGAACCCAAACAATGCAGCCTCTTTTGACCAGAGAATGCCATCGGCCTCGTCCTATCTTTGGATAGTGGCTGGCTAATGTTCCATGCATCATTAAAGAGGGCAGCAGACCAATGCTCCTGGCACAGATGACCAGAAGAGAGAGGGGGAGATGTGAACTCATTCAGCCCACCATTCAGAGGCCGTCCTCCCTCCATTGATACTGGTGCACAATATTTATGTTTCTGCTCCAAATAGACATGAAAGCAGAACTGAGGACTGAGCCTCAGGGGGCCTGACGCCTCAAGTAAAATCATATTAGGACTTAATCTGATCTAATTCTGTGCCTGTTGATAATACCTATTCACTAGTGCAGGTGCTATAAATACACTGTATTGGGGGAAGGGGGCACTGGGAAGGCCAATGTCTCACTGTTTGTGGTTTGCATAGTTTCATGTAGCCAGATCTCTGATTAAAAAGAGTTCTGGTCCTTATTACAGCTTATTATAGTGAAGAACAGTCTGAGAATGTCTGACCGACTTCGTTTGCTTTACTATAACAAAAAAAGAGGGAATATATATATATATATATATATATATATATATATATATATATATATATATATTAGTAATAACAGTAAATTAAGCATAATTACATGCAACTAACCCCAAACCAAACCCTAATCCTAACCCTATACTAAGTACATCTACTTAACTAATATTACTCGGTACTTGTATGTACAATTACACAAGGACACTTTAAAATTGTGTAACCATATGTTACAATGTTCTGATGTCTACATTTAAATTTTAATTTACATGCCTAAACTTGTAGCATTTAAAAAGCTTCATTTTAGTTTTTATTTGTTTTTTAAATCAAAATGGAATATTAAGATTAATTTTTAAGATATGATAAATGTTGGCAAATCCTTAAAAAGCACTTGCTGAATCTGGTAACTTGTAAACATAACTGTTTGCAGATGGACCGAGTAAAAAAAATAAATAAAAAAATAAATGCGTGCCCTGACCTGCACAAGGCCAGCCAATCAGATAATAGCTTGCCAGATTGTGAAAGTACTTTCCAGGTTTGTGTCCAATATGCATCAGACGGTCAGTAAGTGGACTGTGGGTGGTCCGTGGGTGTGCCGTCTGTGGCTGAGACTATGTTAGGGATGACAAGAGCATAGAAATGCACAGAAAAACTGCAAAACAAGATCTATTTTTTATTTTATTTTATTTTATTTTTGAATGAAAGGATGAGCAAGCCACTGAGCCAAATACTGGGTAGGGATATGCATAAATGAAATACTTTGCTCAGATTTACTCTTATACAGAAGCTAGAGTAATGCAGCCAGGAAGTAGCCTACATTACATCAGCTCACTAAGTTTTTTTTTTTTTTTTACATTTATGCACTTATGTAAGCTTATAATATGAAAAAAAAAAAACATTTAGGAATAGATTGTGCGTAAGAGTTAATGTATGTATTCATATTTTCAAAAAGTAAAGCAACGTAACCCTCGAGGCGCCCTGCATGATGAATCATTCTAGTGGAATGGGCCATCATCCTGAAAATTACTTCCCCTCATGCTTCTTTTCATCTCTCTGGTGAGAATCCATACTATCAAAGTCTTGAAGCAGTCCTTGCAAAGCACTGTCTTTGATTTAATTAGTTTAAGCCCCAAATTAAGCAATTAGGCAATAAACAGGAAACAAGTATTGCATGGGTTGAGTAGCACGTACATTACAGTAAATGTCACAAGGTCACTTAAGAGTTACCAGAAATATTTTATGACTGAACTCAGCAGACCATTAACACAAGCTCACTATAGCTCACTGAAGCAGGCAGACACATATGCCTATTTGGCAGTTTCAGACAGGCTTACACCATTATGACTGGCTAACACAACACAAGAAATTAATACGACTCAGGCCGACACCATTAAGACTAGCAAAAGCACTCATGCAAGTTAATGCTGCATATAAATGACTCCACAATGGCACTAACGGTCCTCTGTACTTGTAGGAATGTTTGCATGTCTGAAATACACTACATGGCTTGAGGCGACATCAGTTTATATTACCACGGATGGCCAAATATTTCGCTGACTAGGTTATCAATTAACAATTGGTGAAGTGTGGAGTGAAATATTTTAGTCAAACATCTTCATTGTTGTCATGGGGTTCACTTCAACTGCAGTGGCTGTGAGTCCTGCAAAAGCAAAGAGGGCCAGCGCAACAAAGAATGATTCCAGTTTAAGAAATCAAGTTCACAATTTGTCATATGGATGAAGTGCATCTCAAATGACATAAATTAACTTTGACATTAATGCTGTCATTTTTATTACATTTATAGAATTGTATTATTTTATCTTAATGTATTTACTTATTTTTATTTATAAATACATTTAATACATGCATATACACACATATATATATATATATATATATATATATACACACACACTACTGAAAAATGTGGGGTTGGTAATGGTATATAATGTTTTTGAAAGACATTATGCTCACGAATGCTGAATTTAGTATATTTACAAAGTAACCATGACAACTAAGGGTGGCAGGAACATAGGAACAAAAACAAGCAAACTAAACGTCCATAAAGAAAATGAAAGTGAAAAAAAGCCAAAACGTGACCACTCCCCTCATCCGGAAGGCAGCTCCTGATGCCGGAACAAGTCCAGTATATGCGGAGGTAGAAGGAGGAAGAGGTCTTCACAAAGGGAGTGTCAGGGCAGGTGGCAGGAGAGTGTACCAAGGCGGATCAGATGGTGGGAGGAGCCAGGGCCAGACCGCCAGTGACTGAGCCAAGATATCTGGATACTCGGGCGAAGCTGAGGCAATGTCAGGACTGGACGAGACCGCAGGATCTGGAGGCCAAGGCAGAGCAGCAGCGACAGGCACCTGAGGTGGAACCAGGGTACCAGAGGACTGGGGCGACTCATGTGCGACCGAGGACCAGGGCAGAGCCGGAGGGAAGGCGGAGCCTATCGAATCCTTAGGGGGGGAGAGACGACGTGCAGCGAAAGGCCCGGAAGTCCATGGCGCAGGCAGAGCAACGTCTGACCAAGTTGCAGCCGGGGGGACGAGGGAGCCCGGTGGAGTTGTGAGGACAACGGTCCCAGGTGAAGCCAAGGGGGCAAGGAGCCAAGGTGGAGCCAACTGGTTAACGGCCAAGGTGGAGTAACAGGATCAAAAGCTTGAGACGAAGCCAGGGTATCCACTTTCAAAGGCAGAGCTGGTGGCCAAAAGATCCACGATAAATCCAACTTGAAGGGTGGAACCAATAGAGGAGGAGACGAGGGACTGGAGAGAGCCAACAAATTTGGGTAGAAGGACTGACTGGCTTGGGCAGAGGAGGCAGGAGTGGGAGGCATGGCAGGAGTTTCATCAATGGCATAGTCTTTGCACTGGGCAACGAAACAGTCCTGATGCTGAGCAATGCCCCATGCTTAGTGATGATCGGAACCAGCAGCAATGAAGATATGAAGATTGGGGGTGAAACAGATTTGGGACTGCCTGGGATCAGTGGTGGGAGATCATCCTCTTCTAACTCCACTAAAATCCCCACAGGCTCTGACTCCGTAGCGGGCGTCGACACTGGCTCTTTGTCTGTGCTGGGTATCAGCTCCGGCATAGGGTCTGTGGTGGGCTCAGGTTCTGTCACCGCGGTGAGGGTGGGCTGTGTGTCTGCAGTGGCCATAAGAGATTTCATTAACTGGGGGTAGACGCACTGTAGACATCTGAGGATGGCTTCTCTCCATGTTCCTCTTCCCAAATCAGGTTAGTTGAGGTGGCTGTAATAGTTCGCTCCAATCCAGTAGAGCGATTTCAGCTTCTCGTCATCAAAGTGAGAGCACTGGGAGAGATGGCAGAATAAACTTGGCTGCATGATCCATTATAAATCCTTTCCTAGTCTGGTGTTCTGTCACAAGTTAGTTCTCAAAGATGAAGATGAGAGTAGTCATACTTCAAATAGAGAGTAGTCATACTTCTAATAGTCAAGCAAACTTTAATAAAATAACATAAAAATCAATGTAACAATATGTGACGCAATATAAACGACACCAGATAATGAACAGATATTAACTGAAGGGCTTAAAGGGTAACTAAACCCCTGGTCAGAACCTGACTCCACCCATTGGCAATATTTGAAAAATGCTGGAAAAGTGGGCAGACCCAAGCAGAGATAGAGGGGACGAACCGAGAGCGGGGCACCTGGGCACCTGAGACCCGCAGTGACGGATTAATTGACAGCTGCTGTCAGACTCTAAAATGGAGAGTGACTCACAGGGTCGCAAGACGACGTAAAGTACATGCATCTAATGAGTTTTATCGAGTTGTGGGCATATACATTTTTTGCCGCTATGTGAAAAAATCCAGCAAAATGCGCCGCCGCGTTTGTCGACCCCAGAGGATTAATTTTAGCCTAACCATAAATTATGATTAAAATATATATGATCACTCACATCAAGACGCCGCTTGCGGTGGTGGAGTCCATGCAGGAGGAGCAGCGTTTGGCACTGTGTCGTTTTTCAGCGAGAGCTGTGTGGAGAAGCCCATTTCCACCTCTTTTGCGTTGGAGAAGCAATCCCGTGTAAAATGCAGGTTGCACACTTGAGCTCTAGGCGGGAACTTGTGGTCTTCCAGGCCAAGTGCATGCAACCACTGGCGCCTAATTTCCAAGTCTGCTGGAAAGCTATGCAGTCCAGCAGTGTTGTTGCAACCAGCAACACTACACCTGCGTACCCTCCTGACCACTGTACTAAATACAGATAAATCTATGCTAACTTGAAGCTATCCTAACTGATGCAATACTATGCGTGGTAGCTCATACCAAGGGCAAACTGGCAGTTCCAGTAGTAGGAAACTTAAGTATAAACTTTAATTTAATAATCACCTCAAATAGAATTTATACCTGTATGCTATTATAATGTAGCAACATTGGACTATGGATGGATGATTTAGCTGCGGGCGCCGTCTTCTGGTCAAACGCAGGACTTTGTTCGGCGCATGACTCTCATAATGCATTATAGGTATTCTCTAGCCATTGGGCATTCATCTGTTGTACACTCATAGTTGCGATGCATTGTGGGATTGAATGAGTGCACTCGATAACGTCCACTGTGGTTTTGGACACCACTATAAATGGCTGTCCCCTCAAATTGAGCCATATTTAAGGGTATAGGGGGACATTTTAGACAGCCCATGACAACTAATGATGGCATAGGAACAAAGACAAGCAAATTAAAATGTCCATAAAGAAAATGAACATGAAACAAAGTAATATTGTGAAATATTATTACAATTTAAAATAACTGTTTTCTGTTTTTTTTATATTTTAAAATGAAATTAATTCCTGTGATGGCAGAGCTGAATTTTCACCAGCTATTACTCCAGTCTTCACTCTTCAGTGTCACATGACCCTTCAGAAATAGGATAGGGGCGTCACCACTTTTGAATAAGAAACAATATCAAGACTATAAAACTCCTCAAAAAACGCGCACACACTCAAACCTGACTGCACATCACATTTTTGACTTTATTGATTCTGCTTTTATTCCGGAGTCCCTTTTATTTTATTGCTCCGGAGTCGCATATCAGTCACAAAATGCGCCACGGGGAAGAAAAAAACATCCATAGCCTAAGTCGCACTGGACTAAGTCGCATTTTTTTAGAAATGTATTTCACAAAAAATAAATAATTTTTTTTTACAGACAGTTCTCCGTTACGGACGTGAGCGCTCTAAAGCGGCACTAAAATAATGTTTTAAAACTTTCACAGAGACCTCAAACTGAAAGCACAAAGCCTGTCTTTAAATTTAATTTCGTTTTGTATTAATTGTATCTTAATTTTAATCGATGTTTCATCAACAAATTGTCTGGATTTAATAAGAAGTAGCCTAAATATAGGCTATTAGAAAATAAATAATCAGGATACGGAGGCGCTGGCGAACCTCAGCGTAGGCCTATAAGGTAGCCTATTGCCTCACAGACCTGAGACATATAGATAGCTTGAAATGTCTACTTTTAAGCAGAACAATTCAAAACGAAAGAAAACAGACTGCGCTGCTTATGTAATTCGTATGAAATGTGCATTTCTCTCTGGCGCTGCGAAGATCGCGAGTCGTCAACTTCATCTGTCTAGCCGACACTGACATAAAAAATAACTGTTTTATTAGTAAACAATTAAAATGTCTCCTGCTATATTTTACATATTTGCCTGTTCCTTACAAAACACTGACAGTGGGGTTTTTGACGTTTTTTTTTTTTTTTTTGAGCAGCTGCGGACAAATTCTTTCGACACACACACACACACACAATATTACGTAACACTCTGCGCTTATGTTTTAAAAAGATAATTTAACATATAAATAACAATTTTTAAATAGCCCACTTAAAGTGTTTATTACAAATAAATGACTAAATGCTAAAAATTTATACATTTTAATGAACAAACATATGCGTTGCATTTACAATTCTGTGAAAACAGGGGGTGCTGCAGCACCCCCAGCACCCCCACTTCCCGCGGCCCTGTAAACCAATGAAGACGGAGAACGTGAGTGAGCGCTGTGTGATCAGGAGGTGCTGCCTCTCTTCTTCAGGCGCTGGTGTTCTCAGCGCCGCCCGTCAAAATAAAAGTCCCGCTTCCAACACATCGGCCAATCAAAAAAACATATCGGCATATGACAAATGCCAAATATTGATATATCGGTCTACCACTAGATTGGACTGATTGGAATCAACCATTTGGACTTTTGACTCGAAGCCTTAGTTCATGAGATATGAACTCACAGTAGGCTACTGGATTTAATCTACTTTCAAAGTTTTTAAAAGATCATTCTTTCTCATGTAGGCCTCACATTAATAAAAATTCAAAGATGTGTAATATCTGATTTGCTGGGGTATGAAATTGCAAAAAGGGAGAATGGAGAGCCTTTATAGAGCATAAATCGTGCCAGTGAACAGATGACATGAGCCATAAATAACTGAATTGTTTCTCATTGGCTTTTTTTTTCCAACTTTCATCCCCTTTTATTTTCCCCCAAAGGTTATTGGGGACAGCTTTCATTTTTTGTAAAAAAAATAAAAATAAAAAGGGGTTTGCCAGGGGCTGGACACAAACAATCCATGCACACACATGGAAGGAGGTATTCACAGAAATACACACACACAAACACAGCTCCATGTCAGAAGCCAAAGGGCATCTGTCTGCCTGTCTGGCCAAGTTTTGTGGCTCTCAGAAGAAAAAGGAAGAGAAATGTTAATAAAGGCCTTGAGCCCTATAGTGTGAGGTCTGAGAGGCCCTGAGACCACTACTGAGTTACATCTCACTGCTGAAAGCAATAGAAACAGTATATAAAAAAAGCACCTTTTATACAAAAAATTTGCTATTATGGCATTCCTGGAGAAGTTGCATAGTTTTATGTAATGTTATGTCTAATCCATGTTATGTCTTAGCCATTTCTGTCTAATCACAGGCCAAGTGTATAAACAAATATTTACCCAATGACCATGACACATAAAATTTGACATGTAATAAGAACATTACATTGGGAGTCTTTCGATATGACAGTTAGATAATAATGCAAAGTGAACGAATGTAACATATAGTTAGAAACCACTTACTTAAACAGAATTGTTCTTGTTTAAAAAGGAAAAATCAAAGTGGCAAATTTTGTTGTAAGAAAAATGAAAAGCTAAAATGGTTGTTTCTTGACACAAGTACAGTATTATGAGGTAAAATATGATTGATTTCACAAACCAAACCTTTCATACTATAATTATTATTATTATTTTGCCATGTGAAGCTGAAGTGTGTGTGTGTGTGTGTGTGTGTGTGTGTGTGTGTGTGTGTGTGTGTGTGTGTGTGTGTGTGTGTGTGTGTGTGTGTGTGTGTGTGTGTGTGTGTGTGTGTGTGTGTGTGTGTGTGTGTGTGTGTGTGTGTGTGTGTGTGTGTGTGTGTGTGTGTGTGTGTGTGTGTGTGTGTGTGTGTGTGTGTGTGTGTGTGTGTGTAGGCAGACAGTGGGTCAGAGCGATGAAGGGTTTGGTTGTTGGTATGGATAGCATGTTGACTCAGCACTGAGTTATATATTCTGCAGCTGTTATGATCTGGTGAATGTCTTTCTAAGGAAGAGACTCTCCAGCCATTCAATACACACTCCTTTTGCCAACAATTACTAATACATCACAGCCTTAGACACTCCAGAGTGCAGTAGCCATGACAAACATGAAAGCTCTCCATGGCAATTTCCTGAGGAGCAACGCTTTAAATTCTTACAACATTAAATATATATATATATATATATATATATATATATACCTTCACTTTAAATTGTCCGGAATGTATTGTTGATAAGTATTTACCAACTACAGCCTGATTAACAGGTGCTTTACAGTACAGCATTTCAACAGGTTTCAACATTGTAGATGTAACCTGTTGTCGTTGAATAATGTAAGACTAGATCCATCTGTTATTTTTTCTTTCTTATCTGTTTAATGGGGGAAATACCAACAACAACATGATACCCAAGTGAAACGTGTTCTTCTCTCAATCGCCACTGCTGTTCCTAGGACAACATTCCTACAGTCTCTTTCCCTCATTCTAAACCCTGTTCCTAAAATCACAGTCAAGGGTGGAGCTTATTGGATGGTGGCAACTGGATAAAGCCTATATCAATTGGAAAATGGCCAGAAATTGTTCATGACTGACTTATTTATTAAAATAAAATTACATAGGCCTATATATCTTATATATCTATATATCTAAGCTTTCCTATAGCTCAGTGGTAAGAGCATTGCGTTAACAACGCAAGGTTGTGGGTTCGATCCCAGGGGATTGCACATACCTATGTATAAATGTATAGGATAATGCAATGTAAGTCGCTTTGGATAAAAGCGTCTGCCAAATGCATAAAAAAAAGTAAATATATTCCATATGTACATATATGTTTGCTTGTACATGTACATGAATTAATCGCGTTAAATGCTGTGTGATTATGGAAGTGTTTATTGTGCTGTAGGTACCTAGAAATAGCTCAAGTGCAATAGTCTACCCTTCCAAAAAAATACCATGGTAGCAGGCCCCAAGCATTCACAAATATACTTGCTAACTTAGTATTAGCCACCATCAAAAAAATTAAAGAGTTAATTGCCGGGCCATTTGATGTCACAAAATGTTTGCAGAGAATATTTCACATTCATTGATTTTATTAAGATTTTATTAAGATTAAAATCAAAGATTAAAACCTGTGGAGGTGAGGACAACTTTTATTTATTTATTTTTTAAAACAAAAATTAATCCCTTTAGCTAAAAATGTGATAAAAAATGATCTGGAGAAATATGTTTAAAATGAATGTTGGTTATGGGAACCATATGGGAACACAATTATGATGTCTGGCAATATACATTTGGTCAATTTTAAAATTCTGTGAAAATTATTAATCATATCTCATAATTGGTCAAGCTTTTTTTTTATCATGAAAATGATCATATAATGCAAAAGTGTGTTGTTGAGTGATATTGGTTTGATTTAAAATATATATATATTGTCCTCATTCTGGTTTGTCTCCCTTATTTCTGTGTGTGTGCCTGTCTATCCAACCAACCTCTCAACATGAATGTGGTATAAATGCACAACCAAACTTTAGTTATTAACAAAAGTTAATAGCTAAATATTTGGTGACATTGAAATTGAAATTAATCTGATGCTATTCAACAAAGATTAAAATTCGCAGCCTACCAACCGACCTCTGAATTTACGGTTTTAGAGTAGCCTAACAATAATGGTATTTTCGCGTAAACTGTGGTTACCATGGTAAATGTTTGTAAGGATAATAATGCCGTTCAACTTGCCTGAGGTCGTGCACAGCGAATCTTCTGTCACAGCAGCATCCCATCCGATCTCAATGAAACATTGTGCGTGTGGAAATCCTGATGACAGCCGCTATTTACGAAGCGTTTCTCAATGGACTTGTTTTAGAAATCATCTTTTTAACGCTATAACATCCAGTCAGTGTCAGACGGAGCATCGCTATAAAGCGCCTCGCTTTCATCTAATGTTTGGGTAATCTATTAGCCTGATTCCAACGTGTAACACGTAAACCCTAGAACAATCTTGTCAAAAATACCTTCATATTACTCGCGTAGAAAACTTACCTTGACAACTTGTCCAGCTTTAATATTCCATTGAACGCTTGTGATTGCATTTGAGTCCGCGATATAGAGAACTTTCTGAGCGACTGAGTTGATGAAAGCCTTTCTGTCTCTGTTCAAGCACAAATGCGCTCTCTCTCTCTCTCTCTCTCTCTCTCTCTCTCTCTCTCTCTCTCTCTCTCTCTCTCTCTCTCTCTCTCTCTCTCTCTCTCATATCAGGGGTTCAGTCAGTAGAGATGCGTTGCATGCTGCTACTACTGATGTGGTCCGACCAATGAACTATTTATGAAATCAATCTACTTGAGATTAATTATAAAACAGAACAGAAGAGCAATTATTTAATGGACTAAAACATTAAAACATGGAGGGATAGGTAACCTTTTTAATTCAGTGAAAATATGACATTCATAACTTTTATAACAATGAGTGAGTTGAATAGCCTACGTAAATGTGAATTTGGTGACATTTCCGCAAAACAACCTGTAGCCTCCTCTGTATGAAATTAACGTTAATTGTTATCGTTGTTGTTTGCGAGTGACAAGTTGATCCCGCCCTTGTGCCAGTAAACACGTCTTCAAAGAAGTTATTTTGATTAAAAATAAAAACGGCATGGAACAGAAAGTGCAAAAGTCTTTTCTTCACTATTGTGACGTAAATCAAAGTCCCTTTCAAGGAAAATCTGTTCACTTGGCGGACATATTTGCAACGCCTCCAGGCAGCTATTTCGGGCATCCAAACCTTTAGTCTACTTTATTGTATTTGAAATATATTCCCTTTTTCAGTAGTAGCCTACATTGCAAATATAGCCTACTAACAATTTTTATTTTTTTATCTTTAAATAAATTAAAAGTATATTAGCATATGCTTTTACCTATCTTCACAATAGGCTACAACTTTTAACACACTTTAAAATAATTATACTTTAGTATATTGAAATGATCATTGTAACAATGTATTTAAAGTATACTTTCAAAATACATTATAGTATACAATAGTATTTTGTACAAAGTATAACCAAGTATTATTTGTCTATAGATTCTGAAGTGCACATTCAATGGACACTTTACTATCCCATGAGGCCATGGGAGGGGATTTATGAATGGATGCTTTTAGGTCACATGATAATGACAACATGGCGGATGCAGTACGTCCGAATTACATTCTACACACATTCATACTATAGAACATACTTTTTTAATGGTCGCAAAGTTAGTTCAAATTCAAATGTAGTAGGCTACCTACTGAGACAGTACGCGATTTCACGATTTTCTCTTTTACTTAGAAGGCGGGACGTATTCCCCCATATTGCACATTGCAGTTTCTCCAATTCATAAGTAATAGCAGTGAACTTTCTTTCTATATATATATAGTCTTCGCGTATATCCAAAGTGAAATGGCTTCTCAGACGAGAAAAATAGTGGGCAGGATTTGATTTTTGGATTGTTGGATTATCGTGGTTTGCTATATAGCTTTGATCTCATGTGTGACAGGTTTTCCCGCCCCCATGCCAGTAAACACGTCATCAGATGTCACTGCAAGAGAGAGGGGAAGTTATTTGTAATAAAGTTTATGAGGGCAAATTTTAAAAGCATAATGATGTGCACGATAAATCATTTATAGTAAATTACAATAGGCCTATACCATATAAAAAATAAATTAAAAAAATGTCAATTTTTATTTCATGGTGACTTTAAAGATGCCTCATATAAAGTGTGACAGAAGTATTTGGAAATTTCCAGAGTGTTGAATTTCTTGGAACTGGTGATATCTCATCATTGGTTAACATTTTGACGGTCAAGCCTATTAGTTCATTCAGGATGCAATGGTTTTTTGCCAAGGGAACCAGCTTTGCACTGAACTAGTTATTTTTATACATCTACAAGCTCGTATAGCATAAAATAAACATCCCCTTAATCCTCTTCACTTTGATGGATTCACAAAAGTCCATGGTTGACCTTTAAAATTTATGGTGTGAGTGGTCGTGCACATGATAACACTAAAAACTCAAAACCTTTGGCAGGCCACAGATACTTTTTCCAATGGGAGGAAAAAATTATCCCACAAGATAAATTCACTCCAGTAGAGATGCCAAAATAAATCAGTGGTAAAAAGAAGCATGAGCAGTTTGAACAGAAGTCATTGCATAATTGTTATTGATTGGTTCAAAATTGATTATTCTGTTTTCCAGCACTCAGACTGCAGTCATGGTAATTTGTCAGACATCAAATATAAGAGAATAACCAAGAGTCTCTACAAAATATAGCTGTAATTAGCTGTACTAAGTATTCATCAAGTCCAGAAGTTTTTGAGAAGAGACTTTTCATTTGATAAACTGAATAAGGGGGGTGACAATATACCATACTCAACAAAAAAAGAAATGTCCTCTCACTTTCAACTTCTTTTATTTCCAACAAATGTCTTAACATGTGTAAAGATTTGTATGAACATACAATATTCTACAATTTGATGAACAGAAATGGAATAATGAGTCCCTGAACAAAGGGGGCAGGGGTCCAAATAAAAAGTAGCAGTCAGTATCTGGTTAAGTACTACACTGCCATGTGTTGGCAGTTAATTAAATGTAGGCCTACATGCGTTTTACCATTTTAATCCAATTACAGTAATAGGCTACTGTACCTGAAAGTGTAATTCAGTTTCTAGTTCAGAAAGTAACAGTTTTGTCTAGCTGAATGCACTTGTGTCACACTGAGCTTTTTAGGTAAAATTAAAAATGACTGAAAAGTCAATACTGTAGTACACAAAAAAAATGAAGATTTTTATTTATAGAGTACATTTATTTTGAAGAAATGTGTTACACGTAAACTAAAAATTCACCGTAGTGTCACGGGGTGGTTGCAGGAAGGCAGACGGAGACGAGGATATTTACAAAAACGAAGGTTTAGTGTAATGAAACAGGACAGCAGAACAGGTTGCAACACACACTAAATATAACGGAGATCTGACGAAGATTGACTGAACAGACTGAAACACAGATGACACAGATTAACAGAACACAGGTGATACAGGTGACAATGATGACTAAACAGGTGATACAACTGAACTGATCATGACAGTAATCATAGAAACAAAGGAGTGGTGGGAAAAGAACAAAGGAAAACAGGAACAAATCAAAACACAAACTGAAAGTCCAAACAAGCACTGACACGTGACAAGTAGTTTGGTCAATTTAAAACACGCTTTATTATGTCTTCCCCTAACACCACCACACATTCTTACATATTGCTCTTCCAACAAGCGCAACTGTGGATTTTCAGATTATGTGTAACACATTTCTACAAAAATAAATGTACTATAAATACAAATGCATTTTTATAGTACTGCTAGCTGTTGCTGTTTAGGGTTGTGGCATTCCTCTAAATTCAAAAATGTTAGTGGTGTTGAGCAAACTCAATATATATGATTCCAAACTTGATTAGTAAGATTGTGATTCTTAGCTGGCCATTTGCCAATATAACAGACATAAACATTCCATGTCATATATTTATGAAATATACAGTTAATGCATGTGTGACAGAAGTGTGACTAATGCAAGAATGACAACAGAATGAGTCATTTTGCATGTGATGGCTCACATGATGAAAGAATGTTTAGAAGTTGTAAAGAGTTTGACAATTTCACTAAGAATCAACTCATCGGTTTTAGTTATGTGCAAACTGTAGACAATTGTACTTACTCTTTTGCACACGTACCAAAACACATGGAATGTGCTCAAATCAATAAGAAATACAAGTCTGATGTGAACAAAAGTTTATTGTTTTGAGAGAAAAAAACTAATTCAAGAATTGAGCCAAAGTGTAATTCAGTTCATTATGCGCCGTCCTGAATACTTGATTCTGACTGTCAGTTAGCAATCTGAACGCTAAATCCCGTGTATACATTCTGAGATTGAACATTGGTTTTAAAGTTATCTTGACTCAATAGTCAAAATCTTGGATCTTTATTATATTTTCTGTGCTGATTGTGGGAGTATTTAAATATACAGTGCAGAGTAGGAAGCTTATTGGTTGCTGAAAATGTCCAAAAATATATTATTACAATTCAATGTACAATAAAATAATGTGTTGAGCTTTGAATTGTGAGAAAATCTGCTGAGCTTTCTGCAGAACTCTGTTATGAGTCATGATTCATCAGCACATATCCGTTCTCACTTCCCAGTATTGCTTATTTCTCTGGAAAGGCACTATGCCATGCGGGAATATGCACATTTGGTAAAATTCCCATAATGCCATAAATCTGTCAGAAATGAAGTAAATTTTGTCCAGAATTGGCTCATCAACTACTTGTTTGTTTTACTTTTTATTCTGGAACTTTTATAGCATGATACATTTTGTATGAAGCAATCATTTTCAAATATGGATATACTGTACACACTGACAGAATTCTGTCTTTGTCAGTCCCCTGACTGATATTTTGCAATAAAGTGAATGTGTAGCAATAGCACAGTGATTCAGACGATTGTGACAAAGACTGGAAAATGAGTCAGAGTTCAAACTTGAGTCCTAATGCAGAGCATCATTCTTGTGATGCAACTATCTGATTTTTGTAAAAGTTCTGCTTTTTGTAAAGATCAGTAGTATAAATATGGAATGTTAATTTGTATATTTTTTGGAAAGCTGCTCTGTATAGGCTTAGCTTGCTTTCTTATATTTCAGTCATTTGGTGTGTTTGTTACAGCAGCATGATTCCGATGACTTGTCTCAGAGCTAATCATTCTCTCTCTCTCTCGCTCTCTGTCTATCTCTCCGTGTCGCCATCAGTGCCAGCAGCCCACCTCTTCAAAGAGAACTGCCCTCTGGGAAATCAAAATTTAATTCGCCGTAACGAATGGGATTTGAATAACACTGTCACATCCTCATGTTTGTTCAATGGTCTGTTCTCAACTTAGAATCAGAGATTGAACAACTGGGTCTTGTCTCAAAGTAGAAACAGATGATATTGATTGTGGCTAGGGGTCCTAGGGCTAGGGAAATAGGACTGCAAAAATATACTCAAGTAGAAGTACCACCATCCCAAATATTTTTTATATTTTTGTGAGTAGATTAAAAGTAGCCTGACTACGTCAGACTTCGTACTTCCGCTCAATTTCATTTCGCTTCTGTACTCAGTCTGAGACCGCGTCATAGCTTTCCGTTTTCCTCCGGCCTGAAAACAGCCGGCCAATCAACGAACAGAGGGCGGGCTGAGAGCCGTGACGTAGACGTTGATTGTACCGTGGATGCGTAGATTTACTTCACATAATCTGCAAAAGTCGTTCACAGCCATGTTCACTCCGGTATTTCGCTCGATGGTTTTGTTTTCGCATCATACATGTGTTTACAGTGGAAGTTAGATGCGGCTGAGCATGCGCATAACACACGCCATAACCAAACGTTATGTGATTGGCTTACGGGTAACCAATGATTTTAAGCTTCAGACTAGCGCCCCCAGGCGGTAAAGAAAACGTTTTTCTATTACGGAACTCCAGACTCTCGCTACGAAGCAAAGCGAAGTAGCAGAGTCTGGTATTACCAGGCTAGATTAAAAGTACTAGTGATGTGACGTTCGGCACTGAGGTGCTTCGAAGCTTGTATCCCAAAAAAAACGAAACATCTCATACATTGAAGCAGAGTATTGGAGCTTGATTCGTTTTGCCATAACCACGTGATCTGTGATGTCGGAAGCTTCGTTTCCACACAAAGTCATGTGAGTGCTTCGTATTCAGATTCAAAAATAGCGCGAACCCCTTGAGCAGGTTTCGACTGTCATGCCCTTCGGTAGTAGAAAAAAAAAAAAAAGAAATAGACTTTGCCCTCACACTGTTGAACAAGTCCTGGTCCTTAATAAAAATCTTTCATTTCTTAAATTACCCACAAAATAAAATGTCAGCTCCCCAGTTCACAAGCACTTTCACTACCCAGTTCACAAGCACTTCACCATTCCGCAATAATTTTATTTTATTTTGATTATATATGCCTACATGAGCCTTGCCATATGCAGATCTATTAACAAAATTATGTAAATCAAACACGGGTAAACTAGGAAATACAGAGCTGGAGCACACCAGGAAAGCAACAACAACAACAAAAAAGAGCATCTAGAGAAAAACATCGACTGACAGTGAACAAGAAACACAGGTTTAAATACACAAGGTAAGACTAACAAGGAAGGGGTGGAGCTAATGAATCACTATGACAAACAAATGAGGGTAACTATGGCGACAAACAAGGTGGCATAGGGCACTGAACAAGGAAGTAAACACAGAAACAATGGGAACAGAACACACTTCAAAACAAGAGTCCATAAACACAAAACTAAGACAGGGTCATGAAAGATAGATTGATAGATTTTAATAACAAAAAAAGTTATATTTTTGACTAAATATAAAGGCCCTTTTTACACCAAAAGTGAAATGAATAAGCATTAGGCTGAAGGAAATGGAGGTCAATAAATGGGAAAACAAATTAACTCAGATATTTTGCTGTAAATTTAAAAGTAATATGTTACTTTACTCGTTACTTAAAAAAAGTAATCTGATTACGTAACTCAAGTTACTTGTAATGCTTTACACACTGCAAACTGCAGGGTTACAGTCAGCAGAGGACAAAATATTATATTCAAGAATACTCAAGTGGTTAATAAAATTCTAAAATATGTGTAATCATCCAAACCCAGCTGGATTATTCTTTCAGCTTACACGGTTGGTGAGTCAACAGGGGAATGTAGCAAAATTACGATAAAGATTAAATAAAAGTGTTTATTATATAAAATCCTTTAAAATGTTGCTCTTGGTAATTGTGTGATAAGATAAACGAGGGCTGTTGTCCAAGGCTTGTTATCTATAAAATTATTTCCTCGTTCAGTCTAAATGTTTGAAATCCTGGGGGAGACATTGGGAATGCAACACAACAAATCTATAAAGAAAGCAATCTTTTCTGGGAAAAAAACATCGGATCAGTCCCACAGTGTTTGTCTCTTGGAATTTTTTTTTCCTTTTTTGATTTTCAAATGTTCTTTGAATAAGCCAATTGCTCTTCATCCATATTCATGACAGAGACATGGATGGGTGAGTTGTGTTTATAAACAACTCATCTGAATGCTGATCAACTCACCACTCTACTCTGAGAAATCCTTTATGTCTTGATGAAGCTGATGATGTTAATTTAGTCGACGATGAATATCAAATTACTTTTTGATATTTTATTCAGGTCATATCTCTAATTTGTCATCAGGCAGGCATGCAGCCCACTCATTGCAAATGTTACCTGGGTGCTTGATGAAATGTCAAAACATAACACCATAGAGACGACTGAATAAATCTCATAAAACCAACCTATATGTTTGGTCCTGCAAATGTATGACCAGAATTATGTTTAAATTTTTTTAGCTTTCTATATAGTTCATTTAGTCATCATTTAAAGCCTGCAACATCTGAATTCATGTAGGTTGACCATACAGTACAATTTCCTTAGATATAGATGTACAGTAGTATCAATATTCCCCTTTAGCTTTTGAAGATGTTTTTGTGATGTGAGTGTTTCATTTATCCTTCATCCGTTGTTCCTAATGAGTCTCTTTTTATGTCAAACTGTTACAGATCTCAGCTGGGATGTATTTGTCTGGGGGCTTGAATCCACGCTAAATTTACTTTGTTTTGAAAACTACAGCATGTTACATTTGGTAAAAGATATCAATGCAATGTACCTGACCTCTAACCTCAGCCATCATTCTTCTGATGTCTGAAAAATTGCAGATGTAGCAAAACAGACAAAATAACACCAAATAAATCATAAATATGTAGACATGAAATATTGATTTTATATTTTGGTTTCACTTTATTTTGATGATCCCTTTAACACATTCAGTTGACTAGAAGTATTAGTAGACTGGTTGGGTTAGGGTTAGAATAAGTTTACATCTAGTTGCAAAGTTACTTATAGTCAGTAGAATGTCTGTTGGAGGATCATCACTATAAAGCATTAGATTAGAAGAAATTAAGTAGACGGTCTACTAATACTCTAATGAGAGTTAGTTGACATAGGTGCAACATTACTTATAGTCAACAGAATGTTCAAAAGGGACTGTTGATAAAGTGTTACCTATATTTTAACCTGTATTATCATAGAACTTTCACTAAGAAAGAAATCCATGACAACATGTAAAAAATAAACCTATAGATGAACACATCAAAAATAAAAATAATACTGAGGTTATTTTTACTACAATCAAGATGCAACTTGAGATGCAAGATGGCACCGCATTCTTAAAAATAATGGTTCTTTATTGGTATCTACGTTTCCATGAAGAACCATGTACAAAAGTTTTTTTTTATAATGGAAAAAAAAATTGTTCTAATTTTAGCAATTGTTCATTGAAAGGTTCTTTGGGAAACCCAAAATAGTTCTTCTATGGCATCACTGTGGAACCTTTATCTTTAATGCTGGATTTGCATTTGAATGAAATAAGGGAGATCGAGTCCGCGAAAAGAAATCAAAAATAGTGCCGGATTCAGTTACTTTGCTTTGGACGACAGTCAAGATTAGAAAATATCGGACCGCTAAATTCCACGATTGACCAATCAGAGTCAAATATTCCAGAGAGCTGTAATGAAATTACTGAATATTGAGTGGTAATTACTCTTTATTTTTAAGGCTGTCCTTTTGACAAATATAGATTTTGACAGATGAGAGACAAACACCAAAGAAAATGAAAAAATGTGGTCATAAAGGTAACCTTGTGCATTCCTCTCTTCATAGAGCCTGGTGGAGTGTGCTAGAGCTGAGAATAAATGTACAGCTGGTCTGGAATAGTTCAGTGGTATACCATAAAACATTCCAGTGTGCTGTCACTATGAGAGAGTAAAGACAAGGTATGAGTTATAAATGTTTCAAAGACTAATACATTGATGCACACACATTATATGAGCCTATGTAAAGCAAGAATACTTGACAGTCATATTGTACTTTGTCAAAAGGATGGTTAGTTATTTGACTAAAATCAATGAATTACTCCCTTCTGAGATCAATAAAGTTTTATTTTAAAGGTAAATAAATGATTAATAATCAAAAGTGCATGGTAATGGACATTTCAATGTTGATATTTTTGGTATTGGAATAGATCTGCTACACTGCTGTTGTTGCTACGGGACTTGCTACTGCCAATACAAACACAACATGCTTCTGTGAGCAAGTAAGACATGCTACTGCTGTACAATATAGCGTATATGAATTACTTGTAGCAGATCTATACATGTGGAGCTGGGGAAGGTGGAGGGTTTCTGTAAATTGCTCTGCAAACTGCTACAAATGGCGTGCAAATGCTGACCACGTATTTGAAGGTTGAGCAGCGAGCTCATTGGCTGCTGATACAGCAGGAACCAATCAGCTGTGCCCTATAGAAAATAATATGATAGAGTTAAAGAACTATCAGTCTGTGCCATCTAGAGTTTCATGTCAGAACTTAGTATTTTATTCATGCCAGAGTAAAGAAACTTCATGCAATTTTTTTTTATATCACTTTTTAAAATATTTTATGTTCATGTTTTTAAGTAAAACAGTTAACCTCTGCAAATGAAAAACTTGAAATTCAAACTTTATACATTTTATATTATTATATAAATATGAACTCTTGTGGGAAAAAGTTGGCCATTCTTGATCCACTTGAGCTTTTTTTGTAAGGTCTCAGAACTTAATTGACTTGGTAGGTTTTAATCTAAGTCAGGTGATGACAATTCCAGAGCTTAATGAACACTGTTATGCTGGGTACACACCAAAAGATTTTTTACATCTTATAAGATTTTCAAAATGTGACAGACCACAAACATGAGGACAAAAAATCCTAGATTTAAGCGTTTTGCTCCTATAGTGTGTGGTGTGCCATGATGTGACAAAGACAGCACACCACACACAAACAGATTTTCAACCGGAGTCTCGACTATGAACACAGGAAATCTCGCAAAATATCGTGAGACTTCAGAATAAGCATGACGGACGATATGCAGGAAGAAATGGCGATAGTGTTTGGAATGATTTTCACAGATAATTCACGTGAAAAAACCATTGTACCTACCATTATATATAACCTTTTATACAGAAATATATTCATTCTTTATTGTCTTTATTTTTTATCTTTTTTTAAATTGATTTTAAGAATTATACAATTACAGTCAGGGGGGTACAAAGAGTAAAACCGATAAACAAACATAAAAAGACATATACATAAACAGTGACAAACTTAAAAGTTAAACAAAAATTTGAAAATGTTTACAGATTGAAACGCACTTTGCAGCTTTCTTATTTTTCAAACCCAATATTGTGTTTAGGTATTGTAAAATTTCTGCTCTTAAAATGAAAAACAAAGGCTTGTTTCCTCGAAATGTACACTTATGAATACTAAATCTTAACATTAAGCTTCCTGCAAGTGTGTGTGTGTGTGTGTGTGTGTGTGTGTGTGTGTGTGTGAGAATGGCCGTGTCTTCCATCATCTCGCTTTCTGATTGGATATTGTTTTGTTTCACGTGATAATCTCCAGAGCGTGCGCGTGTTTGTCCTCGGAGTTCCCCCCACACATCAGGATTTCTGATCGTAAATATTAAACATGTTTAATATTTACGATTCGCGATCGGAGCGGCTCCGACGTTCTTCCGAGCAGGTTCGGACACTCTTAACACACCTCACACCAAGGGAAAATCTGATAAAATAATCTGTTAAACCATCAAGAGAATCGGGACATAGCTAGGATTGTCGGAAGGGGAGAAATCGGCCCAAAATCAGCCCGATTATCTTTTGGTGTGTACCCAGCATTAGTCTGAGTCCCTCAGGATGTTGTGGAAACGCTCAACAACCGAGGGCTCCTCTAAGGGGCTGGCAGAGGATGAGAAAAACAGACTCATACAGAGCAGAGGAAGCCCATCTATATGCTTCCTGCTTGCAGTTTTCATTGCTTGTAATGTAATTATATACAGGGACTTTAAAAGGGAATTGTTCAAAATCAGATTTTCAGATTTCTTCTTGTACGCTCATCAAGAACAGTACTATATATTCTCCACATCAATTCAAAGGACATGCAGGAAGATGTAGGGGTTTATAAAAAGGAAAGACATGGAGAAAACTAAATGCCAGTCATTAGGAATGGGGGAAGGTTTGTAATGCTTGGCAGTTGCATGGTAGCCTGTAGCAGAAGATATGCGGAAGGAAGGAAGTGGATTCTCAATCTCCATTCTCCAAGATATAACAAGACAAAAATCCAAAACATACCTCAACCAGTATTTGAAGTGGAATAAATAAAGTGTCGGGGGTGGGGGGGTGATTAAAAAAACATTTAATATACTGTCATATTCATTAACATTAATTCAGAATATAGACAAACCTTACATTAGTGTAATTGTCTAGATTGGCAATATGCTTAATCTGCCATATATTAAACTATTCCTTTTTTGTGTTAAATTTTTTTTTTTTTTATAATAAAAAAATAACAGGACCGTCCCCCCCCCCTCACGAGCATGACCATGTCGGCATTGCGGTCATGACTCTTCTTCGTGAAGGCACGAGTCCTCTCTCCTGTTACCCAGCCTGCTGCCTCTGCTCAAGACCGAGCCACGAATCTGACCCGAGTGAAACCCTCTTCGGGCTCGACTGGAACCCTACACCTTGTCCTGAGCACTTGTGGTTGGATGATTGGTTCCTTGGTGCGGCACGCGGTTCCCCAGTGCCTTTCTTCCCGGAAGTGCATGAGGAGGTACAGAAGATGTGGAAGGCACCTTTTACTGTCTGAAGCTGCTTCACAGCCTCCTCCACTCTCTCTTCCCTCAATGGTAGGGCCGCCAAAGGTAACGCAGAGATTCCCCAGGTGGAGCGTACAATTGCAGTGCACGTGTGCAGGTACAATACATATGGTGACTGACCTTGCCCTCCAGGCGACGAAAGTCACGGCGCAGACGATATACACTTGGGTGGTCCAGGAACGCCAACTCTGGCTAAACACTGCAGAGATGCAGGATGCCGACAAAATCTGCTTTCTCGCAAGGTGGCTTCTTCTGCGACACTGTTGTGGACTTTGCCCAGCAGTTCTCGACAGTCCAAAAGCACACTGCAGACCGTTCAGCACACTGTTAAGCACATCCTGATACCATCACCACAAGGCCGCCGCAGGCTGGTCCCCAGTCTGCTCTCCACTTGCGACTTCTACACCTGGTCCAGTGCGACGGGAGACGTCAACCCGACCGCCCTGTCGAGCCCCAGCAGGAAGGTGACGCAACACGTCCCTCAGGCTGCTGCTAAACCCTCTAAGCGTCCATATAAGCGGCCCTGATACGGGCTGCCCAGAGATGGAGGGAGCTGCTCTGAACCAGGAGGTGGTGTTCACACTCCTTCCCCCGGAGGAGGGCCGGGTGGAGAAACTTTAATTTTTTTAAGAGTTCTTTAAGAGTTTATTTCTGTTCCCCATTTTTTCAATAAAAGAGCAGTCCTCAGTCTCTGGGCCATTAGGTTTGCCAGAGAGCAACGCTCTGCTTCCTAACTCCTAATTCTCTGAGCATCCTTCGGTCAGACATGGCAGAGGCATCCAACGCCAGGCCTAGTACTCTAAAATGAAAATTAAGTCATCATTTACTCACCTTGCTGTTGTGGTCCAAAAATGAAAGAAGGGCATACAGCATTAGAAAAACACAGGGGTGAGAAAAATATGACTTTAGGGTGAACTATCCCTATAATGTTCCTTTATTACAGTTTTTCTCGATTGTTTACACACATTTTCTGAAAGCATGCCTCATATTCTCAGAACTCTACACACAAATCCAAAAAAACACACACAATGGGCAAAACCCCTCAATTCTCCTGCAAAATGACACTTTACATTCAAAACAGTGTTATTTCTTCTCAAAATGGTATTTTGTTTTCAAATGACACACACAAACCATCATATGAATAGACATTTATAAGAACCAGTTGAACACTGATGTGCTCAATGTAAAACACTATGATGAATGGAAAACACTTCTTCTCCATTCATCATAATGACTTAGGCCTTTTTTTGTTCAGTGTTACACTTACTAAAGACAGTACATACATAAGTGTGTTGTAAAATATTTGAGAATATTGTTTTTATACTCAGAACACACAAATACATGGTAACAAATATATTTTATTTTTCCCACAAAAACAATGTACACAGTGTACATCCCAACCAACACAAAGTTGTACATACAGTGGTCTACATACAAAACAACAGAAGAATTTACTGTATACAGTTACAGTAAAAAAAAAAAAAATCCAATGTTGGCAAACATTGCACCATTGAAGAGCTGACCTGTTGCCCTTTTATGCTAAAGCTCTGATTGCTAATTGTAAAACTGTGTGACGGGTGTTTGCCCATGTGATGAGTCAGTGTGCATATTTGAATGGCAGTGTGTTCCTTGTGAAAACAAGAAATTTTCTGCACGAAAATTGTGCCAAAAGCAGAGAATTGTGTGTAGTGTTTTGAAAAAAGTGTGTTTTAGAAGTACAATTTGAGTGTAAAGCAGGAATTGTGCCTGTAGTTTAGCAGAATTGGTTCAGGGGGTTGGTGAATGAGTTACATGTTGTGGTCATTGTGTCTCAAGTACCAGAAAATGTGTGTAAACAATCGAGAAAAACTGTAAATGAACAATAGTTGAGATAATGTCAATCCAGTGATAAGTACCTCCTATTTGTGCTGTACCTCCTATTTGTGCTGTATTTGTGCTGGTTTTTCAACCATCTATTCCAGGATGCATCCCATCTTTAATGACAGACCCCCACAGCATTTTCTGATAAGCATGAAATGTCCATATTTGGGGAATATGTGAAAGAACATTTGCAGATGTAGAGAGTGTTGAGGAGTTGTAAGGTCACAGAGATGTCTGTGTTCTAGACAACAATAACCCCTCTGACTTTAACTGTCAGTTCATGCTAAGGTCCAGGTTGAGAATAAGGACACCAAACATACTCATCCGTCCCTCCCTCTCTTGAGACCTCCACCCATTTTCGTTCCCTTGTTTACCATCCCACTGCCCTCATTTCTCTCGCCCAACCCCATACTCGCCAACTCATTAGTCTCATCTGCTTTTCCATTCTCTCTACATTCCTGTGGTTCCATCCTCAGATCACACGTCATGTTTATTTCCCCACAGACTCCAGTCATCATGCTTCCCCTTAGCTGTGGTTTTCCATCAAACTAGAGGGCCAAGAGGCCAAATGCTCATCTCAAACCAAAATCACCTTTTCCTGTCCACACAAAACGCCACCGCTGTGGAAAAGAGATGGGCTGTCGAACAGAAAATGACCCCATGCATGGGTGAGATGGCCTTTTATCACTTCACAACACTGTCCTCTGTTCACTGTCTCTCTTAACTGCACTTTTTGTGCTCAGTTCAGCTTGACTGAGCTCAGTGTAATTCTAAACTATTTTGAAAAAAAAACACAAATCTGGATCTTGGGTTAATATTGCTATTTCGGTCCTACAGTAATTTAAATGCTTGATTATTACTATCAGAGCATGGTGACCCTGCTGTTTTAAATATTATGCATGCATGCATTTCCATAATAGGCCTACATCTATCAACACAAACAAAGTCATGAACGGATGTTCATTATTATCATGGAAGTCCACAGAAATGAACAAAATAATTATCTTAATCAGTATGTTCACCTCTTGTTCCAGTAAAAAATATGTAAACATCCATAAAACAGATAGGTCAGACTGTGTGTGTGTGTGTGTGTGTGTGTGTGTGTGTGTGTGTGTGTGTGTGTGTGTGTGTGTGTGTGTGTGTGTGTGTGTGTGTGTGTGTGTGTGTGTGTGTGTGTGTGTGTGTGTGTGTGTGTGTGTGTGTGTGTGTGTGTGTGTGTGTGTGTTAAAGTTTGACTTTTAATGTTTTTGAAAGAAGTCTTTTATGTTCACCAAGGCTGCATTTATTTGATTTAAAAAAAAAAAGTAAAATTGTGAAACATTATTACAGTTTAAAATAACTATCTTCTATTTTAAATTATTTTTGTTTTATTTATTCCTGTGATGACAAAGCAGAATTTTCAGCATAATTACTCAAGTCTTCAGTGTCACATGATCTTTCAGAAATCATTCTAATATGTTGATTTGAAACCTTGATAAAAGAAAAAGATTAGATTAAAAGATTAAAAGTACAAAAGAACAGCATCTTTTGTGACATTATAAATGACCATTTTGATTAATTTAATACATCCTTGCTGAATAAAAGTAGCCTAGTAACTTAAACATTTCACCAACAGGGTAAGAAAAATAAACAATTAAAGATATAGTCTCTGAAAACAAGTTATAATGTCTCAAAACTCACAACAAAACGACAAAACTCAGATGATGCTTCATCTTAAATTCAAATTCATTGAGTGCTGCACTGGTTCTGATTTGGATCAACTAGTGAAAGGTTGTTTGTTTTTCCATTATCACAAATTGCTGTTGGGAAAATAGTTTCCCATTTCCTTTTAATCTAAACATGAAACAAACTTGGACATACGATATTCAAGATCTTTTCAATCAAAGCTTGTTTGATCTTAATGTTTTCTCTCTCTCTCTCTCACACACACACACACACACACACACACATACATCTTAGAGCTTCCACATGTTCTGGCTTTTTTGATCCTCTTCTGTTTGTTGAAACAAACTTCTTTATCTTCTACTTTTGTTTTTCTTTAACTTCATCTTTTAAGCATAAAAAAAATAACATTTTACTAAGCTTACAGTCACATAGCTAATTTAGATTACAGCTTTAGTGTTTGTTTAATGTGTAACATACAAATACTCGTGTAATATTTGTGTTGCAAGATTTCCCAGACTTCTGTGGTGGATTTCTTCTTTCTTTCTCATCTAAAAATAGTTCAGCTTGGTGAAATCAGTGAGTTACTAAAAAAAAAAAAAAAAAAAATGGATCATGATCACGATGAACTGTCATATTTACACCCAACATCGTCAGTCTGACTTTCCACGAGGTCAGAATTACCAGTTGTTCCTCTTTGGCCTCTTGGCCTTGGATTACGAGAATGAATCTCTCAGCACAACTCAGAATATGTGTAATGGAAACCAAATGACTCAACAGCTTTTAGTCAGTGTCCATATGTCATTTAGCAATGTGAAGAATTGTTATACTGCTGATATGTGAATTTGGCCTCTTTCATATCATATATGTATTCACATATATATATATATATATTCATTTATATTATATCAATTTAATGTTTACATTTTAAACTGAGGAAAAACAACTTTTACAACGTAACTGATCTAAAAAAAAAAAAAGACATTCAAGACTTTGTGTCACCCACAGCAAATCAATCAAGTCTGCACAAACAGGAGCTGCTTTGCTCCTGCTTTTCCCCTTGGTGATAAATAAAATATGACTTTTTTTGTCTGGTAACATATTCAAATAAATACTAGCCCCAGGGTATTTTGAACATAGTGCATCAGTGTCACTCCTGTTGAGCAAATCATGACAGGCAACGGCAGCGTCCTGAGAGACTCCCATAATTCCGTGCAAACAGTCAGAAACAAAATAGAGGGGTGCTAAACTAAAAAAAACTGCAACAGCACAACACTGATATACATTGGAGAAAGTGCTGGTCTCAAAGGAATCGATGACAGCCAGGCCTGAGACCTAAGTGAGCATGTCCATCTAGTGGTCAAAAGTGTAACTGAAAATTGTAACACCTTATCATCAGGTACTTTTCTTCATATGTTTTGGGAGTGTCCAATTGTTGTCAACCTATGGACTAATGTAAACTTGGTTTTGTCCTCTTCACTACAAATTTATTATATGTCTAATCCGGGTTTATGTCTTCTCAATGATGATTCTGATCTCTGTATAAGTGCACTGCAAAAAAGAATGTTGTTTGCTGGGTTTACAGCAGCAAAGAAGACAATAATACAGAATTGGTTTACTCCGCACATGTGTGCAAAAACATATTGGATTCATAGCTTACATAAATAGTGACTTGTGAATGTACAACAGCAGGAATTAATAAGGCTAAACCTATACCATTGATGCATGGCAATGTTTTTCTTCCAACATATTGGACTATATAAAGGAATGACTATATAAGGTTTTTTTTTTTTTTTTCACTCTTTTATATTGTTAAATTATGGATGATATGTCTGTTGCTCCCCCTTCCCTGTCTGTTTGTTTGAATGGATGCTATTTCTAAAGACAATAAAAAGTTGATCACAAAAAAAAAAGTGTAACTGAAAATTGCATGAATCTTAGACCAATGATACACTAGCTAGTGTACATACAAATTTGGGGTCAGTAAGATTTTTTTTTTAAATAGAAATGAATACTGTCATGCAGAAAGTTTAAAATAAAATTCAGCTTTGCCACCACGGGTATACATTGCATCTGAAAGTATATTACAGTAGAACGTTTTTTTTATATTGTAATTTTAATATTTCACAATATTAGCCTATAATTTTTTACAGTATTTTTGATCCAGTAAATGCAGCAATGGTGAGCAAAATACTTTTTTGAAAAACATCTTTGAACAGTAGTATACATTTCACTAAGCTTTGTCACCCACAACTCATTTAGATTACAGCTTTAATGTTCATTTATAATGAAAACACTTTTAATATTTGTTGCAAGATTTCCCAGACCTCTGTGGTGGATTTCTTCATTCTTTATCATCTAAAAATAGCTCAGCTCTATTGGTGAAATCATCTGAGTTACAAAAAAAGGATCATAATCATGACGAAGTCGGTCTGACTACATGAGGTCAGAGTTAGTTCCCCTTTTGGCCTCTTTTCCCAAATAACAGTGCTGTAACAGTCATGCTCAGAGTCCGAGAATGAATCTCTCAGCACAACTCAGAATGTGTAATGGAAACCAAATGACTCAACAGCATTTAGTGAGTGTCCATATTTCATATAACAATGTTAAGAATTAAGTTACTGCTGATGTGTGAATTTGGTCTCATCTTTCATATCCAAAAGCCACAGAGCACAATTTAGCCTAAAACGCTTTATGAATAATGAAATATAAAAAGTTAAATGTAATATTAAATGTATTAATTAAAATATAGCCTACAGTATATCAATTTAATGTCTACATTGAGGAAAAACAACTTTTATAACTTCACTAATATTTGAAAAACATTCAAGAGCTTGTGTCTCCCACAGCAAATCAATCAAATCTGCACAAACAGGAGCTGCTTTACACCTGCTTTTATATAGTTATATATAGTTTATATACCTCCCATCATAAATGTCGAGCTTGACAGCCCCTGGTCATTGTAAAGAATAGATTATTGCATTAACACCCTGTGACAGAAACGAAAATCACAGTTTTGGAACAACATGAGGGTCAGGAATGGAATGGATGAACTATATAAATAATTAAATGAATCCTTTTAGAGTTAAATATACAAAAAAACACTCGCTAATTGCTCCTGCTGTCAGCCTTAACTTCCGGCCTCACGCTTTTGATGACTTTGTAACAGGAATTCTCTCCATGTTTCTCTTAAGCACTTTGTTTAGCGTGTTTAAAATGACGTCTTTGTTGTTCAGAATGTTGTAGGTGGAAAGGTTGGCCATCTTCTGGAAATCTTCAGGCTTGTAGGTAAGGTTTTGAGTGGCGAATGGACACATCATACTGGTGAAGTCAATATCGAAATCTCCTTCCTTCATCTCCGCCTTACCCTCTCTCTTCACTCCTACCACACAAACACACACATAAATCAAGCATCGCGTTAGTTCAGGCAGGTCACGTCAGCCAAGCCCGCATCAGCTGTTAGCCAGCTGTTCATGACGTGTTCCAATCCAGTGTCGACATCTATCTCAGCGGCACACATAAATCTCACTCCTTCAGCATTTCCCACATAGCTTGCTGCTCGTATCTAAACTCCCTCCTCCAACCCCAACCCCGCCCCTAAACCTACCCATCACGTGGGTTTAGACAAATCGTACAAATTCATACGAGTGAGGTCGTACGAATTCGTACGATTTAGCCATCTTTTTATCATTCGTACGAATTCATACGAATTGGTCGTGAGATAGCGTTGTCCTAACCAAACCTTCATCTTTCTGATCACTTGTTTTCTTTACAGGGTAATCTTGGCAAATGTTCTATTATGTATTGTATTTCACATGTAATTGCTCATTTCAACTCATGTAATTGAGAATTGTAATCATGCATATACTGGTTCTGTTCTGTCTCCCATGGGGGGTTTGCCTTGCTGCTCTCCCGCTCTGTCCAGGCATAGCTGCATGGACAGGCATGGGAGTTTTGCCCAGAAACAGATCCATACCGCCAACACTAACTGTATGCTATATTATCGCAATAAATCTATTTATCCATACTTTGCGAAGTGGTCCTGACTGAATTGCTTTTAGTATATGTACATATACATACATTATATATATATACACATACATACACTTTGTAATATACTGAGTATCTTCATGCAAAAGGAGAATCTCTATCGAAGATTTTTAAAAGAACCATTATTTGCCATCATTTATGCACTCTTCTGCCGTTCTAAACCTGTATGACTTTCTTTAGAGGAACACACTAGATATTTGAAATTTTTTATTCATACAATAATAGTCAATGTGGTCCAAAGTTGTTTTGGACTCCATTGACTATCATTGTATGGAGAAAAAAAAAAACTTTAAAATAGCTACTTTTGGTGAGTAAATAATGACAGAATTTAAATTCTTTGGATGAATAATCCCTTTAATAATTCAAACTTGTGTTGATGGTAAAATGATGGTAATAGTAAAGGTTACAAATGGCAGTACTCACCAGGAGCTTTGAACTGTTTGAATGAGAGATTGACCATGGGAAAGTGAATCACTATGGGAACCTCTGGATTCTCTTTATCTTCAAACACATAGACTTCCCTAATCGGCTCAGACTCCAACTTTTTGTAATCGATCTTCGGAAATGGAATCTTCCGCTCAGCACAGAACTGCTGAGTTTGCTTAATGGCCTATCGGACACACACAAACATCAAAATCACAATTTCCTCATAATTCTCCATTTAATCATTAAATCTTTCAGGGCTTCTCACCTTGAAGTGGTCCGGGTCCCAAGCGTAGTTCAGGGACAGAATGACGTCCGCATGTCTGTTACACCGTAACACAGGAGGGAATCCTGACTTGAGGACAAAAGCAGAGTCCACCAGGCCAAGTGTGGCGTCGGCTGGTGTTAGAGAGTTCGGGAAGGCGTCTGGGTGCGTGTCTGCAGAAAGTCTACTTTATAATTAGTCCATTCCCAGTTTGATTGAACTTATCCAAAAGGGTAATGGTACAAGGTAGGCTAAACTTAACAACATAAATGATGTTCTGACCCTTCCATGCAGTGAAGTCACAGTTGTCACAGTAGTTCCTATGCAGCTGGAAGCCTCTCAGGAAGTTGAACACTTGGCTAATAATGGGGCGGCAGGTCAAAAAGTTGTTCAGCTTTTTTGCCATGTCAGTCATAGGGCTGACCTGAAGCGTGTCCGACGTTTTTGGGTTGTTGTCTGTATCTACAGATAAGAGAGAATGACATTTATTCACTATTTGCATGTATGTAGATAAAACAAATCGGGGGGGAACAAAAAGTTTAACTGGCTTGTTCTGATTTAGATTTTTGAAGTTTTTATATATTACGCATAGTGGTATGTAGCCTATATTATGTGAAATGTCCAGTTTCAGACAAAAAAAAGTTTAACTGGCTTGTTCTGATTTAGATTTTTGAAGTTTTTATATATTACGCATAGTGGTATGTAGCCTATATTATGTGAAATGTCCAGTTTTAGAACATATTGCCAGATTGCTGTATTGTAGTTGTTTTAATGTGCAAAAATTATACCTTTAGGGGTTTTAACTTGAAGGGATAAAATTACATATCAAATACAATTAAAGGGATACTCCACCGAAAAATGAAAATTCTGTCATCATATACTCACCCTCATGTTGTTTCAAACCTGTATGAACTTCTTTCTTCTGCTGAACAGAAAGGAAGATATCTAGAAGAATGTGAGTAACCAGACAGTTTTAGATAGTATATTTTTTTCCTACTATGGAAGTCAATGGTATCTAAAACTGTCTGGTTACTGACATTCTTCTAGATATCTACCTTTCTGTTCAGCAAAAGAAAGAAATTCATACAGGTTTGAAACAACATGAGGGTGAGTATATGATGACAGAATTTTCATTTTTCGGTGGAGTATCCCTTTAAGCACACTTTTTCACATGGGTACTCATTAATAAAGCTAAAAGTCAACCAAACTTTTGAGAAGCTACACAGGGAACTACACAGGTATTCATACTCATTGATATTGCATTCCTCTTACCTGTGCGGTTCACTTCATCCCCAATATTGCTAGCCCAGGATGGGATCACTCCAGTCACAATATTCCATAGCTGAGTCAGACTCAGTGAGAAAACACTGCTCCATATCCCTGCAAACATCACACACACACAATACAAATCATCTTTAACTTAAAATTGTTTACCATTCATTAACCTTTGGAGTATTTACATCTATTTACCCAAGAGAGAGTATATCCCAGTTTCAGGGAGTTTCTTGACCATGTGGCCAAGGTAATATTCACTCCCAAAGTTTTGTGCAGGTATGAAGGCACCATACTTGGTAAATCCAACCTCATATGGGGTGAACTCACACCATTCTGAGAAGAGAGCAAAGAGAAGCATGGACAACATATCTACAGTAAGCACTTCAGTTGCTATAAATACAAATAATTGATCTGTTAAGGAACAAACATAATTAACTTATTGACAATAAAGGACCCTTATCTTGTAGGACTGAAAGTAGCAGGCAAATTAAACCAGCCAAAGTGAATTCAGTACTTACCAGTCTCTATGATGCTTCCTGTCTTGCCATTCTT
Organism: Leuciscus leuciscus; assembly: GCF_965113295.1. NCBI lineage: Eukaryota > Metazoa > Chordata > Actinopteri > Cypriniformes > Leuciscidae > Leuciscus > Leuciscus leuciscus. The sequence continues at coordinate 19,938,561 of NC_138741.1, forward strand.
CATGTTGAGAGCTGTGTAGATAGGTAGAGGGTTCTGGCCCATTGTTAGTGCCATCTGCTCGTCAGATAGCGTACCCATTTTTTTCTAAGGAAGAAAATAATTTATGATGAAGTTTCTGACAGAGAAATCTGAAAACAAATTTTCAAAATGTATTTTACATCTGTGCAATGAAGAGTTTTTTGTACCTTCCCTTGGATGAGATACTCTATAGACAGACCAAACATGTCGACAATAGATACATGGCGTCCTTCTTTCGCTCTCTCTTCCATCTTCTCTTTGTAATGACGAAGCTGCTCAATGGAATATACACTGAACACACCTTTAGAGATCTCCTTCTTTACAGACTCCATAGCCACATTTAGGTCATTGTTTGACCAGTTAGCGTCATTATAAAGAGAAGCCATAGTCCTATGAGACAACGAGAGAAAGACATTTAATCCAAAGAAAACTCAGGGTTTTGAAACAAACCCTGATGAGAACCAGAATCACTTAAAGAGTTGAACAAGTCAAACTGGAGCCGAGTGCTCTTTACACACACCAGGTGGAGCCAGAAACCCCTGTGATGTAGCTGACTGCATCAAGAAGTTGGAGTTTTTGCAGGGCTCTTAGGCCTCCGAATGTGCCAATCATTGCTCTGCTCCCGCCCCCAGAACACACCACAGCCACCAAAGGAACCTGAGAAGTCACATCAATCTTATAAATATACTAATCAAACAAGACTTTTCTGCATTAACAAGACATGCCATAAACAATGAACTATTCAAATGTAAATATATATGCAGTCAAACCGTCAACATTTCTCACATTTTCACAGTTTATTCGCTATAGTTTAGAAAATGTTAATAAAATAGAACTCGAAGTTATCAAATCAGTTTTTTTCAGTCAATTTTACTGGTTTTGACCATCCTTCTGTTAGACTGTCTCACAAATTAATTAGGTTGAATAGTTGTCAGCTGTTAAATTTAAGTACACAATTAGATAATACCAAATTAGGCCAACCAATTACCAAGCAATGCTTAATTTAGTTTTAATGGTAGTCCACAGTATGAATAATTGTTGGGTATAATATGTCACAGTTTACTTTATTTAGCTATCCTCACTTACATTAACTTTTTTATTTAACATTTAATTTGGTTTTTAAATCTATATTTAATCATTTAATAAATTATAATTATAAAAATAAAAAATGTGATGGGAACAATAGTATGTCAGGTAACTATCCCAGGAAGTGTGAGTCTGTTGAATGTGTTTATACTCATGTCTTGTGTTAGTTTTCTTGCCTTGCAGGGGTCAGGTGCAGAGCTGAGATTCAGAGCTTTCTGTAGAGCTTGTGACACGACTTTTCGTCTCTTCACCAGAAAATTCTTTTCTTCCATTGGAATATCAAAACCCAGACGCACATCCAGCTTTTCATCAGAGCTTCAGACACACACACACACACATGATTATTCAAAGGGATGAATGGAATCAGATCAAAACTACTAGAGGAAATTTTGGTGGTATACGTTGTCATTTAACAACGATCAATTTCACACTTAAAATCATTCAGTTTTGGTTGATATAATCATAAATTGGTATTGATATATTGATATATTGTTTACCGGCCCTCTGCTGTGCTTAGTTGCAGATCCACTTCACCCTAAAAAGAGTTTATTCCTGCAGTTAGTTACTAGCATTTCTTTTTATTGTGGGAAAAACATTATTTTTTTTTTTTTTTTTTACCAGTACTCACATGTCCGACAGGCATGGAGAGTTTAATCTGCTGTTTTGCTGGTAATGGTTTCATGGAGACCGATGACAGAATGCCTACAGTCTTTGGATTTATCCCATCCACTTCTGCCACAGCCTGGACAAAAAACAAACATGCAAACAAACAAACAAGCATCATATACTCTCAGCTGGTCTAGTGATGTGCATGCTTTATTGTAAATCGTTTTAAGAAATCTTCTGCAAAGAATTTGAGTTTAATCGATGACATACTTTTGGTGGGATGAGACTAAACTCAGTCTCCAGGTCTCGGTTGATGTAGAAGCATAAATTCTGTGTGTCGCTGGGGTTTTCAGAGCCCGAGATCATACAGTCTTCTTTATATGCACCTCGCAGTTTTAACATCATGTTTTTCTCCGCTGAGGTAAAAACAAGTACAAAAAAGGTGATCTAGTATTTTTGTCTGTTTCAGCAGTCCTAATCATTTAAAATCCAAAACATTTTTTTTTAAAAATTTTTTTTTAGAAGACATCCAGCTTTTCATCAGAGCTTTAGAACACACACACATGCTTATTCTGAGGGATGAATGGAATTAGATCAAAACTAATTGAGGAAATGTTGGTGCCATACAGTGTCATTTAACAACGATCAATTTCACAATTATTATAATTTTTTTATATTTTTTTTTGCAGTCTTTATTTCAGTGCCTTTAAAAAAATGAATAAGGTCCTATTTATATAAAATAAACAATAAAAAAATAACATTTTCATTTTAAAAGACTTAATGTTATTTATACTGAAATTAACACTAAAATATTTTAGTATTACTTCTTTCTCATGCTTTCAGTGGTTATATAAAGCCTCATGTATATTTAAAGTCCCCTAGTCAATAATTTTATCCCTTAAAACTCATCTTTGATCACCAAAATTACATATGTAAAAAAAATATATATGTAAAAACATATATATTTTTTTTTCCAGGCCTTAAAGGGGTGGTTGATTATGATTTCACTTTTCTAACTTTAGTTAGTGTGTAATGTTGCTGTTTGAGCATAAACAACATCTGCAAAGTTACGATGCTCAAAGTTCAAAGCAAAGGGAGATATTTTCTTTTTAAGGACTACAACAAACGGCTGGTAGGGACTACACAACATTTCTGTGATCGTACGTCAACGGCGTCGCCATATTGCGGAGGGCAACTTTCCCACACCTCTCATAACGGGAATTGAGAAAAATGCCTGCTTCGTGTGCTGCTTGGGGCTGTACAAATCGCCGCACAATTGAAAACAGGTCTCAGGGAATTACCTTTCAGATGCAAGACTGAACATTTGTTTCTGGTTGTATTTGGTCATTATATAATTAGTAATAGTGACGTTAGTTGGCCATCGGAGTCAGTCAGACTAAAATAGCTAGCGATGTCACTAGCTAACTTAGCTGTGAAAGTTGAGACATGAGTTGACATGATTTGTATTATAGTTTTAGCTTATATTATATTTTATATTATAAAGTAAATCTAAATATTCTATATTTTCTTAAAACCGACTTTTATGACAAGTAGGCTACTCGTTTCGGGTAGGTAACGTTAGGCCTACTAACATTAGTCACTATTTAATTTACTATTTTTATTATTGTCTATATTATTCTGCAATTGATATTACATTGTATTTCCTATTATTATTATTATATTATACCACTTGCGATTATCAATCTATTATAGTTTGCTCTTAAATTATTGTACTATTCACTAGTCACTTTTTAACATTATTTTTTATTGTCTATATTCTGTAATTGATATTTCATATTCTATTGCTATTATTATAGTATTATACATAAACTATATGCTATTATTAGTATAGTATTATTATATTATTGTACTTATGATATTATATAATTCATTACTATTTTATTTGCTGTATAGCCTACTGTTTGTTTATTTTATTGACTACACCAGGGGTCACCAAACTTTTTTCTCTGGGGGCCACATTATCGTTCCTGACTGTGATGGGGGGGCCGGGTCAGCTATATAACATAGAATTGTATGACCCAGACCAAAATGACCACCAGCAGGCCTCATCGTGTAGTAGAGATTACTAGCCTGGCACAGCCATCCCCACTACTACATCCACACTACTATATCAACACTTGATTCCTGGCACATATTTGTTTATCTTTACTAGTGGTTTGCAAAAGTAGTAATTGAGTCTTCACACTTTGTTTTAATTAAAGTTATTCTTCACTTTAAAAATAATCGTTGGTCCACTGTTCTTTGAAAACTCTGCTCTCTCTATTAGGGGTGGAACGGTACACAGAAGTCATGGTTCGGTTCATACCTCGGTTCAGATATCACGGTTCGGTATGAGTTCGGTACAATGGAGGGAAAAGCAAAAAAAAATGCAGAAGGCTTGTGCATGTCTCAGGCTGGACCACCAAAGGAAAATAAATGTCTTAAGCCTTGTATTTTTTAAAATAAGTTTTATTAATAAAGTAAAGGCATAGAACCAGTGTATTTGTCGTGCACTGACAATAGTTTTATATAATTAGTTTATTCATTAAATTAATAAAAAGACAAAAAGACCTTGAGATATGTTTGGTAATTGTACCTGAATGACTTAAAAATTAATTTGCTACATTTCAGATTAATATATTTGTTTTTCTTAAAATTGTAATTAACAGTAACTTAAACACTTTGCAGTTTGAATTTTATTTCAAACTTTGCGACTTTCCGATCGCGCCCACACCTCTCTCTCAACATGTTCCAGCATTGCAATCTTTACATCGCTGTCTGCTTCAGAGCTAAGGCGGAGCTACAGATTAGGTGTCCCTAAAGAACCCGCGTATCTAACAGTAGTTCCGCATTGCATTAATTAAGTTGCACGCGAGTTTTATTTATATTTATATAATAGGCCATGACGACTTGTCTTTTGGGGATTGCCTCATAGGGCCAGTTCAACTAGTGGAGGGCAGAGGAGCTGGGGGGCCAGTCAAAAGGGGGTGGCGGGCCTGAGTCGGCCCGCAGGCCTTAGTTTGGTGACCCATGGACTACACTAAACTATTTACTATTACTTCTCACTTTATCTTATATTTACTATTTGCATTGCACTGTAGTTGTACCATATCATATAGGGCTGGGCGATAATTCGATCTCGATACGGGATCGCGATACATTTTTTAACGATTTCGATAATATGCTTGGGACATATTATTCGATATATCACATGAAAAAGTAAGCGCAACAACAACAGTATCAGTCTGCCGGCTGCCGTATATAATTAATGCGATATGGCTCAGGTTTCCGTTGTCAGGTAATGCCGTAATGCCAAAATGAATTTGAGAATAAGCCTAAAATGTATAAAGCAAAAATACACCGACCTTTGGCTATGTTATAAAGGAACAGGCTCTACCGTTTGAAAGTTATTAAACAACATCGCATGCTGCATTTCAAATAAAGCGCACGCCTAAAACGGCTGTAATATAGACCTAAACAACGAACGAATGAGTGAGACGTTTCAAATATGGCCAGGCCCAGGCAGACTAGCCGCCTGTAAAAGCTTTTTTCAGAGGCCAGACGCGACGGACGATGGTGAATCAGGAACGCCTGAAGCCTCAGATGTCCAGACAGCTCCACCACCACCGGAGAAAAAGCAGAATCGGATCAAGACGAAGCAGCGAAGTCGCCTTGCGGAGGACAAGGTTACGCGGCTTATGCGCATTGCAAGTTGTGGAGAGACACTAGCCGCGTTTCCATTAGGCGACCCTTCAAATTGCGCAAATTGAAATTGCGAATTAAAAATACGCACAATGGAAGCACGTCAATTTCGCAAAAACTCCCGTTTATCGCAAAAAAGTTTTTATGCTCGCATGAGGAGGTTTTTCAGGCAATTCGAAAAAGGAATATTTCGCAAAACTGATATGGAAACAGTTTTTTGCGCATTTACAGTCACCTGACTTAGAAGACGCGGTGTGTGTGAGGTCCATGTATAGCTACGCAAATAATAATAATTTTATATAATTTTATTATATTATAACATTTAATAGGCTATATTTAGAAGACGCTTTTATGCAAAAAAGGAACAAAGCTGAGTGTGGAGCGCGCACTGCATGGCACGGAGGCGCGGGCGTGACCACTTGCAATAACAGTGGAAACAACTTAAAATACTCTATCATTTCTGGTCATACAGAAAATAATAATACATTATTTTCAACTACTTTTATTTGTGTAAACTCACAATAACAAGAAAACGTTGTGCTTTTGTAAAATAAAATAAAACAATCAGACGCACTTTCATGATCTCCGTAAACTGGAGCGCGAGAACTGAAACAAAATATAGCCTATTTAGGCTAAAGCTTGAAATGTCCACTTTAAAACGAACAAATTCGAATCGAAAGTTAATACCTTCTGATTATGCAATCCATATGAAAGGTGCATTTCTCTCTAAAAGCGCCTCTGCTTAACAGTGGTGGAGATGGAAATGTGATTTTAGCCGACACTTAGAAAACAATAGTTTATTAATAATATTAATGACTCTTCTCATTCAGCACTGCGGGAAAAACATCAATTTCAGGTTCTAATTTGGCCTTAGAAAACCAGTAAAATCGACATGTTTTCCATATTAATTTGTGAATATTTTAAATGTTTAATAAAGGGGCAAAAAGTCATAAACAAAAATCTGAAAATTCGTCGGTATTTACTTTTTTTGCGCAGCAGTTTGTGTAGCCAGTTCAAATAAAAATTTTGGTGTTCAACTTTGCGTTTTAAAAAGACAACAACCGTTCATTTTTCGTTTTTCAATTACGGGTTAAAAAAGGAAAAACGAATGGACACAAAAGTAGCCTACATGGATCGTTTGGACAGAATACGAGACAGAGTTCTTTATTAAATTCATAAAAGAAACAATAATTAGCCTATAGGAATACTGGATTCTAAATCTTAAATAAATGGCACAATCAAAACCTCGGAGCAGAAATGAGGGCGAAACACCCAGAAACTCCTTATATGTGTCGTTCGCAGTATAAGGGTCTTTCCCTGCCATTAATGCTCGGATAACACGCCACGTCAGAGGAAAAAAAGGACGTTTTAGTCGCCTAACAAGTAATGCATTAAGTAGCATTAATGGAAACGCCGTCATTTCGCAATAGTTTTTTTTTATCGATATTTAGATAATAGCGCAAAACATTTGCGCAAATCTGTAATGGAAACGCGGCAACAGGGACGTTTTGATTTTAAGTCGGCAGCTGCACAATTCAGCACTGCAAAACAGCGTAAAAAGTAGCCTAAAATGACGCGAGACAATGTTATAGGCCTAGTCATTTGTTTGTTTCAGTTCATTTGACAAGGAGTCATTTCACGGTGGCCAATTTAAATGTTACCAGCTAAATGAGACATAGCCTACTGAGAGAGTATAATTAAGTTCGCTTGAGTAAAAACAATAGGCTACTATTCAGATATTTTATGTGGGGAAGGGGGATTGGTTTGTTAAACTATGAATGTGAAACCATAGTAAAAACAATTGGCGTTGATTGACGCCAATCGGACGTTCATGTTTTTTTCCGTCTATTTGAAAGTTAGGCTAATAAACATGTTGCATTCTATACGGCCTGATTATGTCATTTTTTAAGTTACATAGCCTGCCTCCAGTTTTCCTCAACTTGACTAATTAAGAGGCGATATTTGACCGGCAAATCATCAAAATGTCCGGAAAACGAAACCTCTGCCGGTCAAAATCAAAAAATGTAAAATATATTGAAAAGTGACCACTGACCAGTCACTTACTAGTTTGCACTTGTTTGAAAGCATATACAACTCTGTATGGGCGAAAGAGCGCTGAATTTTCTTTTGCCAGTTGTGGGCCCTGCTGCTCTCTTGACCAATGGAAAGATTCCTACAATGTGGGAGTGTAATATGAATCCTTTGACTGCATGAAGACCTTAACAAAAATATTTTGTGCTCATTATTGGAAGGCATATTGTTTAATTTTTCATGTTATTAAACTTTATTCTAAAGTTTCAGTGAATCTCTTGTTTCTTCAAGCTTCAGGATGTCCCTTACACTGGCAGCATCTGCAAAAACTACATATCGTGATAAGAATCGAGATCGATCAATATGGAAAAACATATCGTGATAAAAAAAAAATCCATATCGCCCAGCCCTAATATCATATGTATTACCATAAAGGATTGTGGTTTTGTAAATTGATTTTATTTTGTAAGTGGATTTGTTATTGTATATTTGGAGTAAATATCTGTCATTTTAGTGCTATAAAATATAGAAAGCAGCCAGCTGGTGTGATTTGTATTTGCCGATTTGTTTCATTTTCTCAATGGCAGTCAAATCTAAGCACAAGAAAAGCTAAAATCGGGTTAAAGACAGAAAATGCTTTTTCCACAATAAGACAACTTAATTTCATTTAATGTGAACATTTTATTATATCTCAGTATGGGGGTCTTCACAATTCTTATCCAAGAATAAAAAGCTAAATACATGACAAGCCTGAGCTTTGACAATTCCTTATTAAAAAAATATTTTATAAGTCTACCTATAGAGATTTTAAATAACTAGAGATGAAACTTTTTGTACACCACATACAAACCACTGAAATCGGTTGATAAATGTAAACGTTATTTTTGTTTTTATCCAGAAAAAGCGCAGCTCACCCATTTACTTGCATTTGTTTACAGCGCAGTCTTACCCTCAACAATATGGCGGACGCGGTGATGTATCGCAGCAACGTTCCAAAGCAGTCTCTAAGTATTTAGTCTATGGCCCTGTCCCAAATGGCGCACTTCATGCGGACTTTCGGTCTCGTGGACTTGAATTGCGCGTGCTCGCTGAGTCTACGAGTCCGTAGGCCGTCCCATTCAGCATTTTACCGCTCTGAAGTGTGCTCAGCAGCGCCCCCTTTGTACCCTTGAAGCGGTCTTCCACGAAGCCCGCATAGATGCAGGCTCCACGCACTTTAACTACCCAGGAATCCTTGCGAAAGGCCAATCAGACAACAGATGGGAGGAGATTTCACTCACGGATAATTGTTGACATGGCTGAGAAGAAAATATTACTGTTTTTATGACCTAAATGTACATTTTACCAGTTGTTACCTACAGTTTATACAAACATTATGGTCATCGACCAGTGGTTGATGTCTCAAACATAATAATAGCGTGTTTAATAATACGATCACATTATGATTCATTAAATAAATAGAACCGAATGGCAGGGCTTTACTGAGTCATATGTAAACATAGTATGAATATTGAAACCTGTAAATTGAAAAAAATATGTTTAAATTATGTTTTAAAATTGCAATCTTAGTTCAAATGGAACATTATGTATTATTATGTACAACTGTATACATCATTTAAATAAGCATGATTTATCAATTGTCTAATGCCCAGGTGATATGCACAATATCAAAATATAGAACTGTAAAATTAGGCTGTGTAGTGGACATGCAGATAAGACGTCGGAGCGCAAAAATGTGATTTCTCCTGTCCAACAACAACCAGACCGTTATTTCCGGCATGCCGAGCGAGTCTGTCCCAAAAATACCTCTCAATGTGCCCTCGTGGACTCGCGCCAAGGGCCCTATAGGTCTGCACTACATGACGTCACCAAAGTGTGGACTCTGAGGAAGTCCACAAGTCCGGAGTGTGCCATTTGGGACAGGGCCTATGATGGAAGCTGCTGTTTTAGCTCCGCCCCCTGTGCAGGGAGCAGAAGCTCATTTGCATTTAAAGGAACAGACACAAAACGGTGCGTTTTTGCTCACCCTCAAAAAGTGAAAACTTTAACATGCTATATAAAAAAAAGATGTGGGGGTATTTTGAGCTAAAACTTCACATACACACTCTGGGGACATCAGAGATGTATTTTACATATTGTGAAAAGGGCATTATACCACCCCTTTGAAATAGTTTGACTGTAACTCTACACCCTTGCTTCATTTATACATGCTAATTAGCTCCGCATCCACTCACTCACGCCAGCTCATAGATTTGCTCTTTACAACTTTTTGGGCACATAACGGTAATTAATATTATTAGCCTTTTGCTTGACTATGTTAACAAACAGCTAATAATGTATTGCTAATGTTAAACCATATTCCTATTTGCTATCTCAGTCAGACTTTTAACAATCAGTATCCTTAGAAACGCTTAACAAGAACGTCAGTGGTGAAAGGCATATAGTTCATCATAACATCATAATACATCATAAACCCACTATATTGGTAAATCTACCCGATTTATCATATCAACAGAAAAAATACAGAGATAACTTGGCTTCTCTTGAGACTCCCCTGCTTCAGAGCATAGTAGCCTAATGATGATACTCTAAAGCCCACCGGCATGTTGACGTGATTGGTTACAAGGTAGTTTGTGACGTTAGAAACACCAGCGATTTTAAACCGTGTTTTTGAGACTGTCATTGTTTCACTGCAGTTTTAAAGAAAAAATACTCTGCAATGGTGTTGACCAATGAATTTGCACATGGTTTGACTTTAAGCATATTAAAAACCCCACATAGACGTGCAACAACATTAAAAACATGATGTTCGCCACAGGGGGATATCTGATTGAGGGTCTGATAGCTATAGACTACAGTATATATCCATTTACCATTAGTCTTTAGACGTTTTTGCACCGTCACATCCAATGCACAGAATGGACCTGCCTAAAAAATAAGGAAAAATTGAAAGTTCTTTCAGATTTTTACTTAGTTCAACTGATATTTCCAATGTACAGTCAGTTTTGTTCTATAGCAACCTGAACTTGTTCCTTATGATGTTACTAAAGATTTTTACATAATGTATGTGTAAAATAAACAGTTATAAAACATCAGTGTCACATGTCAGTTTTATCAAATGAATGTAAAGCATATAAGTATTCTACTGAATAAAATATGTAGGCTACATTTATTTTGCAATATCATGTAAACATTTTATTAAGTGCAAGTGTGTTTAGCTGCATTTGAGCTATACTGAAATATAAAATTAGGTTATATTGATAAAATATCATGATAATTTCTAACCTATTCTTTTTTTAATGCATCAAATCTCTTACCATCAGCACTCCATTAGAGAAGTATGGTTCAGGCTTCTCAGAGCTTTAAAAAGAAAAGGAATAGATAAAATGACTGATTAATTCAGATTGATGTAATAGTCATTTAAATGTTTGTTTGTTTTTTATATGGAGGAAGTGGACAATCACTAATAGTCTGCATAACCACAGTGTAATGGGTAATGACACTACTATTGTTATTTTTGGCGATTCTTTTCAACATATTTTTAACATTTTCACTCACCTCTCCGTCATCTCAAACTCTACCCACAGCTCATTCTTTTTCTGGAAAGAAAAGTACATCACAATCATGCATAGGACAATACTCACTCAACATTTGTTAGCTTCTTCCTTCTCCTTTTTTTTTTTGAACATGCTGAGACTTTTAATTTTATTATTTTCTGTTAAAATATGTTTTGTTACTAATGATCATGTTCTGAAGAAGAAAAAGAAAAAGAAGAAGAAAATTATTCATTCAAAATTATTCATTCATTTGCCATGTTTAAAGCAATGGACACCAAAGGCCACTTCCACTTAGAAGACTTCGTAAAATAAAATAAGTTTCATCTTCAAAAATATATCTACCTTATCATCTGAAATGAAGCATTTTGTTTGCTTTTGTCCAGGTGTGAGGTTATTGATGTCAAACAGGATGGTGGAGCAGTAGTCATCTTTCGTTAACACATCAGCATCAAAAATATGGAATTCCAGAACATTCTGAGGAGACAAGAACATAGAGGTGAGGTCATCACGAGTCCTTTAGGTCTGCCTAACCCATTATATCATTTCACAGCCTAGCACTTTTACACAAGTTCATATCAAAATATTTTTAAAAAGCTGTTAGTTTGTGTTTAATAATAATAAAAAAAAAACTACTTATTTCCCTGGGCAATAAAACAAATGTAGCCATTGGTTGGCAATTTAGCAAGTGTCTTGGTAAATATTCTGGTGGTTCAATGTCTGTGACAGCACCATGTCATTCATCACTGTTATTTTTCAAGAACAATGAGGGAGGAGAATCTGAGGTTGGAAGGGCAAGTTGCAACACACCCTTTCAGTTAAGAAAAACCTTAATGATAAATGTAATGGATTTATTTATAAGAGTTTCCTTGCAACAGTCAGAAACAGATTTCTTTACCTTGACACCGCTGTGCACTCTGAAATGGAATGTTTCATTCCATTTTGGTGCATTACTGTTATTCACCGTCTTGGTGCGATGGCTGCAGGCACAGGCCGTGGGTAACTTTAAAATGACGTAGCAGTCACATTTAGTCACTAGAGAGAGAGCAAAGTTAGTGCACACAAATACTTGTCAGGTGGAGTATGTACAGTAGTATGCAGCAAATCAAAGTCAGCAAAGGCACACAAACAAATCATACACCCATCACCTGTTATAAAGCATTTTATTCATATTTCACCACAAGTCACAATGTTTTTGAGGGCTGATGTACTCACAAACGTCATATGACTTATTGAATTTTCCATGCAACACTGTGACACTCAGGTTCCAGTATGGCATGAACTCTTTCTGTGAGACAGAAGCAAAATTAAACTGGTTTAAACAGACATTATGATTGGAATTTGTAACAGCAACATAATATATGATTCGTACAGAAGATGTAAGAAATATGCTAATTCATTTCACTCATTTGAACTAAACTAATGAGGCTAAACATCACAACAAATGAAAAAATAAAAATATATGACATAAATAAAAAGACATGTCAGTTTAGTATTGCCTTTAGTATGTAACAATTTATTCATTATCACAAGAATATATGTTTTTTGTAAATTGTCATATGGATATTTAATGTTGCATAATTGTTAAAAATAGATTTACAAAAAATTTACATTTAACAAAAGCATAGCAAAACAAGCATTTACTTGCTTGCAAAAAAACCACAAATAAATAAATAAAATCATGAAGCAAAGAGGGCTTTATTCTTTTGCTTAAACAATTCACAAATTATTCAAATAGTTTTGTATAAACATACAAATATCTAGTTTACAAAAGTGCCTAAATGAACTGCTAAACCCAACTCTTTTCTCTTTTCTAAAAATAAGCTGGTACTATACGGTTATCCGGACCACACGTGACCACACGTAAATAATTTATCCGGACCACACAGGTTAGGTTAGGGTTAGGTGTGGTCCGGATAACCGTATAGTACCAATAAGCTGAATGAGTTAACACATTAACTAAAAAAAAGAGATTAATTATTAATTTTCATTCTTAGTTTCTTATTTCCATGAAGCACTCCCAACAACTTGCTACCCCTGTTTGGGAATCACGTTCATTATGAATCCTGATCAAGCTCCGCCAGGTTTGTTCACAAAGCTGATATTTGTGGTTTTAGGCTAAAATAGCAATGCTACAAAACAAATATAGGTTAATTGTTCATTGTCAAATATCTGCGAGCTAAAGTATTACCTTCAGCATTGTCGTCATCTCAGCAAGCCAACAGTGATGTCTCGAAGGCAAAAGATCAAATGAACATCTCACTTGTCAAAGTGAGATATACAGAAACACAGAAAAACCTGAGGAACTTGTTTGTCTCCCGCCCTTCGCACCCTGATAAAATATTTGATTGTGTCGTGTGTTTGGGGTGGGTTACAAAAACTACACCTCAAACTAATTATTTCAACCCACATTTGGGAAAAATATGGACAAACTCAACTATTGGGTTTAAAATGTAATAAAAAAAAGGGTCACATTAGTTAGGGTCCAATTGTTACTATTTACTAACCAATACGACTTTTGCCTTAGTAAACTCCAAATTACTGCTTATTAATAGTCAGTGTCACACTCACAGAAGGGAACAGACAGATGGTTAGGTGAAAACAGTGTTTATTGAGCTGAGTGATGGGACAACAGCGATGGTGACTTGACGAATATTGATGGAGACTTAGCTGGTGATGACTGAAGTGGATTCTCTGTGCAGGTGAAGGATGAACACGAGGAGACGGACGATCTCAGGTGAGAAGTCTGACTGTTTACGTAGCAGTTACGCTCATAGTAACGTTGACGAGACCAGACACTGATGTGAGGGTGATGCAGGTTGATACTGTATAGGCTGTGTTGATGAGGGAGTGCAGGTGCAGGGAATCAGTATCTGGTGATGATCAGCAGCAGGTGTGGTGATGGCTGACTGAGTGCAGGTGGGGACCAGAAGGGATGCTGTGAAGTGTAGTGCAGACATGGTACAGAGTTGGTGACTGAGCTGGTGACTGTGACAGTCAGTAGGTAGTTGTTAAGTTAGGTATTGAGTGGGATTAAGGGATGTAGAATATGGTCTGTGGTTTGATTATGATGTGTTTATTATGGGCCTCTTTAAGAGAAAAGGGCTGGGCAGAGTCAAGGAATGACAGGGGAGACCGGAGGGGAGAAAGTTCAGTCTATAAAAGAATGGCAAGTGAGTGTTCACTTTCAGTGGACATGATCTCTTTTGTTTAATAACACGACATGGTCATGCAGAATAAGGTTTATAAATACTAATAAACAGCCTGTAATATGCATGCTAGTAAGCAACTACTTAATAGTGAGAACTGGACCCTAAACTAAAGTGTTACCAAAAATGTAAACCAACGGTTGGGTTTGTCCATATTTGGCCCAAACATGTTTTGAAACAACCTAGCATTTAGAAAAAAAAAAGAAAGAAAAAAAAACAGCTTACTGAAAACACATTTGAAAAAATAAGTTGTCAGAGGCTGCATACCAACTTTACACACCTTATTTAGCATGGACTGTCTTTAATTATGAAGGTGATACATCGTGATGGAGAGTTATTTTGGTTATATTATAAAGACGTTGTGTATGGAAGAAAACCCTCCCATGCCCATGAATACCAGCCTAGCCCTCTTTCATTCCAATGCACTGAGATCATCGCACTCCTTCTGATTAAAGGTCTAATCTGAGAAAATTGAGCCATTATAAACATAACGCTGCATTGTTTCCTTGTAAAGCTAATGCAGTACGTTTTTGTTTAGCCTATCATAAGATTATGTGTATGCAATGCAGAAAAAAGTTCTAAAATAAAATGTTCTTGATGACAGAACGATTATCCAATAACGTTTATGTTGGCTACTTTAATCATACATGACTCAGCATGTCTACAGTATATTCACATCAGAACCAGAGCACACATTTGTTTAGTTTTGTATTGTAAATCTAACACTTTCAATTATTGATCTCCAATGTTATCTGCAACAAGTAAAGGCTCAGGGAAGAAGGATGCGGGAACTGGCGAACATTCAACGTAATATTTCAAATTTCTTTATTGGATTTTTCTGCATGGAACATCAAATCAACAGATAACAACACCGATTTTATGAAATTATCATTCCACATTGATAATACCCCAGTAAGAACCTCCCTCAAATCAGCAACGTACAACTTCCAATAAGGAAAAGAATTTTCAGTTTCGGTGGTAGCACCCCCCCACCACGCTAGCTACCACCGAAACTGAAAATTCTCGGGCCAGCAGCATGTGTCCAAATTTCAATCTTAACCGTTCTATTTCATCAGAAACAATCTGAAAACAGGGCGTTAAGTGTAAAATACCAAACTTGTCCTTTAACAAACAAAACACTTAAAATATATATAATAATAATAATAATAATAAAAAATAATAAGGGGGGGGGGGGGGGGGGGGGGGTGCTCAGCTTAAGTGTCTTGAGAGTTATCCAGCAAATAATTTAAAAAGGGGTGCCACAGTTTGTCAAAGGTCCTTAAAGAACTAGTGACTGACAGTCAGATTTTTTCCAATTTAAAGGTGCATTGTGTAATATTTAGGAGGACATAAATGCAATATAATATACATAACTAACTATGTTTTCAGTGGTGTATAAAGACCTTACATAATGAACCGTTATGTTTTTATTACCATAGAATGAGCCATTTCTATCTACATACACTGCGGGTCCCGTTACATTGAAATAGCCATTTTGCGCCGACATGTTTCTGCAGTAGCCCTAAACGGACAAACGCGTTTCGTTACTATTGTTGTTCTTCGTGCAAAGAAGCTAGCTAAAGTCAGCAAATAAAACACTGACACAATGATGAACAAGTAACAATAATATTCACAATACCATATCGTTTTACTGAATAATAAAGTAAACATCATTTCTTAATTTATCATTGTAAAGAAACCTCATTGCTTAACTGGCTCTGCTGTCTGCTGTAACTTTTGTTGTTTGCAATTCGCAACCTCACCACTAGATGCCGCTAAAAATCACACACTGCACCTTTAATGCAAGTGCAAATGTATCAAAAGAAGGGGGTGAACCTGAGGCATGTTTCCACTTCAAAAGGATGAGACGTCTCGCCGGTACTGAAAGGTTAACATCAACAATCATCATAAAAATGTCCAGAAGTGGGCTATTATCAAGATCTATGGCAAAGGTGTCCCTCAAACTTATAAATATTTTAGTCCAGTGATCAAATAATTTAGGGCATTCCCACAACATATGAATGAGATCTACTGGTGATTGCTTGCACCTATTACATGAATCGATGATAGAGTGGTATATTTTAGCAAGTTTAGCATTAGTATAGTAAACCCTATGTAGAATCTTACACTGTATGTCTTGCGCATATAGATGATGTGTGAGTGAGATCAAGAATACGCTCCCAGTGTTCATCAGAGAACTCAAATCCCAAGTCCCCCTCCCACGCACCCCTGGCCCTACTTGCAGAGCCTTGATTAATATTGTGAATCAGATTATAAATGACAGAAATACAATGTTTTGAATGTGGTTCGAGTTTTAAGAAGTCATCTAATGGAGATTCAGGGGGACGATTCAGAAAGTGAGGGAATAGTTTTTGAACAAAGTGCCTGACTTGAAATAAACGAAATAAGTGGGAATTAGCTAGGTCAAATCTCATGGAAAGGTTTTTAAAGGATGAGAAATCAATGGTCTTTATGACTTTATCAAACCATATTTCAACGTAAAATTTTAATTTGAACAAAACGAAAGTAAAGCGTCAGCCCCTCACTGACAGCTGCCGCATATAAACATAATAAAACACAACATAAATGGCCCAGGCCTGGTCCTCTGTCGTGTTGCACTGTCGCCACTCCTCCTTTTGTCCTTCCAGAGCTCCTCTGTGAGACTGGTGCCACCCAGGGATGGGCAGTATTTCACAACATGTATTTAAAATACGTATTTGAAATACAAAATACTATTTTCAAAGAAATCAAATGTAATTTGTATTTTCAAAGTAAATAAAATACTTTTTGTCAGTCAACCTCTTTATGAGGGTAGGCCTACTGATTTCCTGCATCAACTAGTTCAGACGCGCCCCTCCCCCCAACCCCAACATTCCTGCATGTGAGCTGCAGTACAACTCTGCACTGGAATAAGGTGAGGATTTCATGATCAATTCTACATGTGATGTGAATACTCAAACTCAGTCTACAATGATATAAAGTGTGAATCGATGGAACCCTTTCTAAATCGTTTACAGATAGGTAGGCCTATCGGGGTAAGCAAATTTATCCGTGCAGCTTTTAGTGGGCAGGAATTATTGGAACGTTGGAGTGGAAAAAGAAGCACTGATGAATGATACACCACACAAATCTTCAGCTTTTAGTTTTATTGTTCATAAAAAAAAACTTTGGGTAAATAGTGTCAAATGAATCTAAATTAATTCTAATTTTAAATGAAACTTATAGAAACAAATAAACTTTACATAAAATAAATGTAAAAATTACTATACTTAAAAAGCATTGGACAACCTGCAAAAAAAAAAAAAAGCCTCAAAACAGTTTGAAATTCAGTTTATGCTGTGGTATCAAAACTGATATTGAGAACTGTGAAACCATGATATATATTGTTACTGTGAAGTAAAATTAAGATTTTGGTCACATCGCCCATCCATATTCTTTGCTAGATAGCAGAAAAGGTTCCCACAGTTTTACATACAGTATTTTTTAATAGTTTACCACAACAGACTACATTGTAACCTGGTCAGAAATATGAATAAATGGCTGCTATTTTGCTTAAGTTTATTTGTAATTGCCAGCAAGGAAGGAATTAAGAAAGAAAGATAGAAAGGAAGACAGAGAGGGCTTAGATGAGGTTAGGAATTAAAAGTCAGTAGGCCTATGTAGTTTCTTGTCCTACAGTGTTGTATTGAAACTCTTTAGTGATGTCATAGACATGAAGTGAATAGATATGGCACACCCCAACGACACTCTATAGTGAAATAATAGGGAATCACAGCAAAAGAAAGGGCATAAACTTCAGTCTATCCAGTAAATGAGTCATATTGGCCAAAAGAACTTGGAACACCTTAATATGTCTTCACTACCCAGTATTATAATCCTGAGTGTTCAGTCAGTTCTGTGATTAGCCAATTAGAAATGAATCATTTTGTACACTTTAGATTGCTGGGTTGGCTGGCATGTGTTGGGACAAAGGGATGCACATACAGTAATTTGTAAGTATATAATTGATTTTGTAAATCATCGTGCCTTATTCTTTCTTTTATGTGATCTTGGTTTTGGTGTAGACACTGAACTGGTCTTTCCTACTGCCGCCTCCTTCACCTGTCTTTCTCTGTTTCGGTTTAGTGCTTTGTTTAGCGCATTCAAAATGACATCTTTGTTGTTTTGGATGTTGTAGGAAGTGAGGTTGATAAGCTTCTGGAAGTCCTCCGGTGTGTAAGTCAGGTTTTGAGTGAGATATGGAGAGGAGGTACTGTTAAACTCAACATCAACGGCTCCCTCCTTCCGCTCCTTCTCGCCTTCTCTCTTCACTCCTACACCACACATATACAGATCATTTTACATTATCATTGATTATTTGAGCATTTGAGCTGACGTAGGCTACTGA
This sequence comes from Leuciscus leuciscus, assembly GCF_965113295.1. Taxonomy (NCBI): domain Eukaryota; kingdom Metazoa; phylum Chordata; class Actinopteri; order Cypriniformes; family Leuciscidae; genus Leuciscus; species Leuciscus leuciscus. The sequence goes on from NC_138741.1 coordinate 19,957,154, forward strand.
AAGATGGCAATGTTTAATCACAATAAACTGCAATCCAACCAGTAATACATAGAATATCAACTAAAACCTAGATTTGCATTTCCTGAAGAAAATATGCAATCAAGATGGTAGCAAAAGAATTTTGTTAAAGTTTTAGGTAAGCTTTGGCTTTTAGAGATGCTTTGCCATTTGCCAGTCTGTGCATTGTAAAAGTATAAATGGGTTAATAAATGCAAAGAAGACAAGACCAATCACAACTCAGTATGCAAATAGTGTAAGAAAGAACAATTAGGTATGCAAATATTATAGTGTTGTCATCATCAGTTACAAATTGAATGCATTCTAGCAATATAAGTAAATTGAAGATTTTTAAACTTGAAGCTTTAATTTCTCTTAAATGTCTGAAAAAACTTTTTGAACATTTGATAATAAGAATAAATGTTTCTTGAGCAACAAATCAGAATATTAGAATGATTTCTTAAGGATAATGTGACACTGAAGACTGGAGTAATGATGCTGAAAATTCAGCTTTGCATCACAGGAATAAATTTCATTTTAAAATATATTAAATAAAAAATGTAAAGTGTAAACATTTTTACCGACCCTAAGCTTTTGAAGTGTATTGATTACATGTTTGGTTTAAAAAAATTATATAATGTATAAATATTTAACCAGAATATTTGAGGAACATAAATACAGTTCTGCCTTACATGCACTGTAATTTCTATTAAGAATATGGCATTGGGGTTGGCCTATTAGTTGGTAGTGCTTACCAGGAGCTTTGAATTGTTTGAATGAGACATTGACCATGGGAAAGTGAAGCACTATGGGAGCTTCTGGATTGTCTTTATCCTCAAACACATAGACTTCCTTCAGCGGCTCTGACTCCACTTTCTTGAAATCGATCTTCGGAAATGGAATCTTGCGATCAGTGCAGTACTCCTGAGTTTGCTTTATGACCTACTGGACACAAACAATGCATAAATATTTTTCAAAGCTTCTTAAGTTCCTGACATATGCATTTCAACCAAATCTTAAATAATCTTCCTGGTCTCCCTTACCTTAAACTGATCCAGTTCCCAGGAGTAGTTTAGAGACAGAATAACGTCCGCATGTCTGTGAGAGCGAACCACAGGAGGGAATCCTGAATTTAAGGCTAATCCAGCATCTACTAAACTCAGCACAGGATCAGTTGGTGTCAGAGTGTTAGGAAAGGCATCTGGGTGTGTGTCTGTAGACAGTGAGAATATTATGGAAGACTGCAAATCAGCTGTTCATAAGTAAAAGGCCCTGATTATATTTCATGCAATAACAGACATCAATTACATAAACATGAAACAAGATATGATATAGTAGAATAAAAGTACTAAAAAAACAATTGAAATCCCATCAAAACTGATTAACTACAAAAGGGGGGTGAAAAACATGGAATCACACTTGAAGAGGTCAATGGAATAAGTAGAGCTCTAGACCTTTCCATGAGATGAAGCCCGTGTTCTCATTGTAGTTCCTGTGCAGGTTGAAGCCTCTCAGGAAGTTGTACATCTGGCTGACAATGGGGCGGCTGGTCATAAAGCCACACAGAATTTTAGCAAAGTCAGTCACGGGGCTGATCAGGTATGTGCCAAGAGCTGTTGGTTTACTATCAGTCTCTTTACAGAAGAGGACAAGAAGACAATTATGTCATGTCAATGTATAATCATAAAATACTTTTTACTACCACAAATGTTAAAAAATTTGGGGTCTATAAGATTTTTTTTCTCTTATGTTCACCAAGTCTGCATTTATTTTATCAAAAATACAGTAAAAAACAATAACATTGTGAAATAGTTTTACAATATACAACATTGTATTTTAAATAATAATATATTTTAAAATGTAAAATATTCCTGAATTTTCAGCATCATTACTCCAGTCTTCAGTGTCACATGATCCTTCAGAAATCATTCTAATATGCTGATTTGGTGCTCAAGAAAAAAATCGTATTATAATCATTAATCGGTGTTGAAAACAGTTTCACGAGTTCCTTTGCCCATTTAATCTTTAAGCTTATAAGGTTAAGCATATTTGGCTTGCTGTCCGCATTGGAGGGCCTCGAGGAAGCAGCTTCAACTCAAGATACCCCCCAGTGGGACTACTAATGCTTTGATGATGAGTATGGTAGCAAGATGCCTAAATTATGTTGGGGAGGTGGAGCGATGCCAAAACAGCTGATGCCAGAGCAAGGTGAGCGGCTGCTTACAGTGGGGAGAACAACCCTTTCCCAATTAGAATATCATGGAAAAGTTTATTTATTGCCATAATTCCATTCAAAACGTTAAACTTCCATAGATTATAGATTCAGGGCCCACAACTTAAATGATTTCAAGTATTTAGTTGTTTATTTGTACATAATTTGGGCTTCCAGCTCATAAAACCCACGAAAACAGGATTTCAAAAAATTTGAATATTACATGAAATCACACAGTAATTACACAGTAATACCATTGTCATTGAACCAGGTTTTGGTTATTTTGGCAGTGTGGGCAGGTGCAAGTCCAGCTGGAAAATGAAGGAAGCATGAAGTGCTCTGGAAATGTCCTGGTAGACGGCTGCGTTGACTCTGGATTTAATAAAGCACAGTGGACCAAAGTCCTCTTTTCTGATGAGAGCAAATTTTGCATCTCATTTGGAAACCAAGGTCCCAGAGTCTGGAGGAAGAACGGAGAGGCACACAATCCAAGATGCTTGAAGTCCAGTGTGAAGTTTCCACAGTCTGTGTTGGTTTGGGGAGCCATGTCATCGGCTGGTGTTGGTCCACTGTGCTGTCCACTCAACGCAGCCGTCTACCAGTACATTTTCAGAGCATTTCATGCTTCCTTCAGCAGACAAGCTTTATGGAGATGCTGACTTCATTTTCCAGCAGGATTTGCACCTGCCCACACTGCCAAAATAACCAAAACCTGGTTCAATGACCATGGTATTACTGTGTGATTTCATGTGATATTAAAATTTTTTGAAATCCTGTTTTCGTGGGTTGTATGAGCTGGAAGCCCAAATTATGTACAAACAAACAACTAAATACTTGAAATCGTTTAAGTTGTGGGCCCTGAATCTCTAATCTATGGAAGTTTAACGTTTTGAATGGAATTATGGAAATAAATAAACTTTTACATGATATTAAAATTTTTTGGAAAGGGTCTGTATTTGATACACTGCCGATTTTGCAGGTTTTCCCACTTACAAAGCATGTATAGGTCTGTAATGTTTATCACTTCAACTATGAGAGACGGAATCTAAAACAAAAATCCAGAAAATCACATTGTATGATTTTTAAATAATTAATTTGCATTTTATTGCATGACATAAGTATTTGGTCACCTACCAACCAGTAAGAATTCCGGCTCTCATAGACCTGTTCGTTTTTCTTTAAGAAGCCCTCCTGTTCTCCACTCATTACCTGTATTAACTGTACCTGTTTGAACTTGTTACCTGTATAAAAGACACCTGTCCACACACTCAATCAAACAGACTCCAACCACTCCACAATGGCCAAGACCAGAGAGCTGTGTAAGGACATCATGGATAAAATTGCAGACCTGCACAAGGCTGGGATGGGCTACAGGACAATAGGCAAGCAGCTTGGTGAGAAGGCAACAACTGTTGGCACAATTATTAGAAAATGGAAGAAGTTTAAGATGACGGTCAATCTCCCTCGGTCTGGGGCACCATGCAAGATCTCACCTCGTTGGGCATCAATGATCATGAGGAAGGTGAGGGATCAGCCCAGAACTACACGGCAGGACCTGGTCAATGACCTGAAGAGAGCTGGGACTACAGTCTCCAAGAAAACCATTAGTAACACACTACGCCGTCATGGATTAAAATCCTGCAGCGCACGCAAGGTCCCCCTGCTCAAGCCAGCGCATGTCCAGGCCCGTATGAAGTTTGCCAATGACCATCTGGATGATCCAGAGGAGGAATGGGAGAAGGTCATGTGGTCTGATGAGACAAAAATAGAGCTTTTTGGTCTAAACTCCACTCGCCGTGTTTGGAGGAAGAAGAAGGATGAGTACAACCCCAAGAACACCATCCCAACCGTGAAGCATGGAGGTGGAAACATCATTCTTTGGGGATGCTTTTTTGCAAAGGGGACAGGACGACTGCACCGTATTGAGGGGAGGATGGATGGGGCCATGTATCGCGAGATCTTGGCCAACAACCTCCTTCCCTCAGTAAGAGCATTGAAGATGGGTCGTGGCTGGGTCTTCCAGCATGACAACGACTCGAAACACACAGCCAGGGCAACTAAGGAGTGGCTCCGTAAGAAGCATCTCAAGGTCCTGGAGTGGCCTAGCCAGTCTCCAGACCTAAACCCAATAGAAAATCTTTGGAGGGAGCTGAAAGTCCGTATTGCCCAGCGACAGCCCCGAAACCTGAAGGATCTGGAGAAGGTCTGTATGGAGGAGTGGGCCAAAATCCCTGCTGCAGTGTGTGCAAACCTGGTCAAGAACTACAGGAAACGTATGATCTCTGTAATTGCAAACAAAGGTTTCTGTACCAAATATAAAATTCTGCTTTTCTGATGTATCAAATACTTATGTCATGCAATAAAATGCAAATTAATTACTTAAAAATCATACAATGTGATTTTCTGGATTTTTGTTTTACATTTAGTCATTTACATTTAGTCATTTAGCATTTAGATTCCGTCACTCACAGTTGAAGAGTAGCTATGATAAAAATGACAGACTCCTACATGCTTTGTAAGTGGGAAAACCTGCAAAATCGGCAGTGTATCAAATACTTGTTCTCCCCACTGTATATGCTCCGGCAGTTAATTGAAAGATTAGATGGGTTAACTCCTCCCAAAATTACGTTGTGAACTTCACTTATAAAAACAGTTATTGTTTTTGTGGATTTTTAGGATTCTTTGATGGACAAAAAAAGAGGAATTGATAAAAAAGGAATCAATTATAAATGTATTTACTGTCACTTTTGATCACTTTAATGCATCCTTGCAGAAAAAAAGTAGTAAAAATATCTTAATGACCCCAAACTTTTGAAAGCTAGTCTAATTTGCATATGTACTTTGGATTTAAAATGCATCACAAACTCTCACCTGTGTTACTCACTTCTCCTCCAAACCAAGGGGTCCAGGAGGGGGCGACTCCTGTGGCAAGACGCCAGATCTCAGTCAGATTTATAGAGAAAATGCTGCTCCACATTCCTTAATAAACACACACAGAGTTTGGACTTACTAATGGTGACTGGATCCAGTTTACATTGTTTGCTTACAGCACAGGATCAGGGCCAGTATCCCCCTAGTGGCCATAACACATGCCACTTTCTCTTTCTCTTCCTTATGGCATTCAGTTCTATTTCCTGTCTTCATTATGTCCAAAAACACACATGCACTCACCCACAAGAAAGGACAACCTAGTTTCAGGGAGTTTCTTGACCATGTGACCAAGATAATATTCACTCCCGAAGTTCTGTGCAGGTATAAAGGCACCATATTTGGGAATCCCAACCTCATATGGGGTGAACTCGCACCATTCTAAATAGAAAACAGAAATAAACATGGGATTATTAATCTGCTATAAGCACTTTAGTCACAACACTATCAAGCTACAAGCTATTTGTGTATTATCTCCTTTCTTAACCAAACAGTGAACCTATTATATAAGTCTTTGGATAAGAAAATCATTTACATGCGTTTATATCTTTGAAAGCTGTTGCTGAATAGGCTTGTATAGCCATCGATAGATCACTTCACAGGAAGCTGAGAGGGAAATTTACCCAACAGTGCGGATCATTACTCCAGCACATGAAGTTTGAATAAAATAAAGGTGGTGAAAAGCAGGTGTGGATTGTACTCGACTGTTCAAGGGTATAAAGTGCGTGAGATGCACCTCTCACCAATATATAGTATAAACGACACATATAATACAACCAAATTACATTTATTTTCATATTAAACATTGCAACAGCCAATGCAGCAATTATCAATCAATTTAGCCTTTTTAAATATGACAATTAATATTATTTAAATGTAAAATAACATTTATATAAATACACATGGATGTATTGTATACATAAGTTTATTACACAAACATATGGTAATTTATATAATATAATATGCGCGACTCAAGTGTTATCTATGTTTGACGACGTTAAAGGCTGTTCCGAATGAATGCGTTTTATTAAGTGAAGGGAACATCAACACCAGACTTTTGACTATCAGAATTAGATACAAAGTCACAGTTGACGGTAGCAATTGACTTCCATAGTTTTGTTTTTCTAATATGGAAGTCAATGGGTGCCATCACCTGTCTGGTAACCAACATTCTTCAAAATATCTTCTTTTTAGTTCAACAGAAGATTGAAGATTCCAAACTCATACAGGTTTGGAATGACATGAGAGTGAGTAAATGATGACAGAATTTTCATTTTTTTAGGTGAACTACTCCTGTGAGTACTGCCCCCTAAAATGTGTATGAAACTACAATGTATAGCTTCCTTAGTTGGACTTGAGCCACACAGCACATTTGCAATAAAGAGTCTCCTGGTATTCGCTTCTGCGTTTCCTACACATGTAAACTTGGTACACGGCTAACTAGTGTGACCAGTATAGCAGGCAGCTTCAGCATCCTATCTAAATGATGTTCAGAAATTTTCAGAAAAATGTTCAGATGTTCAGAAAAGAGATTTGTTTGACACAATTAACACAGCTGTATTACAAAATTGTTGCCTGTGGGATGTTTATTTCCTTATGTCTTAATCTGAGAATAGAAGCTGAATGGCCATTATCTTTTACATACCTGCATCTACTATACTTTCTGTCTTGCCATTCTTCAGGTTGACAGCTGTGAAGATTGGTAGAGGGTTCTGGCCGTCGGACACTGTCCTCTGCATTTCAGATAGGGTACCCATGCGTTTCTATAAAAAAAAGTATATTATATATTGTGTACCAAATGTTAATACTGAGCCAAAACTGACAGCAAACACCTGCTTCTTTTTACCTTGCCTTGGAAAAGATACTCTAAAGCCAGACCCCACATATCGATGAGAGACACGAGGTGTCCTTCTTTCACTCGCTCTTCCACCTTCTCTTTGTATTCCCGTAGCTGCTCCAGGGAAAACATACTGAGCACCTTTTTAGAGAGTTCCTTCTTTACAGACTCCATAGACTTATCAAGGCCCCCCTTTGACCAGTTAGGGTCTTCATAAAGAGAGGTTAAAGCCCTGAAATACAGAGATTACACAAAAGATTTTTAGCCATATGTCACTGTGGCAGTGGTATAGTCATTCAGATCACGGAGGTGACCCATCAACTCATTTTGTTCTGAAATTAGGATAATTATATAACTTAAAACTGTTTCCAGTCTGTCTGATGCATCCTACACACAAAACTTGTACTCTTGATCTGACTGGCTGATTTCCAGGAAAAATGGCTTGCTGTGTTTTTATCAGTCTAGATACTGTATGAAGTCATGTTTAAAAGTACATTGAGGCTCCTCGATCTCACCAAGTGGCACCTGAAACGCCTGTGATGTAGCTGACTGCATCAAGAAGTTGGATCTTCCGGAGACCTTGAAGGCTACCGTACGTGCATGTTAAGGCTCTGCTCCCGCCCCCAGAACACACCACAGCCATCAGAGGGACCTGAGGAGTTACATCAAACATAGATCTGAAATCAAAATTCTATTTTTGTGTATATACTGTAGTAAAACATCACAATCTCTTCAGTTCTTTGCTGAGTGGCTGGATTTTTTGTGCTTGCATCTATAGTACCTGGCTGGGCTCAGGTGCAGAGCTGAGATTCAGAGCTTTCTGTAGAGCTTGTGACACGACTTTTCTTCTCTTCACCAGAAAATTATTTTCCTCCTCTGGGATATCAAAATCTAGACGCACATCCAGCTCTTCATCAGAGCTTCAGAACAAAACACAAAAATATCCTTACTCTAAGATTAGGATGGATTTGAAATGAAAGCTGATAAATAGTATTGAAGCTTACAATGTTTTGTTTTATACTTTCAAATAACAATTTACTATTAAACTATTACTGAGGATAGGTGTGAATAAATTCACGGTTACCGATCATCTGTTTTCAGTTGCAGATCAACTTTATTCTTTGAAAAAAAAAGAAAGAAAGGTCCACTTAGATAAATGCACAGAATATGAATACAAATACAGTATTGTTTAATTATTATATGATATTATATTATGCTAAAATATGGAAAGCAATTTAAAATACTCATTTAAGTTACTATGTTATCAATAAACCATTTTTGGAAAGCCACATTCAGATATAATTAATTAACCAACAACCTTCACGCAAAGTTTATTTTTTACAGTACTCACCTCTCCTAGAGGCAAAGAGACAGTAAGCTGGTGTTTGGCTGGTGGTGGTTTTAAAGGGATAGTAGTCAATCCAGTGTCTACATAGTTTGGAACAGCAGCATCAACTACTACTGTCCCAGCCTGGAGAAAAGTATGTTTAAACAAACATTTAAAACCTTTTTGATGCACACTTTCTGTTTTAGGTGCTTTATAAATCTACAACCCCACATGTGAGGCATGCATATACATACTGTTTCTTATGGCACCAAATATCGAGAATGAATGTGTAGATTTTCAGTAATTTTCAATTAACAATGTGAGTCAGGAATGCCTCTTACACATCAGTGACCTACATTTTGTGGGCTGACAACAGTCTCAGAGGTCAGATTAAGTTCAGTTTCCAGGTCTCGGTTGATGTAGTAACGTAATGTTTTCAGTAAGCCGGAGCTTTCCTCAGAATTTGAGATCACAAAATCCTCTTTGTACGCTCCTTTAAGTTTTAACACCATGTTCTGCGTTTCTGGAACACAAAGAGAATAGGCAAAAATCACCTAAATCTGTGATTATATCACACTTTCTTGTGTTTATTTTTACACTGCTTATTTTTTCTAAATTAACGTAAAGAATAGAGTAATTTAACACTTTATTTTCTATTACATCTATTTCTGAATATCGAATTCCGGTGTGTTTTCAGTAGCCATCTTTTATCTATGCAAATTTTGGATGAAAATGTCTATATTTACCTTCAGACTTATTGAGAAGCTTGTCTATCTCCACATTCAGCTCACAAAAAGGACCTGTCTGATTTCATGAGAAAGCATAAAGTCCATCTGATTAATTTTATCTAGTTTTTTTTTTTTTTTTTTTTTTTTTTGTAGTGGTAAGAGTAAACATAGCCTTTAGCCCCTCTTATAGTTCATAACTCATATAAGTGATTATTCTACACCTTGCAAAACAAAAATCCTCCATTCCCTTTCAGATTTCACAGAATAGTGTCTACTTTTAAATATTCTGACTTTAACCCATGATACAGATAAGAAAGCTGTAGTAAAGGTTCGTACCACCAATACTCCATTAGACACACATGGCCTTGGTGTCTCAGAGCTGCAATTCATATACACACACAAAACAGACATATTAATATTTATGTGTATGGACATGCACATGCATCTGTAAAACAGGTTCTGACTAGCACCTATTTTTGCAAATGTTAATGAGAAAGGCAATCTCCCTCACCTCTCAGTGACCTTAAACTCTACCCACAGTTCATCTTTGGACTGAGAAAGAAACGTATAATAGTCACAAATTCACAATCAAATATCAAGTGCTCTGTCAAGTGTATGTTTTATTATGCTGTAATGTCAGTTTAGATCTCAAAATAGCACTGACCGTATCATTTACAATAAAGCATTTGGTCTCCTTTTTCCCGGGTGTAAGGTTATTGATGTCAAAAAAGATAGTGGCACACTGGTCATCTCTCATAAATGTGTCTTCATCATAGATCAAGATCTCCAGAATGTTCTGTGTAGGAGAACAGAAGAAAGAACTGAAAGTGTTCTGTAACATTTTTTGGTTCATTCGACACATCCTACTGAAGAGATAAACAGTGAAAGCTAGAAATAGGAGACAGTATAAGAAAACAATCTTAGATCAGACAAATATTTGAGTGGTTTACCTTGACGTTGCTGTAGACCCTGAAGTTAAACGTTTCGTTCCATTCAGGATTGTCGCGATTTGGGATAGTCTTGGTGCGATTTGTACGGACCGATGCTGTGGGTAAGTTCAGGATGACATAGCAGTCAGATGCAGACACTAAAGAAAAATGGAGGTGGGGTTGGAAAAGTCGGCAGTGAGAAATAAACCTTGATCCATTTATACAGTACAGCCCTTAATAATAATGAAGAGAGATTTTTGTTGTGTTAGTTGTCAGATTGTAGGGCTAAAGTCCCAGAAATGCCTTTAAAAATCTGTTAGGTGGGCAAAGGATTATACTGTATACTGACATAGAATTTGAGACTGGAAAAATTATTATACCCTATATATTACTTTAAAAGAGAATGCTCTATAATAAACAGGCACATGTAACCAGCAGAGCAAGTCCACACGAAAACACAAAAACAAATTTCATCAAAACAGCAAACCGGTTTAGACATGTTTACTGTAAGCTTTACACGTCTGCTAAATGTGTAAATGAATATATTTGGCTGCTGTTAATAGGACGGATTGTCTCACCGTAGTCAAAGGACTGATGGATCTTCGCATGTAAAACTTTGACAGACAGATTCCAGTATGGCTTGACTTCTCTCTGTTGAAAGAAACAGAAAATTAAGTAGTTGAGAAATAATGCCATTTGATTACAAAATTGTTTGAATAACACAATCTATGATCCCAAGATCTACACTGTTTACTCACATAGATGGTTAAAATGAAGTCAAGCATTACAACTCCCTCAATTCAAGTAAGTAAAGTCAACACTACTGTTGCAAACAGTTTATTATTACAAAAATCTAAATACAAGTCAAGTCTTTTAAAGAAATTCAGAGGAAAGACTAGCTAACCTTAAGCATTGTTGAGGAGATCTGGATCCAGCTGCTTTGCAAACACAAATGAGAGTGCACGCACAGTAAGAGCCAAATGTAGTACAGCACAGCTTGAAAAGCTAGTTTTCCTGCTTATCTATCCATTGCACTGAATTCCAAGAACTAGGCCTACCTCAAACTAACAAAACCTGCATACCAAAGCCTAAATATTGATAAGACATGTCATGACAGTGTGAACTGAGGAGAGCATATGAAGAGTTCAGATGCAAAAGCCTCTAAGTGCCATCTGAAATTTTCTTCTTGAATGATCATTTTTATCAAGCTTGTATATTTAAGTTCCGTAATTTCACTTAAATAGCAATGAAAATGACCTATTAATTGTCATTTAAGTGAAACTACTGAACTTAAATATACGAGCTTGATAAAAATGATCATTCAAGAAGAAAATTTCAGATGGCACTTAGAGGCTTTTGCATCTGAACTCTTCATATATTCACCTCAATGAGAATTCAAAATCAAATTCCTCTATATGGCTGTCATCTCTTTGTCGATGTTTCACCCAGCTGAGTCTTATTTTTAAACTTATGTAAGTGTTCATATTGCAATCTTTTGTCCCCTCTTCTATTGTATTTCTAAAGTGATTTGCTTACAAGTTGCATTATTTAAGTCTTCAGTATCTAGATTGGTATATTCACTTGCTGACTTATTTTTCTATGGATTTTAAGTAGATACTCACCCAGGTAAATGGATACAAGATTGGAAGAATATTGTCAGCGAGTCTGCCTATAAATTGTGAAGTAGCTTCAGTGCTTTTCCTCTTTCAAGCATGTATCACAGGGTAAGAGGTCATGGCGGTCAACCTATTCAGCAAAATCTTTTTCTGAGTCATTAAAATGAACATCTCACTTCCCTGAAAGAGTTTATTTAGCATAAATAGATTTAAATGAAAAGAGAAAAGGAGAATGGAAAAACACAATTATACCTATTATATTTGTTCATTCAGCATTTGATAGTAATTGAAAAAATACAAAAACTTAGTAATGCCTAGGCTAATTAACTTTAATCAGAACTTCCTTATCCCATAAATAAGTCTCATAAATAAATAAGAAACTCATAAATAAGAGAGTGCACGCACAGTAAGAGCCAAATGTAGTACAGCACAGCTTGAAAAGCTAGTTTTCCTGCTTATTTATCCATTGCACTGTATTCCAAGAACTAGGCCTACCTCAAACTAACAAAACCTGCATACCAAAGACAGGTTTTCATGAAAGCCTAAATATTGATAAGACATGTCATGACAGTGTGAACTAAGGAGAGCATATATTCACCTCAATTCTTCTATATGGCTGTCATCTCTTTGTCGATGTTTCACCCAGCTGAGTCTTATTTTTAAACTTATGTAAGTGTTCATATTGCAATCTTTTGTTCCCTCTTCTATTGTATTTCTAAAGTGATTTGCTTACAAGTTGCATTATTTAAGTCTTCAGTATCTAGATTGGTATATTCACTTGCTGACTTATTTTTCTATGGATTTTAAGTAGATACTCTCCCAGGTAAATGGATACAAGATTGGAAGAATATTGTCAGCGAGTCTGCCTAAATTGTGAAGTAGCTTCAGTGCTTTTCCTCTTTCAAGCATGTATCACAGGGTAAGAGGTCATGGCGGTCAACCTATTCAGCAAAATCTTTTTCTGAGTCATTAAAATTAACATCTCACTTCCCTGAAAGAGTTTATTTAGCATAAATAGATTTAAATGAAAAGAGAAAAGGAGAATGGAAAAACACAAGTATACCTATTATATTTGTTCATTCAGCATTTGATAGTAATTGAAAAAATACAAAAACTTAGTAATGCCTAGGCTAATTAACTTTAATCAGAACTTCCTTATCCCATAAAAGGCTATTATATAAATGACATACTGTAACAGAGTCAATATGTTATTCCTGCTATTAATGTTGCCAGCATTGCCATTGTTGTCTGCAGGTGCTAAATCTGCCCAAGGTGTCCAAGTCAGTGGGTGTGGTGAGCTCACCTTTCTATGTTTCATATTTAGTAACGTACAAAAGGAGTGCTGTCTCAGTCTACTGACTCCACCAGTTGAGCAATGTCTAACCTAATTATTGTCTTTCTTTAGAACAGGGTCTAAAAGGTGTATCTCTACTCCACCTGAATTTTGGCTAAATTTCTTCCACTCGCCCTTCTCAAATACATAATATCAACATTAAGATATCTGACATAAAAAGACGACAATAAGCATATTCAAATCTGATAATCAAACAGGCCTAAAGTCTCTTCTCACACTGTGTGTGGAAGGTCTGTATTTTTGAGCAGTTGACATGAAATGTCATTGTCAAGCTAGTCCTGTGGTGTGACACCACTGTCCTTCATATAAAACTATTGTCTATTAAACTTTTTGTCTGATTCTTTTATAAATATTCTACATTTCATGACTTCTTCAGAGATTACATGGAATATCAGTGCGTCTAAAATTACAAAACAATTATTTGTCAACTACACATAATAGCCTACATGTTTTCTACTAAAATGTCAGATTAGATATATGATCCTGTTATTTTGGTGTCAATTTACATATATTTATTACCATAAAAACACAGATTTTAACCTATTCATAATCATCCACCAAAATGTTGAGAAAGAGCTGTAGCCAGTGGCCACAGTTACACAGAACAAAACACTGGTTTGTTTGACTGTATGAGGACATCATTGACTTCCATTAATTTTATGAGGTTAATGGTTATTTCTGTCTTAACCCTCACAGAACCACGTCATTTAAACACGATTTTTCCTGCTTTATAAGCATTTAACTAGTGAGGGTTCATTTGTCCTCACAAGGTGTTTATTATGATAATTCTGTATATTAATTGGCCCTCACAAATAGGTCTATACCCATACCTGTACACATAGGCTTACTGTAAACCGACTATTTATTTTCAATTCAGTTCAATTTATTAATCCCAATATGTATTGACAAAAACAATGGTTTGCTGGCTTCTTTTTTTTTTGCGCGAGTGTTTCATAAAACATTTAAATTTAAATTTAGCTGACAAGTCTAACGGCTAATGGACTGACAGGCTCCTATATTGTGTTCACTCAGTGTTAAGTGAGCTGTAGGAAAGACTTTAAGGAATGTGATAATAATGCAAGAAATCTTTTCTTTTAGTGATAATACAAGAAAAATACTTACACTAAGAAATAGTCACCCGTGGAAAAAGTGTCAACTAGCCTCGTCAGTCGTCACTAGCATGTGATGTCGTTAAACCACCAGAAGATGGCGCCAGTCGCTAAACCATAGGAGACAGTGAGGAAGCGTCGCTTGCCCCAAACACTTTGGAAACACAGTGGCTAATGTGATGATGGTCTGTTTCTGTTTTACACAGCTTTGTAAACCAGTTTTATCATATATGTTTTCCTCTTCTGGCTACATTTGATTCTAGATACTTTTCAGGCCTATCCAGTCAGTGGCTCAATTAACCAATTGAGCAAAATGGGGGGAAATGGCCGGACGCTACATTATGGTATGTGTTCCCAGTTTTTGCTCACGTGCATAGCTAAAATAAATTTTAGAAAACACCTGAGATAAGTGTATGTGCAGTAAATGTGTTTTGACCAGACTTTGCATTTGACGTTAGCGGTTTGAATACATTTTTTTGCACAGACATTCACATATAGCCTACAAATCCCCTCCTCCCCAAATGCCGCCCACACCTGCAAATTATCTGTGCATTTTATTAAACGTGCCGCATTAATTTACTCTCAGACTCATGGCGCTGCTGTAACAGATTGAAGACTTTAGCATGCTCCTATAAGTAGAGATTTGTGGATGAAATCCTGAAACCAAGCTAAAGTGGGACACTGGAGGGGGAAGGGAAATCTTTATCCTAAAAAGCCTAAATTGTGCATTACATTTTATAACTGCACATTGTTCCACTGTGAACATAATATTTCTGCTGTTTGTCAGGAAATGTCTTTTAAATGTATTATTTCAGTTAAAAGATTATGCATTTATCAGTGCAAACATCATGGTTGATTTCCTTTGTGTGAGAGAAAAGAAGATAATTAAATGTTTATGTTTACAGTTTCTTTTAAATGATTAAATTGTTTTTCTTTCATATTTTTTCTAAGACTGCATATAAGCTTTGGTGTGCTTTTTGATTTCAAAATAAACTTTTAATAACTTTTTAATTTTACAGGACGCGTTTGCCTTTGTTAAAGCTTCCATTGAACATAAAGGAAAACCAAAAACACGAACAAATTCTGCAACTCTTTGCAGCCCAGCTCACTTAATTGAAATTGGAGTGATTGTCTGAGATTATGTCTTAAAGATGAGAGTGATGGCTGTAAACACCCCTCCTTTCCCACCTGTAATGGCTCTGAAACCCCACATCAGACTTTAACAAAATGTGCTCTGATGAGAAACCTTAGCCTGTGTACTTACACACACACACACACACACACGTAAACATGCCTGTTTAGCCTACTTACACACACACACACACGTAAACACTCCTACTTAAACACACACAGACTCCAGGTCAGACAGGTTTCTGCTGGTATTATGTGGTTTATTATGATTTGAAGATGGTCCTAGCACTGTTTTGAACAGGAGAACAGAGTCTGAGAGATGGTATTGATTTGTTAAATCTGAAAGAGAGGCTTTACTCTAGGTAACATGTTGGAAGAGAAAGAGAAGAAAACATTGACCACATGCTCTCCAGAACAATTATCTGAAAATCACTAGTTTAAAAACAGTCAGGTCGTTTTTTTTATTCCTTGCGAATATAAAAAAAACTTGTAAGAATATGTGACCTGCCGGAATACCAGACTTCAAATAATTATTTAGTTGATTGTCAGGCACTATAGCATATTTTATTAAATATGTTAGTTTTGTAGCATATACTATTCTGTTGAGGTGAGCTAGACAATTTTATATAATCAATCAATTAATACTTGTGAATTAAATGTGAGTGAATGTTAATTTGAATAAGTATTACCCCTGCTCTTCTGATTATGCTGCATGCACTAGATACAAACAAACACCTCTATTCATTTCATTTATTCTAATTCGCTTTCAATGCATTCTGTCTTTTTGCGGAAAATAAAATTTCCTTTTTTATGTGCTCATAAATCAAGCAGCAATGCCGTATTATGACCGCGTGGATTTATTAGACTTTGCATTATGCCTCTTGGTGTTGAGTTTAAGAGCAGGCCGTGTTTGCATGTCATGTGAGGGTTGAAACTCCTGAACTTTCTTACTTAGACTAGACAGAAGCTGCTGCCCATTTCATCCCCCCCAACACAAACAACAATCCACCTTTGTGCAAGAGGATGAGCTTTTCAAAATATCATTTCAGATCCCCTCTCTGATAGCGTGGTATGTTTTGAAACCGTTCCCAGGTTTTGGCTCTACTTGCCTCCATGCACATTTGACATGTTGTAGATGGCAGAAAGAGGTACGGGGAACATTAGCAGAATAAAGGTGCTAGCGATACAGAAGAGAGCCTGCTTAGCTCTACTAATTAGCTATTAAGAGCAAGATAGGGCTCAAGTCTCTTCCCCCTCAGCCTCTTTTACAGCCAAAACACACTTTGTCTAGTAATGGGTGTATCAGCAGAGTAAGAACACACTGGCGTTAGTTGGAAGTAGCAGGTGGAATCTGTTATTGATGTATGTTTTACCCTATTGCAGTAATATATTTTAAGGTTTATTCATTGCTGAAACAAGGGAATACATTTAGTTTATTATGAATAGTACCTAGACTTTTGTGCCTTTATTTTTATATTGGCATATGTATTTAACAGGAGCAAGTACATGACCAGCCACAGATTTGTTGTGTAGTTTTACAAACTAATTAGTAATTAGAGAAGCATATCACTACCATATCAGTTTAACGGCCAATATTAGAGTTTTTTTCATTTTAAAACTTTTTATACTGTATATATTAAATTATGATGCCTAAATTCACTTGCAGCATTTAAAATGAGTTTTTAAAAAAAATTATGTTTTTTTAAAATAATTCAGAAATTTTATGAATGTTGAATTATAGGAGTCTGAATAGTTCCAGATATTCATAACGTCACCCACAGAGACATTTTATGAAACAGGTATTCTATATTTAAAATGAAAGTAGTGATCATAGTTCTGGCTTTTTGCCATCCTTCTTATGCATGCCTGTTTTGTTTCTCCATAATCCACAGGAGGTTTGTAAAATCTTGGAGTTCTGATTGCTGTGTAACCCAAATGCTGCATTGCCTAGACTCAAAGGACCTGCTCAAAATGTGTTTTCCCATCTTCAGGTATTGTCATGTCATGCCTTGTTTCTTATTTGTCTATTGATATGTCTCACCATCTGTCTTTTTGTCTCTATCTATGTGTTTTTCCGCCCATCTCCCCTTTGTCCCTCTTCTCTTTCGACGCTGAAGTGTTTTGTTGTCTCTAAATAAATGAGGTGGGTGAGTTTTGCCATTCTGACACTGTGGGCTTTACTTACCATCTGATGGGAGGCTTTACCAGCAGTGACACAATAGAGACAAACAGAGGAAGAGGAAAAGGCACTCGTATTGTAGGATCCTCACAGCTACTTCATTAAGGAAATATCTGAATAACCTTCACACAGAAATGTAAAATAAAAAAAAACATGATGAAAGCCCAAAAATGTCATATCGAAAATATTAGCATTTCACAATGTTATGACTGCTTTTGTTAATGAAAGAAATGTCTAAACTGAAGGTCAGGACTTTAATTTCCAACACAAATCATTGAATTGTTGCTTCTAGTGAGGCTTTAGACAGTGCAATAGTCAATGTAGTTTGACTTCAGATAATGCTTCCCTTATACAACATACTTTAAATACTTATAATTTATAACTATCAAAAGGATGTTTAGTAATTTGCATGACTACAGGGTCAAACATTTTCTGACATGTTGCTAGGTGCAGTGGACTGTGCACATGCTCAGGACATGTAAGAACTGATGGCTCTCTACTAGGTTTGAGTCCGATCCCATTCTCCTTCTCAGCAGTACACTCTACTTTGCTATAAGCCTTTGTCATATATTGTCTGCCCAGCTTCTAGCTATTGGACCAGTATAGAAGTTATGTTGTTCAGCCATGTTGGAAACTTGTATATAAGGGATTCTTGGTTAAGCAAGTTGAAAAGCCTGCACTGTCAAAAAATGTGTTAGATACCTTTAGCTTGTCAATGGGGCAGTGCCCTCAAAAAGCTACACCTTTGTGCATTATCTACCCCTAACGTATACATACTAGTACTTTAAAGGGTTAGTTCACCCAAAAATTCTGTCATTAATTACTCACCCTTGTGTCGTTCATCTTCAGAACACAAATGAAGATCTTTTTAAGGAAATCTGAGAGATTTCTGTCTCTCCATTGACAGTCTACGCAACTACCACTTTGACGATTCAAAAAGTTCATAAAGAGATCGTAAAACTAATTCAGGTGAATTGAGCGGTTAAGTCCAAATTTTCTGAAGAGACACGATCGCGTTATATGATGAACAGATTGAATTCAGGCTTTTATTCACATATAAACGTTCATCAACACACAGTTGTGGTAAGCCGAAACTCAAACCTGTTCGCTTGACATGCGAGAACCAATGAGGTTCATTCTCGTGTTACGCAGCTCGTTTGAGCTTCTGTTTATGTTTGCTGATCAATGTTTATGTGAATAAAAGCCTAAAACTAAATATGTTGTTCATATATTATAAAGCGATCATGTCTCTTCTGAAAATTTGGAATAAACCGCTCAATTCATATGGTTTAGTTTTAAAGCAACACTATGGAACTTTTCCTCTGCGGTAGCCCTACAGGTTGGAAGCGGAATTGTCCATTACCGCTGTCGTAATTAATTTCGCTGCCCGCAGCCTACTGTCGCACGCACGCTCGCTGTTTATCTAGCACCGGCTTTGGAATGAACGATGTCCACAGACAAGGTAGAGTATGTTGCATGATTTCATGAAAGTATGATGTATTGCGACATCAGAAACGAAGAAAAACTAAATAATGACTATTGTAACGCTTGACGTAAAGCAAGTCAAATTCGTAGTTTTCTTATGTCTCATTAGAACTACAGAAACGTGACCAGATCTGGCAATCTTACTGTGGTTACTTACTTGCTTAATCTGTGGTTATAGCAGGTAAAGGACCGCAAAGCTGAGGCATAAGTGGCTTTCACTCTGTTACGACTTGATGAACCACTGAAACTATTTTGGAAACATTATTTTAACGTAAAAAATGTTACATAGTGTTGCTTTAATAAAATAAAATTAATATGGTTCTTTCTCATGACTAAGAAGAGAGCAAGAGAGATTATCCTTCTATTCATAAAACATTCTAGGCTTAACGGAGATACTGTATACCCACCCAGTTTAGATGGAAAGGATCTCAAGCTGACTAGCTGAAGACGTTACAGTAGCTACACCGATTAATAGACAGTACTTCCTTGAAAATAAATTTCAGCACAGCGCTACAAAAATCCAAATGAAATGACCCTAATGCTTTAGAATGAACTCCATTAGAGAGCTACATAATTATATACATATAGAGTTACAATTTATCTGTTGAGTATAAATACGCTATCTCCACAACACTTTTACAATTCAAATCCCTCAGTACTCGCCATCTTTAAAACGCCAAGCCAGTGTTGATTCTTGTTTTATTACGAGCTCTGTCACGTTCTGTCCCTGTTTGCAAGCAGACTCTCCTCTGTTCGGTGTCTTTTTAAAACGGGCGATTCTCCGGAGGTTTGAGATTTAGCCTGCTCCATGTCAACTTTTCTCACTTGTTGTGACAACTAACCTATGCCTCTACCACATCATACATGTGTCAAAGTAGCTGGAGCAACTTTTCTCTATTTACGGATATGACGAGACACGCACGGGTGAGTGATGTACAGTTTGTATGCAATTTCCTGTGAAAACCATCCTGCCCGGTCTAAAATATAAACACTTATAATAGGCTTGCCAAAGTGAATCATGGTAAGACAAAAACACATTTTGTAAGAAGAATGCATGATCTATTATTTCATTATTTAAATTTTGTTAATTTTGAACCAGAAGAAAATCATAATATTTTAAGGGTTGGTATTCTTAACTTAAGGGAACATATTTGTTCCTTAAGGCTTGACTTTTGTAACTTAAGGATACATATTAGTATCTTAAGGGAGGATATTAGTAACTTAAGGCTTTATATTGGTATCTTACGGGTTGATATTCGTACTTTAAATAACATATTAGTACTTTAAGAGGTAATTTTATTAATTCTGCATCCCAAACTTAAAATTTGTTGTTCTTTTCAACAGGTATTACACAGTACTGACAGTTTTAAAAAGCAACAGATATTTGAAGATGCCTCTGTACCAAGACAGTTTCGTGTCCTACAGTCTCCGTGCAGGACATCTTCATCTTTTGTTGACCTGGAACGTCTCGGACCACAGCTGGTACGCGTCCCACCAAACTCTTTTTCCCAAGCTCGGCGTAGAATTGCCCCTCTGCCCCTGCGGCCCCTTTTCGTAGCCTCCTCTTACCTTTTCTTTAAACAATCCCTCCCTCTCATCTTTTCTTTAAACAACCTTTCCCTCTCTCCAACAGGCTGCCCCACACACTCGCTAAATGAAGTTAGTCCAGCACCCCCCTCCCCATCCTCTTCTGCTCCCTACCAGACACACTCACAGAATTGTTTGTTAATAGTCCAATTAGATAATTGCCATCTTTCACTCCTTTTGCTCTCCGTTTCCCATAAAGGACTGAATGGCTTCGGGAGGGGGGGAGTTCAGCATGAAGAGGGCCTCTGGCCCTGCAAGGTGACAAGAAGGGTCCGAGCCTGTTCCATGCTCACAACCATTGGCTTGAATTGAATCATTGTAGCCTAATCAATGGTCTTATTGGATTACAGACCACTGCTGTTCCCCCAGATATTGTTGCTTTGACAATGAAAATAGGCGAGACTGAGTGGGTGGGTGTGTAGTGGTGTGGAAGGAGTGGGAGAGGGGAGGAGGAGGAGGGGGCCGCTTTGGATTTTAGCGTTGGTATCTCGGACAGGTTGAGTTTTTTAACGGTGCTTCAGCAGGTTTCTTTTAGGGTAAGGGGGCTGAGTGATCATAGCATTCGGTTGGGGTTTGTATTTGAGGTGCTGGATAACTCTGGGTGGTTGTTGCACACTGTCCTCGGCTTGACAGAGTTCCCTTGTGTTCATCTCCTTTCTTTTGTGAATCCGTGTTCATTACCACTACAGATTCCGAGCGAAGTGGATTCCATTTTTTTCGTATTTCAGGTCTCTCCGCCTCCCTCATTCTTTTTCTCTCGCTCTCTTTGCTCTCTACCGATCTTTCCCTCTCTCTCTTTTCGCTCTTTGCTTGTGTTAGCTCCGAGGGTGCAGTGTGTGGTATCGGGCCGTTATCCGGGGGAGATTCACAGCCTGCGTGTAAAGTTAGCCCGACCGAACAGAGGAACGGCCAGTGCCGGGGCATCGAGGAATGAAGTGGAACTTTTCTGGTGGTCCTTTGGCTCCGTAATTGTGCGCGGTGGCGATTCGAGGCAAATCATCTCCCTTGATCCTGTGTGAACAAGGGCGGAGAGGGGGGTCGGAGTGAGTGGACCCCTCTATCAGGACGATGTGTATTTCCCAAACAGTTTAGAGTATTCATGAGGTTACGCAAATGTGGAGGCAGCAAAATTACCGTAATCAATTGAAGCGGCGAGCATGCGTCCGTCCACAGCTCTGATTACCCGGAGATCAGCCTGATGTGAATGTTACAAGGAGAGGAGCTGTTAAATTGCTGTTGAATTTGGGTGAGAAGTCTATGATCATTGGGCAAGTGAGTCTGCACAGAGATAATAGGGCAGATCAGTGGACTGGGCAAGTGCTGGTGGCACATTAGCTATCTGACTCCAACTCCAAGCTGCTGTTTTACAGAAAGACCAAACCTATATTACCCAGAATAAGCAGTGTGTGTCCAAACCCGAGCAGTTATTTCTTCCCAACAAGGAGAAAAAGGAGAAATCTTTGCCAGAGGATAAGCGACTATGGAAGTCCGCTACAGCCAAGACTCGGAGTCCGGAATGCTGCTGAAGAATGGACTAAAAGAGGGGAAAGAGGGAAAGGATTCTCAGGGGAACATTTCAAAAACATTCCTGAAGGACCAGCAGGAGTCCTTCTCTCCATCCGGACCAGTGGAAAACTGCGAAAAGAGCCGGACGAGCTCAGGAGATCCTGACTATTGCCGAAGGATTCTAGTTCGAGGTAAGTTTAAAAACACTCCTTTGGAGCTTTCAGTACAGTCTGCACTCCAGAAAAAAAAAACAAGAAATTGACTTAACTTTTAATTTAGCTTTTAGTGCTAGTTCTTCTGTGTTGCTGGTTTTGTTTTCTTTCATGAGTGAGTGTGTATAGATTTGAGCGTTCACAAGTGTAAATTGATGTACGCTGAATTGAGAACAGGGAAAAATGTGTTCTGTATTATAGAAAAAGAATTATGATTGTTATTTTATCAGCTGTTATAGTGTGTCTCATAGCTCAATGATCCCATTTTTCCGCTGCCTTTTAGTTGCAAATATTTGCAAATGCTATTTAGAGTCATTTCAAATGTATATTACCATTATAAAATTAATAGAATAATTATCAAAGCTGGAAAATACTTAAGCACTGGTATTATATGATTGACAAAGCTTTATTTGTTTAAAGTACATTTTCTGTGATTGTGAGGTTTAAGGATAAATTTAGTTATTTTTGTACATAAGGGATAATTTAACTTTTTATTTACACAACTGATTATTGATTATCATTTTTAGATGGTCTTATGATCTCTGCTTTTTAGATTTATGAGCTTCAATCCTTTTTGTCCTTCATTGGAAAAATTACTAAGGTATCGGAATGGAGATCTGAATTTTTTTCTTTTTTTTTCTTCTTTCAAAAACAATGTAATTGAGATTGTGGAGCATGCACAACAATTTATTTGTAAATTGAAAATGTTTCACATTGAGTTTTCAGAAAAGCTATTATAATGTTTTTGCGATCAGTTGGCTAAAAACTGTTTGTCAATTTGTGTCAAATTACTAACATAGTTGTGAAGCCCCTCCTGCTACTGTCAGCTGATTGTAAAATTCTGGAGAGCAATCAGCTCCATTAATTTATTAAGGTTGTGAGGCTAAATTTAGGTCAGTCTCAGAGGCCTGTTGAAATATGAGGAAATTAACCTTATGAAATTATTGTCACTTCTTCAGTCACAATTCAGCAGCCAATACAATAATTCAGTATCTGGATATTAATAATTTTGTTGACCAGTGTGTGTGTGTGTGTGTGTGTTTTTAATGATTTTGAAGTTGTCACAAAGTTGAACTTATTTGAAAAAGAATATTAAGATTAAAAAAAAATGTGATAAGCATGATGGTGCACGGTTCTCCAACATTAATAACAAAAAAGACATGAATTTAAATATAAAAAAAGCTAACGTGTTTGGTGTATGTTTTTAAATATAATTTTATTAATTTTTTTAAATCACACATTTCTCTTCCTCTTTTCATTTACTTTATAAATTGTATTACAAAAAGGTATTAGTAATCATTTAATCTGTCCTGAGATTGTAGAAAAATTTGAAATATTTATAACTAAAATGTGAAAGACAGAAAAATCGAAAATTGTTATGCTGTTTGATTTGATAGATTTTCGTGTATTTGTGATTTATGCAACTTACTAGCTTTTTATTTTACACAACACTATTTTCATACATGATAAGTTGTTAGTATTTAAAAGCACAGACCATTTTTATATTAATAAAATAATAAGTACTAGTCGGCATTTGTTTGGCATTTATGTGCCACGACATACCTACAAAAACATGACGGTCTTTGGGGATTAAAACGCCAAGTTTTGTACAGTTTAATCTGTTTTGCATCACTATCTATATTAATTTCTCAAAAAAGTTACACTTTTAGCATGTTTTTATTATATAATGATTTCTGCTAATTGTATGTACAAATATTTCATTGATAATTTAGTAACATTTTACAATAAGGTTTCATTTGTTAACATTACTTAACTACATTAGGTAACATGAACTAACAATGAACAATACCTCTACAGCATTTATTGATCGTAGATATTTATTTCAACATTTAATAAATTTTTTAACCTTATTTAATGCACTGTGAACTAACATGAACAAACAATGAACAACTCTATTTTTATTAACTAACACTAACAAAGATTAATAAATGTTATAAGAAATATATTGCTCACTGTTAGTTCATGTTAGTTAATACATTAACTTATGTTAACAAATGAGACCTTACTGTAAAGTGTTATCTTATAGCAGGTATATTGTAATTTACTGAAAACATTTTCCCTTTGACATTTAGATGCCAAAGGTTCGATTCGAGAGATTATTCTCCCCAAGGGTTTGGATCTAGACCGACCAAAGCGTACTAGGACCTCGTTCACAGCAGAACAGCTGTACAGACTGGAGATGGAGTTTCAGCGGTGCCAGTATGTTGTGGGACGAGAACGAACCGAACTTGCCCGACAACTTAACCTGTCTGAAACTCAGGTACACACTCAAATACACATATCGATTCACACAAATACAATTACAAATACACAAAACAATCAATTATAAAGACCACTGAAAAACAAGACAAACTCAAAAATAATCACAAACATGTATCACACACATTCGGCTCTCCCAAAAATATTTATCCTTGTAACACGTCTGATGCATTTGATTTGTAAAAATGCATTTTTGATTCCCTGTACCATCTTAAAAGACACACAGCTGCCTGGTAACAATTTGTTCTCACTATATGATTTTGATCTTTATTTTATTTTGATCATCCTGTGGCATCCCTTCAGGGCACCTAAAACATCAATGGTCCGATCGCATTTTCCTGGATAATTCCCTTTTGCAATAGTTTGATGGTTTGTTAGTGGCATACAGGGCCGCTTTACAAAAATAAGCCCAGCGATGCATTTGCAGCACATGCTTTGCGCAGGGGTCAGCAAGAGGTCACAAGCTTGAGATTACATGACTGAACTGTACATGCACTCTCTCTCTCTCCCTGCTTCCCTGGCCTTTTTTATCCCTCTCTCTCTCTCTCTCTCTCTCTCTCTGCTTGTCTCCCTGGATAATCTGCAGTGCGGGGAAACTCTGACTTCAGTAGTAAGGCTAATTTTGGAGCCCACGTTTTTTATTTGTTTATTCATCAGTGAACATGTTCATTATACCACATGCTTGCATGACCAAGTACTGCATTTATTAAGGAAAAATATCAGAATAGCTAAAAAAATTAAAAAATCATGTAGCTGCTTTTTTCTATTTTAGCAAATTCAAATAATTTTTCTCAATTATTCAATCATATGTCGTTACTATTGATCGGACCTCCCCTAATTAAACTCCCTGAACACCTGCAAACCGACAAAGCTGTCTCAGTGTTCCTTATTCTGTTGGCCATTTGAACTGTGTCACATTCTATCACATCATCACCCCACTAACGACTTTAAAATTCTTCTGCTCTCCTGTGGGGCAAAATTACGACATTTGAAGCCCGAGGCAGATCGGTGCTGCTAACACAGGGAGCACAATAGAGTTAGCTTCACTAATGCCCTCTCTAATGCCCCGTGCTGCAGTGCAGTTCAAATCCATGCCTTGATTACATTAAAGCTTCCCGTGTCTCTTCTTGGCCGCCTGATGAGGACGGTGAAGTGCTCCTTAATGACGGCATCATGAAATTAACATTGTGTTCAGAGACGCAAAATGTTCTGTGGAAAGATCAAACAAGGAAAGTCATCCATTTGTCAAAGTGTTCCAGCAATGTATTTTTTATTTCTCAAAGACAAAAACAAGAATGCGTCACGAATTAGAATTGCTGGTAATTCAATGTTTTCCTTGACCTTCCGGTTCATGTTATCAACAAAACATCGTGAGATTAAACAAATACAAATGACAAATCTACATGTTAGAAATTTATAGACAATGGGTTTAATCTTTAATCTGTCATTACAACACTGTTTAACTGTTAAGGTATACTTATGTAACTAACAGCTTTGTTAAACTGAGCTGCATATTTGTTCTTTAATAATTTTGGACGAAAGATTTAAATAGTATGACCGCCATTGCGATGCCTTTAATGTGACAGTTAAACTGCGTGACACAATTCTGAGATGTTAGTCATTCTTCATTGTTCTTATTTCTCTGAATCTATCGATCACTTGAAGTACAGTGAATATGAAGCGGACCTCCTTTTCTCTATAGAAAATAAATATATATTATGACTTTGTTTTGCTATTGGAGCTTGAGCTAAACATGTATTATCTGGAAATTGCCATTCCTCTTTCTTTGTAAACCTAAATGAAATGGATACAGTACAATTATGTGGTTCAAAACAGTATTGATCCATCCGTCCTTGCAGAAGGAGCTTGTGTTGTGCTATTTTTCAAAAGAAAAGCACACATTTTTGTTCATTAAATAAGTTGATATCAACACTTACATTTATCTTTTTTTATTTCAAAATAAGTTTCACTTACACTATTCAGTTAACCTTTAGCTTTACATGCACATGACATGTTTGCCCTTTTTACAGAGTTTTTACTTTTTTACTGATCCAAAATTGAATCAGATTTACCTTAGACATATATAATCTAATCACATTTTACCTTATTTAGTTTCTACAAATAGACTTCTATAAATCATGGTATGTAAAAAAATCAAAGAATTGTTTTACTTTTTTATCGCATTACAGTGGTATTATGCAAGATCACACAATTCCCCTTATTATTTTGTTTGTTGTGTTCTATTTTAAGCTGTTTTCTCTCTTTCCGTCCTTCGGCAGGTGAAGGTTTGGTTCCAGAATCGCCGCACTAAGCAGAAGAAGGATCAGGGAAAGGATTCAGAGCTGCGTTCCGTGGTCTCCGAGACAGCCGCCACATGCAGCGTCCTCCGTCTCCTGGAGCAGGGCCGGCTCCTCACTCCCCCTGGCCTGCCAGGGTTGCTGCCCCACTGCGGGAGCTCGTCACTAAGCTCAGCCCTGCGTGGGCCGTCTCTGGGCATCACCGCTAATGGAGGCTCCTCCAGCAGCAGCAGCAGCAGCGCGGCCAGCTCAGGCACAGCCGGGGGGAGCCCGCCGCTGCCAGCGGTGACCAGTTCGGGGACAGTCACGGGGCTGCAGGGATCTCCGCCTGCCCACGGGCTGTTTAGCTTTCCTATGCCCTCTCTACTTGGGTCGGTCGCCTCACGCATCTCCTCCACCCCGCTCGGCATGGCCGGATCCCTCGCAGGGAACTTGCAGGAACTTTCTGCCCGCTACCTGAGCTCCTCCGCCTTTGAGCCCTACTCGCGGACCAATGGCAAAGAAGCGCTAGACAAGAAAGCTTTGGAATGATCACTAGGGGTGTCTTTTTGTCGTTGTTGTTGTTGTTGTTTTGAAATTAGTTTGAGCTCTGATTATCTCTCTTTTTTTATTAACTTTCGCCCCTTTTGTCCCATCAGTGCTGTTGTATTTTCAATCTTGCGGGGTTTTTTTCCACATGTCATCAACCTGCACACTTGATTCCTCTCAGAACTGTAAAAAGGTGGACTCATACTTTTCAAAAACGAGGATTTTCAGAGCTTTTTGCACTAAATCAGAGTTTCTCCAAATTTGACACAAACGAGAGCTTGAGGAAGGAATGTAGCAAGAGATTATGGAGGGGAAGAGAGATAAAAATGCTTTCTGAGGCAATATTTTCGGGTACACCTTTTTTTTGGAGCTGGACAGTTGTATTCAGATTAAAAACTAATCTGAAAACTGCTGGGTATTAAATCAGCAGTACAGAACATAGACCCCCTGATAAAAACTGAACTCATGGCAACATTGCTCATGTTTTCAGTTTGAAGAGCGATCTAAATGTGATTTTTACATAGTTGCGTTTGCCAAGTCTCAAATAATGAAATATATATATTATATCGGAATTCATTTCGAAAGGTTAGCATACAATACAGTCATACTGTGGCTTTATATACACAGTTCGCTTACAGAGGTCATGAATTTACTGTACCAAGCTATAAGATCGGATGTCTATACCATTTTGTATTCGTTTGGTTAAAGATGTTCTGACTAAATCGAAGGAAAACGCTGTCAGACCGTTAAATAGTCCAATAGTCCTGTGTTGTTCTCTAAATGGTTTCTGTGAGGGTGCTCCCCAAAACGAGTTTTGAAGGCAGTCCCAGTTTGTGAGTTTGTATGTCTTAAATATGCAGTTTTTCTCCTCTGTGTGTGTGTGTGTGCTGGTACTAAAGTTGTAGTCCTGGTTTCCATGTGTAGGTGCTTGTTTAATTGAAAACCTTACGAGAAAATTTGAAATGTCATCGCCTGGGATTAAGCTCCTGAGTATCGACAAGACCCTCGCATTATCGGACTAGACGATTTGCCGTGAGCAGCAACCCCTGTACCAATGTGGCAAAGTTTTCCAGAAGAATTCGACGACCTTTCTATTATCAGACCTGAAACGAGGCAGATCTCTGATGGACGAACAGGGTACGATTACTGTAGTATAAAAGCAAGAAGATTGAATAACTAAAATTGTTATTTTATTGTAAATTATTCACGTCTGTAATAAATAGATCATTAGTATATCTGTAAATAATGAAAGAATGAATGTATGGGGGGGGCGGGGTTTCTGACTGAACAGCCAATCAAAGCTCGGGTGGTGTTGTTGTTAAATATCTTGAAGTTTGTGAACCGTGGTATGAGTGTGGATATATATTATATATAACTAAAAAGTCAAAACAAAACAAATCTCTTCAGTCTTTCATTCCATCATTTTGAGCTGTGTAAATTCTAAATGATGTGACGGTTTCTTCATGTGGCGTTCTCAGCATCAGTGCAAATCGTCCAAGGTCACTTAACACTGCCAGTTCTGTCACAGCGCTGGCTGACACTGTGTGCTGTGGTGATGTTTGAAAGACATACAGGAGTTCAGCCTTGAATGAATGTGTCTGAACATCCTGTAATTACTCTTAAAATATTCTACCTGATTTAATTTGGATAGAAATATCTCCCAGACTTCCTCCTTGACATGGTTTTGGACATAGAAACAATCGTAGCAAACACAATAGGAGGACGTTTATGGGAAATCTACTGGTCCAACTGTGATATTACAGGAAGGAAACAATCAAAGTGTTCAATTTCAAAGATTGGTTTGAACTATTAATCTGAAATATCTAGTTGCTTCTTTACAACACAATTAAGACTTTTAAATATGAATGATGAGTGAGACTGATTTTAAATGAGAAAAGTGAGATGATTAATAATTTATTGAGGTGTGGGATGGAAGGTAGAAGGTAAAAAATTATATGTCCTTGTAATTGGATGAACATTATGATGTTGCGTAGTTGCATTTTATAAAAGAGACCGAGACTATTGAAAAGATGTTGGGAGAGTGAATATTTTATTTGTAAAATGTTTTTATAAATGTACGCTTGAGCAAAGTCTGAAGGTTGTATAATAGCAATGACTAGCCAAATGAAAGCAGAACTTCTCAGTGCAGAAGTTGTTTTGCAACACTGAGTTCCTCAAGGGCAAAAAAAAAAACACAGTAAATCTGAATTTGAAAACCAGGATATTAGTTTTAAAAAAGGGTTTGTTAATTATAACATTTGATTTATTATTTTAAGTGTCACAACACATTTTTTTCAATGATGATTTCTGGCAGATATAATGGGGTTCAACAGTAAGCCGTAAAAAATCTTTAATTTAAAAAATAAATACAAATTTGGTTTATATTTATTCAAAATAACTTTTTTTATTTTTATTATTACTTTGTTTTGGCTGGTAATACAATTTGAAAAGATATATAAATAAGTTTGATATTTCTTTGATTACATGCCAGTTTGAGCTATCACATGTTTGTGTGCGTGTTTATATGTGTGCACTGATTGGAGGCTTCTAACTAAAGGCCTTTGTCACTTTGCTACTCGGAGTGTTTTGCAGTCTTTGCTCTTCTTAGTCTTGGGAATCTTCCTAAAAAAAAAAACACAACGGTCTTGCCCCCCCCCCCCTCGCTCTATTTCTCCTCCCTCACATCCCAATTAGGCTGAAGGTCGAGCTGCATTGTGGTTGGGGGTGAGGGAACGGGTGGAGACGATGGGGGAGAGTGTGAAAGAGGGAAGGGGGGATTGTGTGAGACCACCAACACGTTCCCCGCGTCACATGACTAGCCCTTAAACACCGGCCTACGGTGGGAGGAAAGGCAGCATCCTGTGGGTGTTTTGTGCTCTTTGTGCGTCCCTCACTTCCTCTTTTATTTGTGCTTACATATGGTGATCAGAGCGTAAACGCACGCTGTGAAAGAACCTTGTACAAGAGTAGAGTGGACTCGTGACCCCGATGGTCCTGGAGAGCGTTAAATCCTGTTATGGCTTTCCCGGCCTTTCCCTGAAGCGTCATACATGCTGACAGGCTTTTCCAACTAAATGATCCAATAAACCAATCAGGGGATTTTGAAAAGCTTAGCAGCAACACTCTGGTACCTTTGGCACATACAGTAGCTGGACCTTTAAAGTTCAATATACCTTATGCTGACTGAGAATTAGTTTAGAAAATGCAAAAGAAAGCACTTTCAGATATCTATCTTCTGATGATGAATAATTCACATTCTGAAGCATAATCGGAGGCAAATAATAATAAAGGGTTTTGAGCTTTGAAACTGGTTTTACAAAAGTAAAACTTTCCTTGAATTGGATTTCATGAAAAATTCAAATTGACCCTATAGTTTTTAATGCAAATGTCTGGTCTTGTTTTGAAATGAAAGAAAAAAATACTTCATCAACACACTCCGCCTCTGAAACAAATTTCCATTATGCTGACATCGAGTCCTTTATTTTTCAACCCACCACTTGTCACGATTCAATCAAATATAGTAAACACAAAATATAAAAATGTAACTAAAACAATAAAATCAAATTCCATCCTCTAAGCATCCTTCTCACTCAGAAATGCTTCACATTTTATAAATAAAATGGGTTGTGAATGTAGTTCATTTACTGATTAACTGCCTATAGAGATGCATATGGCGGTTTATGACAGAAACCTGCTGACTAGGTGGCATGTCACTAAGCCTATTAGTACATATCTGACAGCAGATGTCTCGAAACGATAATAATCAGCAATGCCAGTGATGGCCCCTGCTGCGGTAGATTAAATACAGATGTTGTCATCAAATCTCACAGTATAAACACCATTAATCGCCACATTAGAAGCAACAAGCATCTCATTGAGGCGTTGGAGAGCCAAATCGCTTTGGTTGGCCCGTGTGAGTGGCACTACACCAAAATAGCCCATTTCATAATGTTTTCGCATTGTTGTGTAATATTTAATGCAATTAAAAATCACTTGTTTTTTTTAACAATAGCACAATTGTATACTAGCAGAGGATTTGTTTCCCACAGCGTTTTGATTCAATTTGCGTTTGCATAGAGCAAGGTCGCTTCAAACGAACAATAATAAATACATCAACAGTCCAACCTCCCTCCACCTGGACCAAACCGCACCACAAAGCCTTGATGGGTTTTTTTGTGTGTGGACGGATTGTGAAACAGATTATGTATTTTAAGCGAGGGCACGACTCCAGTGGGTGGGTACACTTCAGGGGCATTAATTTGCTATTTTTTGCATTCTGTCTGAAACATTTGGATTGACTCTCAAGAGACTTCACAAACGGCAGCATCACCACCGCAACACCCACCCACTCCAAACTCTAGTGCTTTTCCCTGCCAACATGTTTCACACTGGAGAGTGTGTGTGTGTGTATTCTCATATACAGTATGGGTGTGTTTGCGTGTGTATTTGCGTGTGTGTGTGTGTGTGTTTGTTTGTGTTTGTTTGTTTGTTTGTGTGTGTGTGTGTGTGTGTTAGGGCAGAGGTTCAAATCTTCAAATCTCAAACATTAGATTTGAGTTTTGGACCTATTGTACTTGCTGCATGTAGAGAGAGACGAATTCAGTGGGAGAATGAAAATCAGATAAGTGTCTGAAGAGTGTGTTCAAACATCTAGTGTAGCTGTCAGTAAGGAGGAGTGATACGGTAATAATAGTTGAGTGGAAAGGTACACATGCAGATGAAGATCCAAATGGATTCCACAAAAGTAAAACTTTCCTTGAATTGACCCTCATGAAAAAAAAAAGGAAAATAAATGAAAATGGACCCCATTTTTAGTTTTTAATGCAAATTGTCGGTCTTATTTTGAATGACAGAAAAACGTTTCATCAATACACACACACACTGTGTTTCATTTTTTATGGGGACTTTCCGTAGACATAATGATTTTTATACTGTACAAACTGTATATTCGATCCCCTAACCCTAAACCTGCCCATTACAGAATTATTTTTTTGCATTTTTACATTTTCAAAAAACATAATTTAGTCTGATTTATAAGCTGTTTTCCTCATGGGGACAAAAAAAAAAAAAATTCGGATATTGCCATCTTTGTGGGGGCATTTTGTCCTCATAACGTAGGGTTTACCTGGAACACACACACATACACACAAATAAATACATCACAAATACAATACATTTTTGCTCAGAAATACATCACATTTTATAAGTAAAAAATTTGTTTCGTGTTGATTATAAACAATCTGATCATTAATACACCCATTAAAATCATTTACTCATCAAATGTTTTAAAATTCTTCTAAATATCTTCTTTTATGTCCCACAGAAGAAAGTCAAGCCAAGTCACCTTTATTTATATAGCGTGTTATACAATACAGATTGTTTCAAAGCAGCAAATTATGCATTTCTGCTATTATTCAGCTGAAGTCAGTTGAGTGTTGATTCAGTTCCTTTGTAAAGATCATCAATTATTAAATTAGTTCATTGCATGAATGAAAGTCAAACAGATTTGGAACAACATGCATTCGGCAAACCCGAATAAGTTTTCAAAACTCAAAAAATGTAAGGTAATCAGTTACATCAAACATTTTAAGTTAAGAAATTCACAGTTTAAGAAAGCAGAACTGGCAGATTTTTATTTTGTACTCATACATTTAAATTGCTCTTAACTTAAAATATTTGAGTAAGCTTCATATCTTTAACTCAAAATTATCATGTAATGTCAACCTAAATTTATTTAAGTTTTAACTTACTAATTAAGTAAATGCTAATTTGTCAATTGATAACACTATGCTTTGAGAAACAATTGCTGAATGAGTAAGGCAATATAATTAATTTACCATAACTGTTCTCAAACTAAGCTCATGCGCTCCACTCGTCACCATGATGGTAACACCCCCCCCCCCCCAAACATAACAGAAACTCTTCTTAATTAGCATAGCAAAACATTAAACATTACTAAATCTCCCACTTGACATTCTTGCACACACACACACAAAAAACATTATATATAACACTTCATTTTAGCATTTACTCTCCCATTTGAGTGTCATGGCAAATAATGCTGGGAAACATTCTTCTTTTAATTAAAATTTTCTAAATTAAAAGAAAAAAGTTCATAAAACTCAAAACATTGAAACAATTCAGATTACTTGTGACACAAAAATGTGTCATTTTTGTGAACTCAAAAGAAAATTTTATATACTCATAAAATATCATTTTATTTATTAAAGATAATAAACTAGTTTGTTTAATTTAAGTTGAATTAATGAATTAAATTTACCCTATAAACCAATTACTTAGTTATTTTATTTTTTTATTCAAAGTTTGAGAGCAGATTTCTGGAATACAAAAGTATAGACCATAACTCTCTCATAATATGCACCGGCAAAGCTGCAAAAACACTGAGCAAAGCTCTTAAAGCCTGTATAGAGCTGGACAGTTTTTTTTATTTTCCTGCCATATAAAAGTTGAGGTCTTTAGTTGCTTTTAGGTGTTATTCTGTCTGAAGCACTTTCAAGTAGTTTAAAACTGTGAAGCCTTAATGGAAAGACACTGATAGAGTGATAGAGTGATAGAAAGCATTGGCAGCTGGATCTCTCTATGTCCCTGAAAGTGACACTAAAGCCCATTCTTTGTGACTTATCCTTTTAAAGACATACATGTAAGATTCTTAAAAGAAAATGCAGAAAAGAAACTTGTAACCTTGATAAACTGCTCCAGGTATGCTTTTATATAATTAGATGATGATCCAATGTGCTCAGAATAAAACAGTTGGATTAAAAAGGATAAAGCTTTAAGGACGTCTCAAAATACTTGATTCATAAGGCTTTGTATTTTTGTACATCAGTCCAAATAGAATAGTTTTAAAGTGATGTTCCGTGAGCATGATAAAATAGTCTTTAAAACAAAGTTATGTTGTTATGGTTACCTGTTTTTAGTCTAATTGGATTTCATATTATCATGACTATATGACCATTGGTTTTACTAGCCAGAAATTGTTTTAAGTGCTTCTAAAAAACTGATACAGCTTTCGATGAACAAGTATGACAAAAGCCTCATAATGGCACACGTGTCCCTCTTTTTCCACCAAGGCCGTGCACCTGTGAGTCACACTATGACAGGCAGATATTTTATGAATAATCAGTGTAATTCTGTATTAGTGCATTCTCCACAAAATAATAGTGACCGTCCACTTTTTCATTTGTTTTCTCCATAAACCTAATCAACCAGCTCTGAGATTAATCAAATTACACATTTTGATTCAAAGCGAAATAATAATTATAGAATTTAGGGAAGAACTATTTGCTTCATGGAGCACTGCAAATTATGATGTAATCGCATCAAAATGCTAAAATATGTCAAATATAAAAATAATGATTTGCAGTCACTGATTAGTATAAAAAACAATAGATTTAAAGTTGCTTATGTCATTCACAGTGCTTCTTAGGAGTGGGCGGTTCTAGCTGAGCTCTTTTGCTGCCATTTGCATTTCCATGGTAACAGTGTTCTATTGGTGGAGCTTTTTTTTAGGATTATGGGTAATGTAATTCATCACAACAAAAAATGTACAATTTATTATTCACATGTCGCTTAAAAATCTCATCATAGGTTTGTTTTGATTATCTCCATGAAATGATATAATGGCACTTTGTACTTCTGGAATGCTGTTGCAATTTATTGTGTCAGATTTATTGGAGTAAATAAGAAACCTAGCTCACTATGGCAGTGAAGAAGTTGCCAGTTGTGTTTTCTCAACAACAAGATATCCTTTTATATATATGTGTGTGTGTGTGTGTGTGTGTGTGTGTGTGTGTGTGTGTGTGTGTGTGTGTGTGTGTGTGTGTGTGTGTGTGTGTGTGTGTGTGTGTGTGTGTGTGTGTGTGTGTGTGTGTGTGTGTGTGTGTGTGTGTGTGTGTGTGTGTGTGTGTGTGTGTGTGTTCCTTATAAAATGTATAGATGTATTTTTCATTAACGCATGCATAATAAATCAAAAGAGATGTTTGTGCAAAGATTATACAATTATAAGAGTTTCACTTATAAAAACACAACATATGTAAATGGATGGTAATGTCAATGAAGTTCAGAATACTGTAAGCACATTTCAAATCAATTTAATATAAAAAAAACTAAGAACCTTTGCTCGTCTACTTTTCAATGTTCAAGCCTTAATTAACAATGCGCAGCAATTTCATACGAAAGGCCTTCACCTCAGTAAAATAAGGTGCTTCGTGATTCATTCATTCTCAATTCACTTAGTGGCTATAAAAAGTATTTACCCCCTATAAGTTTGACTGTTTTACAACATTGAACCTCAGGATTTAATTAGACTTTTCTGACACTGATCAACAGAACAATTTTCATTAATGACAAAGTGATTTTTTTCTTTTACACATTGGTCAAAATTGATTACAGATTCATTGTCCTACATGTTCATTCCCTTTTAATTTAGTATTTAAATGCACTTTTGTCAGCGATTACAGCCTTGAATCTGTGTGGTTTTGATATTTATGTGATTTCTTAAACCAAATAACTACACAAGCGATGACTGAGGACGTGAATACCTATAAAATAAATTATTTGTAATTATTTTAGATAATTACATAGATATAAATTTTTCTTTTCACTTTGGCATTAAAGTCTTTTTTTCCATCAGTGCCATGCAGGAAGTCAAATTAAGTCCACTATGTGATTCAATGCTGTGAAACAGCAATAGGAAAAGGGCCAAGGAGGTGAATCTTTTATCAAATAATTGTTTTTAATGTTTTATATTTTTACCTTAAAATCTAAAACTCTTTCATCTCTTAAAATGTTAAGCTATACTTTTCATGTGAGGTTATTTTTATGTTAGATAATTGTCTAGTCTATCATTATTGTTCTAACAACAACATAAACAAATAACAACGGGGGATTTGTGTCAAAAGGCTGTGTAAAAAAAAAAAAAAAAGAAGAAAGAAATCATGGGACACCAAGTGTAATTTGTAGAAATTGTCCGTTCATCGGCACTGACTGTACCCTGACTCTTGCTGACTCATGCACGCGCTCGTAAAACTCACGTCTTTTACGTGAGCGTGCACGAGTGCTACTTCCTGATTACGCTGTCATATGACTCCGTCTGTTCATCCTCTATCCGCGTAGATCTGTTTACACATAGACAGTGTAATTTAATTAAGAAAAATAACAACAATGTCTACATTACTAGCTAATCGACCCGTGGATCTGAACGGCCCTGAAGCAGCGGCACGGCAGCACGCGCAAGCCGTAGTCAGAAACTACATCTCCCAGCCCAGACTGAGTGAGTGACATTTATATTTCATTCATACAGCTAACAGCAACAACACATCTGGCGTTTCTCTCTCTCGTCTAGTTCTCTGCACTGCTCTTTAATCTGAGTTGGGTTTAAACAGAGGTTAAACAACACCAGGACGGAGCTGATCTACCGCTAGTGTTGTCAAATGTCAGATTTGAGTCAATAGAGCACATCTGTCGTGCTAAAACTAGCTCGAGCTGTTCATAGGACATCGCTCATCACTTTTGCTTTTTTTTTTACTAATTTGAACGGCCATTGTGTAAATAAACAAATTAAATGTGTTATTTAAGCTCATTTTAATAAGAAAGTGGATAACCTTTGGTGTCTTTGAAGGTCTAAGCGTAAACATGCAAGCTAGCTAGCCAAGCAGGGCTAAAGCTTGTTATTTATTGGCAGAACGGTTAATCTGATCTGGAATCTTCATCCGAAAACTACAATAAACCGTAGGCTACTTTTATGTCATAGATTGCTTAGGGGTGGTATTTAAATGTGCTAGATGTAAGTGTTTTAAGGCTCCACTATGAGTGACTAAATAAGCTTCATTAGGTTCATACTGATATTATAACTGAATTAATATAAATATGCAGTTTAGGTATGTATTTAGTAATCGGAACGGACATTTTTTATGAATTTATACGCAGTAGGTAATGCAATGAGAGAGACAGATGGAGTGATGATGATCCCTCTCATGTGACATGATCACGTGACACCCAGCTGAGCTGGTGAATAATGTGCAATGAGGAACCTTCAGCTCCACACAAATCATGTGACTTGTTTTGTAACAGAAAAAGTTGCACATGTTTTTTATTTAAAATTTTGTTACTGAAGTGGATAGTATCATATTGTTATATTTTAAATAATTGTTTATAATCTTTGAATTCAAATGCTGCAGTGAGAGTTTTCTTCTCTGTATTGTGGTCATCTGGAATATCTGTTCATCTGGTCAGTATATTCCATCTGCCAGGTCGCAGAATAGTGTTTTTCATAATGATTCTGTTTGGAAGTTAATTAACAGTTATAGCCTACATCAGAAAGTGTTTGTTTGCCGGGCTCTTAATTTTACAGTGGTATGTGATACTGGTTCTGATCCATCTTTGAATCTGCTGATGCTGTTTTATTCAATTAAAGGGATGGTTTGGAGTAAAATCAACCTAGGGTCCTTTGCAACATGACCTCGAGCCAAACACCATCGACGTCACTTCACTAGTTTGGGAAAAGCACGTAAAAGTCCTGACAGAACAATGCATAAGGATGTAGTGTAACGCCAAATTATTTTTTCCGAAGTGTTAACAACTTAGTGTTAACTAATAATTGTTGCAAACTGGTACTACCAACAAAATATTAGTGCATTCCTGGAACTGGGCGTCGTTACACTACATCCTTATGCATCGCTTTCTGCTAGGACTTTTACGTGCTTTTCCCAAACCACTGAAGTGACGTCGACGTCCGGGTTAGCAGTAGCATGAGCCGTCAGGCAAGTGTTATTTAAATAAACTCCTGATGTACTTACAAACTTTCCAATGCCTCGTTTTATGAGTACAGAACCTATTTGTACTACTGTAGAAGTTTGGTACCATTCCGGGCATTATTAGCGGGGTAATTTACGAGATACAGCCTAGGATCCATTAGCGCCTGCACTAAGCCATCCGGCTGATATTTCAAAATAAGCTCTAACTTTAATAATGTTCAACCAAGGGGAAAAAGGCTTATGGGGGGGGGGGGGGGGGGGGGGGGGGGGTTTGGCTCGAGGTCATGGTGCAAAGGACCCTAGGTTGATTAAATTTTATTTCCATCCCTTTAAGGAGTGCTTTTCATTCCTTTCCATCATGTCTATTTAAATTGAATTTTTAACATGCCTCTCTCAGTCTGACTCTTGTAATTTCCATTACTTGTCAAGGGTTTTGTTGTCAAGTTGTTCGCCTTGTCATTCGCCACCTAATA
The DNA here is from genome assembly GCF_965113295.1 of Leuciscus leuciscus. Lineage (NCBI taxonomy): Eukaryota > Metazoa > Chordata > Actinopteri > Cypriniformes > Leuciscidae > Leuciscus > Leuciscus leuciscus. The sequence continues at coordinate 19,995,644 of NC_138741.1, forward strand.
GCACATCGGAAATCGTTTAAAAACCCTATGAAAAGCGCAGTTTCTTTCCTGTGTTGACATATTTCCTATTAAGTTTGAATGTGACATATTAAAGGGTTCACCTGTTTTCCTATTTGGTGGTAGGTGGTATTAGGGGGAGGGGGCATTCTCATTCTTGAGTGTTTGATTGGACAAAGTGCTGTAGTGCAGGATGAGTCATCAACATTTTTAGTGTGACCTCTCAGACTGTACATTTTAAGTGTTAATATAATATGCTAAAAGTTTATTTTGTCAATGTTTAGAAGTTCACTGGATGCATATGGCTGATCTGAAATCTAATTTTATGTAGTGCAGTGCAACATGTATATTTGTTTGGTCAGTTTTGAATCTGGCATTTGCAGTGATATGGAAAACCCAGTGAGAAGCAATAGTTGGTCAAATAGAGGAAGTAGTGCTTAGGTATACTTGATGAACATATTTTTTTATTCCTGTTGCAAAATTGTATATTTTCCTCACCCCCCCCCCCCCCCCCCCCCCTTTTTTTTTTTTTTTGTCGTTCACTTACACTAGCGTTCACAAAATTTTGTCTTGCTATGATTTTTTTTTTTACAATGTTTTTGAAAGTAGTCTCTCATGGTCACCAAGGCTGCATTTATTTGATAAAAACTACAGCAAGTAATAAATAGAATACTGAATAATAAAATAACGGTTTTCTATTTGATTATGTTAAAATGTAATGTATTCCTGTGGTGGCACAGCTCTGAATTTTCAGCATCATTACTCCAGTCTTCAGTGTCACATGATCCTTCAGAAATCATTCTAATATTCTTATTTGGTGCTCAAGAAACATTCCTTAATATTGTTAATGTTGAAAACAGTTGTCTTGCTTGATATCTTAGTAGAGACTGTGATACTTTTTAATTTATATCAATAATTATTTTTTTTCATGAATTGCTTAAAAAAAAAAAATGGCCTCAAACTGCCATTGAGATTTTTTTGTGTTCTCGTGATTTAGTCCTGCTTAAAATAGCAGAGGAAGTGTATATTTCTCTTATGGGGAAGTAGGCATCATATGAGCCAAACATTCAGATCTGAACTCTGAAGGTTTTCCTATTCTATCTCTTATATGTAAGTGTAGATTTGTCGTTGTTTTTGTTTTTTTTCTTCTTATAAATAATAGCCTACATTTTGTTCTCTCAATTTTTCTCGAAACCTCAAAATATCCTGCATTCAACCTGCTGAAACATCAGATGACTCCGCACAGTCATAATGTGTTACCGGCATCTCTTCGATAACATAATTTGACTCTTGTGTGTGATGTTTCAGCAGTTGAGTGGTTAATTTTGTTTACCCCTTTAATGGAGAACCTTGCAAAAATTACAGCTCGTCTGACATCTTTCTCTCATTTTTTTCCCCCTTCAATGTGGATTATTGATGTTATTCAGTGTAAATCTCATTAATTTAGACCTCGAAAAACACACTGTCTCACAGAGGAGCACAGGTAGCGCGTTTTATTTTTTTCTAAGAGTGTCAAAGGAAAGCTCAGGCTGAAAGCCTCTTAGCAAACCAGGAAGAAAATAAATGACTTAATGGAAGAATTGAAGCCTTCCCTTCTGAAAGCCAAAGAAGCTGCATGTGTAAAGACCCCCGATCTGATCCGCCCCCCAGCATACTGTTAAAAAAAGCCTCTCTAATGTAGGCATGCCAGATAGCAGCACCATTTTGTGCCTCATCAGTGGCAGAGTGCATGCTGATAGTGGGCTGTGATTGAAGGCAATGAAGACTGATGGGAAGGCAAACACATAGATCTGTACCCATGAGTCCTTGCAACGCCTGATATGCCGTCACAGTCGAGAGGTCCGTGTCCGTCAGCGCGGGTCTGATTGGTCCTGCTTTGTCCTCAGAAAAGGCTGAAAAACACAGAGAAAAGACCTTCAAGTTTAAAACTTTAAAATCTCAAATTTAAAAACTCAAAAAAACTAAAATTGAGGCCATTGAAAGGGAGCAGCGGCCGGAAAGTATTTTGCCATTTTGTTACCAAATGTTTGGTATGTAGAGAATACACATTTAAAGTATATCAAATATTTGCAATTCAATTACGCTCTTTGTTTTTTTTTTCATTTTCTTTTTCATGTATTTTTCTGTTTCCCTACACTTTTGTCGGCTGGTGTGTTTAAATACTTTATTAGCATTCTTATGCCCAGTCAAATTTCTAAGATGCCTGAAGAAACAAACAAACAAAGTAAACGTACAGCGCATTCATCTTTTCTGTGGAAGTAAAGGCCTTTTTTGTCTTAATCACGTCATTTGCAACAAAAGCAATTAACCCAGACTGTCTGTTCGCTTTGTTTTAATGCTGAATAGACGTTTAAATGTGCTGAAAAGACATTCAGCACGGTAATGGTATTTCTGTGAAGAAACAATTACCCGTAATGACATGGTTATAAACAAATCTTTCAGATGTCACAGCCCTCCTTTATTTTATCCACTGTTTCCTGTTGCTAATCCTTTTGTCCGCCTGTAATTAATCAATTGTCGTGACAGTGAAAAAGAAAGCCCGCGGTGGGCGTTCGACTTCATCTTGCCATCAAAGAAAAGTAAATGAAAGACGAGTATAGAACAGTCAACTTTCAAAAATAGTATCCAAGTATATAAAATTATGGGCTATTTAAATTGAATAGGGAAAAAAAATCCTTTTTATTCCATTATGCACGTCACATATGACACACTATTTTTCTTTACACAACTTTGGTTCTATCTTAAATGCATATTATGATTTTTTTGTTTGTTTTGTTATTGTGTGTAACTATGAAAAAATTAGCTTTTATCAATTTCTTTGTGTAATTTTCACTGTTTACCTCATTGAATTTGTATAATATACTTTTTTTTAATGATTATCTATCTATCTATCTATCTATCTATCTAATCTATTCGTCTATTTACTATGTGTAATAGCCTACATGTTCTTTATTTTTACTAAAATGTATGAAATATATCATTATTTATTTATAATTATTTTAATTTATAATTATATTTTAATTTATATTATTTCAGATATTATTAAGATGTTTACATTTTGAGGATAATGATTTATATAAAATATTTACATAAAAATTACTTCTAAAATGTTTCCTCGAAATGCATAAAGTCTGTTAATTGTCTATTGTCTTCTGCATTTTTAAATATGCATTTTACATAAATATGCATTTTATTGCGCAGTGTATTACATGTACATAAAATAATAGAATGCGCTATTAATCCGTGAACTTTTGTTTACAGTTTTATGTATGTTTTAAAATATGGAGATTCTGAGATATTAGAAAGTTTCTTGATTTCAAATATCTTGTCTTGTTTCCAACATCAAAGTAACTTGAGTACGCCATCCACATCGACTCTAATATGATATATGACAAACAAGTGTAAACTTGGCTTGTCATAGGGGGCCCGCTATGGACTTTTGTTATAGATCTGTTGCTAGGCAGCGTCCGGGTGAAAACCCGCCTATCCCTGCAAATCACTCTCAAACTGTTGCAGTAGCATTACGGCTGTTTCGATCTATTGTAACTGCACCACTTTGCAACCTCTCCTCGAGAGGCAGTGGGGTTAACCAGCTGTCTCAGTTTAGCTGTCACCCCTTCAGTCTGCATCCCGCCAGGAAACACACACAGATTACAGCTCTTCCCACCGTTACTACCCCCCCTCACACACACACACACACACACAGTCGTCTGATTACACACGACCCAATCAGTGCATGCGTGTGGGGAGTCCTCCGTTACAGCCTCTGCTTCTACCTGTGGGGTTAAAAGCATTCCTGTTTGATGGGGGTGTCAACACTGTGGAGGTCTTTGTTAGGACAGATGAACAGCCACAATTATGTGTGTGCCTGTCTTTATTAGACTGTCTGTGTGTTGCATGCAGGTCTTGCTTTTGTTTATTTTTGTAGGGGACTTTTTTTGTTTGGTAGTTTTGATAGCGTGTCAAGTTAATTCCTTTTCTCTCGTCCCATTTAATCCTGATGTCATTGTCACGTAATTCCAAACATTGTAACTTCAGACGGACTCTTTGCATCTCTTAAATGGCGCTGAAAGAGGGCACTACATTATTATTTTGGTAGCACTTTACAATAAGGTTTAATTTGTTAGCATTGGTTAACTACATTAATGTTAATCTCAACATTTTCTAATATGTGATTTAAAATCAAAAGTTGTATCTGTTAACATTATGAACCAGAACTAACATGAACTAACAATTATAATTAATGTTAACAATGAATGTTTTGCTGATTGTTAGTTAATATTAGTTAATGCACTAACCTTAACTTATGGAACCTTATTGTAAAGTGTTACCATTATTTTTTTATTAACAGAGCCTGAACTAAATGAAAAACATGGCAAACTTTGATTTATCTTGCATTTTTATATTATAATGAATTTATTTGTTATTTTATAATTTAACGTTTCAAATTCAATATTTAATACTTTGTTTATTTTATAATTTTTTTAGTTTGTTTTTTTCTCTATTTTTTTTTCTTTTAGTAACTTTTCAGATTCACAATGACAGTAAAATGTTCTGTAAGGGAAGGTTCATATTTAATTACCCAGCACTTATGGGTTATTCAAAAAGGCTATAATCATGTGTTTGTGCGTAAAGCCATGAAGGCCCTCCAAACAATATCTTTAGTTTGTCATTAATATTTTATACATTGGAAATGATCATCTTTCATTTTTCGATTTTGCTCAATTTATTTTGATATGTAGTCTACTAAATCCAAAAACTGCCCTTTTGAGTGTGTTGCACATTGTGCTGTCAGTGCCATAATTGGATTCCCTCTGTTAGCACTGAAGTCCTAGAGAATACCATCAAGGTCCCCTGTGAGCTCTGATTCACTGTCTTTCATATATGTCTATTGGTCATCCAACGTTTCTATTTTTTTTTTTTATTGGTCCCACAGTTTTTGCATTTGTTCAGTGTGTTTCTGAATTGGCATAACATTGAGTTTAGAATCCAGCAGCTATTATATGTCTTTACAGGACTGCAGCCGCAATTATTTTCATGAAAATCATTTTTATTTTCACAGAAATGTGCTAATGTGTGTTTAATCAAAAGCACAGTATACGTACGTTTTGTGCCATTTATGTTGGCGGCGACAGGTCGTATTGAACATTGTCCGTACTTGCAGAATAGCTGCGTAATTTATAGTGTTTTGGCAGGCGGCTTGTTTAATTCTACCATTGAACATTTGCTCACTTATACAGCTTAAACAGTCTGTTCATTATTCTCTCAGTCAGAAAGAAGAGGTGTCATATCAAACTATTAGTCATTTCAGAGTCTCCAACTTAGGAATACGAGTTATAAAGCCATTGCCAACATTGCAGGTCTGCGACAAAATCCACTTTCAGTTGCTGATTTTGGATTTTGTGTCCACAATTTCAATTTCCTAAATGCACAAATGAGATTTGTTTTTTTTTCTTAGAATTTCTTTAGAAAAAATAAAATCGTTCCTGTCTTGTCAGTCTACAGTTTAAAACTTTGAATGGATACCACTCTCCCCTCCGACAAGGATCAGTCTTTTTCAGTTACGGTATCAAAGACACTCAATGTCTCCGAATTCATTATCAAATCTTAATATGTGGGCCTTACGGGGTAAGTTTAGCGGGTGTCATGGTGGAATTGTGTGAGGCTTGTTTGTCTGTTTAATGACAGTTGCATTTTTGTCCATCTGATCCCAAACATGGGGCAATTAGCACTCTCTTTTATATCGTCTTATGGGAAACCACCATGTGGATGCTCTGTAAAAAAAGAAAAAGAAGAAATGCAGGAGGATGTGCGTGAATGAGAGAAGCCTGGCACCTTTGCCTGCGCTTTTGTATCGTTAATTCAGTTTCAGCGCAACGCTACCGGCCGGCCCAAAAACGCCTGTCCCACCGTGCACCCCCTCCCTCCCCGTCAGCGCTTCTCTTTCACAGCAGAAATGGAAATGTGTTGGAATGCTCCATGCCTCCTTTCAGCACCACTTGAATGGGCCCTTTAGTATTTCACACCAAGGTGTCCTTCAGGGCGCGGGGTCAGGCTACCAAAACAGCTTCTACCGCCGGATTAGAACCAATTAACATCTCGGCACACAATAGGGCCTGGCAGCTCCACAGGCCTCACGTTGACCCGCGCTGGTGTTGCATGCCTAGCCCTCGGACTGGCGCACTCAAACTCAAGTGTCCTGGGAGGGGTGGGGAAAGTTTTTCAAGCCTAATGGGAAATGTTGCTACTTCACACCATGTGAATGTATAGCCATTTTTTAATCTTTATTTTACAAGGCCTCTTATGCGGCACTGAGTCCTCTGTGTGTGGAGTTGAAGTGGGCCGCCATCTTCATCAGAGAGCTGGAAGGCGATTGGCTCATGGTTCGGCAGGGTTGTTTCATCGCCCTATTTTTTTACATTTTGTTTTTAAGCTATTCGTCTTGCTTAATTATGATCAGATTTTCCTACTCTGTGTATTTGTTTTGTACGGCTCATTTTGTGCCTTTTTTCCAGAGTATTTAGATATAACAAATTAAAATTTTGCTTCCGTTGTTTGACTAAAAACTAGCTGCGTCCTGCTTTGGCAGTGCAGATTAGCACATGCGTGTCTTCATTTAGCGTTCGTCTAATGTTGTGCACAATATCGGAGCATATCATGAGCTTTGTTTGAGTAAAGATTTCATCTCCTCACTATTTTCCATTAGCAGTTTGCGTTGCGTTCGAGAGACTTTTAAGGGGTTGATGTACAATTATAAGGCCGCAATTTTCTAGCCTCGTAATTATGATCACCTCTCAGTAAATAGACATATGCATCTCCTTTGAAACATATGGGCAATTTGTAGGGTAAGTGTAGCTATTAAATCCATTTTATAAGCACCTCCCTGTGAAGCACATACTGCAATTTGTCTGGGCTGAGGCAAAAAGGACGGAGGGAAGGAAAAGCCATAATGTCTTGAAAAATGATGGAATTTGCAGGAAGCCTGCATTTTAGTGTGTTCGCAAATTTGCCAAACGCGTCTGTTTTTGTGTGTTTTGAGAGAGCAAATATTCAGTGTTAGGCTGATTTGACTACTGTTTTTCTTTCACCGTAATAACGGCAATTATGAGACTAATCATTTATTTAGGGAAGATGTGTCGCTCAGGGAATCACAATAATGGGAGCTCAAGTCTTTCACCTGCGCAGCAAATATTTTTTTGTGAGATTTCTTGTTTTATTAGACATATTTAAAAAAGAAATGTTTTTGGTATAATAGGATTTTGGATAATCATATTAAAATTAAAATAATTTCATTTCAATATAAGTAAATTAAAGCTGCAAGTAAACGTTTTATTGGGGGGCGACCAGTCTAAAACTAGTTGCAAAAGTCAGGTGGCGCAACCAGGAAGTCTGGTGGTGCAACTGTAATGAAGTAAAAAATTATTATTATTTTAGCTAAGTACATAATACATTTACGGTAAGATTGTCTATTATTATTATTATTATTATTATTTCTAATTATTATTATTATTATTATTGTTCTAAAATGTTAGTTTTAAATGAAAGATCTTTTACACTTATTAATAATTACAATTATCTTCATGATCATTTTTTAATAGATGCCTCTATCATATCAAGTAAAGAAAAATCGGTCACACTTTTTTATACTGGGTGTCACACTTTATATTAGGTGTACTCACATAAAAAAGTAAGGCAAGGACACAGGGAGCACATTAAAATGATCTGGCTGCAAAAGCATATTATGAAAAAAGAAAAGAGAGGTCATGAATCTTGTTTAGTAGGTATTATATAGTGTTCCATTAAAGTTGCCATGAATTTAATGTTTTGACATTTTGATGAATGCATTTTTGATATTTTAATTTAAAGTTCTATACTGACTTAAGCTGATTATTTTTTGGCATCAATATAAAACATGACTTACTTTGTTGTTATTCAATCACCTTCGATTACAGTGTATCTAATCTTTTCCACTGTAGCCTATTCCAGTTCCTACATTATGAATGTGATTTATTCTTTATTCTATCCATCTATCCATCTATCCATCTATCTATCTATCTATCTATCTATCTATCTATCTATCTATCTATCTATCTATCTATCTATCTATCTATCTATCTATCTATCTATCTATCTATCTATCTATCTATCTATCTATCTATCTATCTATCTATCTATCTATCTATCTACCTACATCCATCCATCCATCCATCCATCTTTAATTAATAATGACAGTGAATATGCTGAATGCTGGATTTTTTTTCCTTTCATTTCAATGTTGTCAGGTGGTGCAACCATGTACATTTTTTATTTAAACCAACAAATAAAGTCAAAGTGAAGAAATGTCTGAACTAGATTGTGAACAGTTATTGTATTTAATGAATTTACTGGTATACTTGTATGATTATTTTTCTGTCTTTAAAAAGTAAAATCGGATGCCAAAGATACTAAATACCTGGCCACTAGAATGCAATAATTATAAATTAATATGCATAAAATACACAACCACAAAATAATTGTGTAAGCACTGTAGGGTTAGGCTACTTTGCTAAGATTTCACAATCAAATTTGAAATATATATTTATAAATATTTGGTTTTACCACCTGACAAAAAAGTAAAAAAAATTATTTAAACACTGAAATGTTTTAACAATTAAAACTTGTTTAAACGCATTGTTCCTGCCTTAAAAATATGCATTACATCAATTTTGAAAATATATATATTTTTAAATACCACAGGGCAGCCGAAGAGAGGAAAACGTAACAGACGTCTGTCGTTTGGTAACTGTGACGCTATTTGTTAGAGCAGGGGGTCTTTTTTTTTGTTTATGTATATATATTTTTATGAAGACAAAGATAGAACAAATATAAAGCCATAAAGAAAAATTACTGAAAAGGGTAACAACAACTAAAAGGATGGAACCACGTTTCTCTTTTACTCTTCCTTTTCTCCTCAGCCAGTAAGGAAAGTCACGATGTGCAGGTGTGTGTGTGGGAAACGGCAATAGTGCATTGACAAATGATTCTGCTTTCTGAAGCCCTAATTAGTGGCATAGTGTCTGCTCCCCGTGGGGCTGCTGTGCTGGGCGTTAGAGACGGTCCATTCTTATTTCCTACTGCCTTTGATATCAGACCGTAGTCTGATGGCGTACACAAAACCGACACACTGGGGCGTGATGGACGACCCAGAGCAGACAAAGCCGACTCTTCTCCATCTAGCATGCACTATCTCTCTCTTTCACACGTATACACACACGCTGAAACAAAGTGAAAGGACACACACCAAATTGGCTCCTGTGACAGGGCGGCTAATGTTTTCCCATGCAAAGTAAAAGGCCAAAGTATGAGACCACACCCTCTGCTCCTAATGACGGCCCACCCTGAGCATGCACCTGGACCCTGGACCAAATCAAAAATACTTGCTCATAGGGGGTGTGCAATATAACGATTTTTGATCTTCAACGATCTGCTTTTGAAGAAATTTCGTATCATTGGTCTACAGTGTACATTCTATCAGTTGCAGTTCTGGAGCATCCGTCCCAATATACTGTACAACGCGACATACATTCACATCACATGTTAATGCATAAGGTAGGGTTACACTCCCATGACACTGCAGTTATTCACAATCACGAAAGTTGATTATTTACATTCGTTTTAAAGCCTTGCCGGTTTTATTCATTTAATTCGCAGGTTGTTCTGACAAGCTTTTCACAGCGTACACACACACACTAAAAGCCTGTCAAACAGCTCGTGAGTACTAAACTAAGTTATCTTTCTCGTCTTATTATGCCTAAACTGTCAAATATACTCAAGGTTTACATAAACACAATCGAATATGTCTTAAGTGAACGTAAACAGTTGGGAGAAATCCAAATGTGCGTTTCTATATTCGATCCATGCATGAAGTGACACAGTGACAGCAGGCTCATAAACCTACTGCCGCTTGTCATTAATGTTAAACAAACAACAAAAGACTAAGAAAAAAATCACTTACTGCTCTTCACTGAATAACTTTTTTTAATAATAATAATATTTTTGACATTTATTCAATTTCTTACTTGAATACTACTGTTAAATTCACCTACTGTAAAAAATAAAGCATGTTTTATTTCATTTGTATATAATATTGTATCTGTATTTTTAATAACAAAGATAAAATAATGAAATAAAGATTTTCATCTTCGCCCACCCCTACTTTGGCCTTAATTGTCTGTCATTCTTTTTTGTAACCTTGTAAAACTACATTTGTAAAATGGGAAAATTAGTTTGGCTGTACTGCTTAGTAATTTGCAAAGTAGTAAAACCAAAATGAAAAAATCGGGATTGAATCGTGATATGATTTTGTGAAAATTTTTTGAAATGATATTTTTTGCCATATCGCCCACCCCTACTTGCTCATTCTGATCTGGACTGGTTGGGGAGAGATTGTAAAAACAAAAACAAAACAAAAAACAGTGTCTCTGTACAAATAATTACATTAGTTCTTTAAAATAAAAAAATATATATTAAAAAAGCTCATATTGATGAAATTAAAAATCAAGACTAGTTTTTATTTTCTTGCTTGTGCATGATTACACCAATAGATTGGGCTGAAAAGAATGTATTGTGACATGTTGCAGGTCAGACTAGAACCTGCCTTACTCATATGAGCACCACAGCTCGGTAAGAGTGTGCACCACAGCTCCAACAATTAGCAGAATTTCTTTCCTCCATCTGATGTATTTGTTGTTATATTTGGGGCATACTATGCCTGATCTCTGAGTCGTAGTTTGTTTAAGACAGACTGTCCAAGAGTGATTCAGGAGTCACATGAACCCTGGTCATGTTGGAAAAAAAGAGTGTCATCTTAAAGTCACTTCTGTGCCCCACTCTGCTTGGCCTGTTCGACCCAAAAGATAGTTATTTCTGTCTCCCTAAAATTTATGTAATTGTTTATAGGCTGTATGAGACTTTTTGGCCACCTGGAACCATCATAAATCACCATAGTCTGAGGCAAGTAATTGTCCCTCACGGAACAGAGTGAAGATGTCGTCCCCCATCGTGACATCTGCCGAAAAAGCTGCCTTGAATGTGCTAACTATGTTCTTGTAGCCCTGACATTTGGACATGGAAATTTATGAAAGCCATTTAGAATACTCCAGTAAAGGTCACTGTGTACAATTAGATGCACAGGTGTCAAGAGAAAGAGTCCTCATTTCCATGTGATTGTGGGCTTTTGTAGCAAATATCATGCACTTTATTGGTCACAGCGTGTTTTTGTGTGTGTGTGTGTGTGTGTGTGTGTGTGTGTGTGTCTCTGTCTGTCTGTCTGTCTGCAGTGCACTCATGCTTGTCAAGAAGACATGCAGCAACCTAGAATCAATAAAAGTTTCCCATGCATCTGTTTAGTAATTGCATGTTTACTATTCGGGGCGTCTCAAATGGTCAAATAAAAATGCAAATTGAAGGTGTACATTTTAATATTAATTATGAGGTGTTATACAGCATCCTTTCCAAGCAGTACTGATTCTGTAAAAAGGTTTGTGTATATTTTTATGTTTTGTGTTGTTTTTGTCATCCTCAGCCTACTCTACTGTGTCTGGTGTAAATGGACCGCTGGTTATCTTGGACAATGTCAAAGTAAGACCTATTTCCATGTTTTAACATGTCAAGTATCTCAAAATATGAGAAGTTTTATTCTTTCTTTCTCTAATTATTAGTTAAGACAATGCAAAAAAAAATACTAGCTTTCATATGTAAAAGAAAAGAGAAAATAATAATTTTATAGTTAAACTTTTGAACATTAGATTTTGGATTAAATTATTTATTCATTTTTATTGGTAATTTATGTTTAAGTAAGAACATTCATTACTGGTCAAAACAGTACAGTAAAAGTTTGGATTTTTATGTATTTATTATTATTTGTAATTTATTCCTGTGATGACAAAGCTGAATTTTCAGCATCATTACTCCAGTCTTCAGTGTCACATGATCCTTCAGAAATCAGTATAATGTGACGATTTGCTGCTCAAGAAAAATTTCTGATTATTATCATTGTTAAAAACACTTTGTTTCTTCTTTTTTTTTTTTACAATGTATGTCTTTACTGTCACTGATTAATGAATCATTGTTAAATAAAAAAATTTTTTTTTATAATATTTTCTTTCCCCCAAAAAAACTGAACGAGATTGAATGGTAGTATATATTGATCCTCTTCTTCATCTTTCTTTGTTGTCCTCCTCTAGTTCCCACGTTATGCAGAGATTGTGCACCTCACCTTACCTGATGGGACCAAGAGGAGCGGGCAAGTTCTGGAGGTCGTTGGCACCAAAGCTGTCGTCCAGGTGCACTGAAATCATGTTTTTCTTTTAAAATCGAATTATTCTCTATAAATATTTGTTAGAGTATTTGTAAGAGTCAGTACTTGCAGTATCTCAAGTTAAGTTTAGATCATAACTGAATTTTTTTTTACATTTTGTGCCCATCAGGTGTTTGAAGGAACCTCAGGTATTGATGCTAAGAAGACCGCATGTGAATTCACTGGTGACATCTTGCGCACACCCGTGTCTGAGGATATGCTTGGTAAGCATATGACTAATGCTCATGCAGCCTATCTAATCATTGTATTTATGTGTCTTCTACATAACCAATACAGATGTCATGAAGAACTTGTCATTTTATTTCAGGACGTGTTTTCAACGGGTCTGGTAAACCCATTGACCGGGGTCCTACTGTTCTGGCTGAGGACTATTTGGACATCATGGGTAAGAGGCTTCTTTTTTTAGGCTTTATATAACATTTGCAGGAACAAGTGTCTTCTTGAGAGGCGCATAGATGACTGAGCAATACTGTGATCTCATTTACAGTCATTTACATATGTTCAGTCTTTTTGGTATCAAACTGATTTTAAAATTTAGCTGCACAGCTTTACCAATTAGGCTACCACGAGCCATGTTAAATGTTCTTTTTCAGAGTGTGCTCAGTTTGTCTGCAGCTTAGTTGAAAGGCCAGTAATATGTTTATAAATGCCTACAATTCCTCCTTGTTAATATTTGAATATTTTGAGAGATTGAAAGGGAATTTTTGTGTGCTTTTTAAGCCATTTACTGACCTCATGACCCTGATCTCTGCTAAGCTGAAATGGCAAAGGTGAGCCTTTGAGCTATCAAAGGTATACAATGGGGACTCAAAGCAACGTTTGAATGAGCCAAACGGATAAGAGGGGGCGCAATAAAAGGTTGATCAGGCCTCAAGGTCACACCACTCCAAATGGTGTGTAGAATGCTGATATGCCTTAACGAGAAAACATTTTTCTAAAATATAAGCCTTGATCATTTGCCATGAGTGGTCAATGTGGATAGTTTTGACTAAATAAAATCTTTTTCCTTCTTTTGAAATAGAAGTTGTACCTTGTAGACTCCTAAGTACCAGATATGTTTTCTGCTCATGTGAGATCACTGTTCTCACTTTGATTCCTCTTAGGTCAGCCCATCAACCCTCAGTGTCGTATCTACCCTGAGGAGATGATTCAGACTGGCATCTCTGCTATTGATGGCATGAACAGTATTGCCCGTGGGCAGAAGATCCCCATCTTTAGTGCTGCTGGACTACCACATAATGAGGTGTGTTTGTTTAACTCATTACACAACAGAAATTATTGCTCTGTAGGTTGGCTGTTGTCGTCCAGTATGGACTTTTCTTAGGCTAATATCTAGATTGTGTAAAATTATTAAATTGATTGTGGAAAATAATCAAATGATACAATTTAATATCATTCCCTGACACCATTACAATTATTGGATGACTTTTTGACAACAACAAAAAAATAAATAAAGTAAATTTTTTCCTTTTTTAGGTTTTATATTTTGAGGCGTGGTTTGTTAATATACTGTAATATAGACTAATATAATATAATATAATCAATACTCAAAAACATAAATTGTGTGTTATCCATTTTAGAAGCTGGCAGTACACTTTTTTTTTTTAAATAACTATTACTTCTGTTTATTGGTCAAATGGGCATGGCTAGGCCTAATGATATTTGGCCTTTTTTGAGATTATTTTCTGACCATTATATTGTTTTCCTAGCATACATTTCTGGTGTTTAAATTGCAACCTAGGCTATTTTTGTTAATCTACCCGAGTCAAACATTCGAGTAAAAGCATAATTACACTGTAAAAAAAAAATTACATCCCCAAGTCAAAAATTTCAAGTGACCGATAACATCTAAATTTTTCAATTAGTCTGACGTATTATTTCTCATTGAGCCAATGTTAACAGACTATTGCAACAAGAATTTCACTTGGGCCAATGGAAAAATTTAGATGTTATCGGTCACTTTAAATTTTTGATTTGGGAGGGTTAGACATTTTTTACAGTGTAGAATGGAAACACCACTTTTAAGGTTGACTGTATTTTCGTTTTCAGTCAAAATGTGTTTTGAAAAAGTGTTTCCGGTGGCTGGAATTTTGTCAGTCAAAAAGTCGATCTCCGAATGCAACGTAACATGAAGAGAGTAAAGATGGAAAGCTCAGTTCATTAAGTTGCATTCGGAGATCGACTACTTTTGACTGACAAAATTCCAGCCACCGGAAACACTAACTAACTGATAAAGTGAGCTGTACAAAACCTTTCTTTTTAGTAAACTTTGTGTAAACAAACAATGTTGTCAATGCTCGAGTTCATGTGTAGAGCCCCTGGTGATACTTCAAGCACAGTTTCATGTTGTGTTGAGCCTTCTTAGTGTTTTAAAAATAGCGATTTTGCCCCTAGCACTCCCATTCAAAAGGCATTTTGACTGAAAACGAAAATAGTTAAAAGTGGCGTTTCCATTCTAATTATGCTTTTACACGAATGTTTGACTCGGGTAGATTAACAAAAATAGCCTAGGTTGCAATTTGGCGAGAGTTACCCTTTAAGCAGGACCTAGATTCACCTTGTTTTTGCATTCATCCAGCCAGATTTTTAACTTTCTTCGAAATGCTCCACAGGAATCTGTCTTTATCCAGAGCTCAATTCAGGAACCGATGATACAATACAGACCATGCTCCTTGCCAGTGTGTTTTAATTATTTTAATGAAACCTAGAGGGATTTATTTAAATTCCCTCATTTGAAGTGTTGTGATCAAATTTAGCACTTTATTGTGTAGCACTGAGGCAGCCACAGTTCCATTTTCTGTATTATGCTCGCGAGCGAGACAAGGCTCTGTGATTAACGTTAATTTGAGAGGGATCTGTAATTGATTTCAGCCTGTGGTGTTTCTGTGGAAACAGTGAGGTGGGTCAGGGTTCGTTTCATCACATTCTCCTCTCGTGTGAATGTGGGAAGAACCGGTATGATTTCGAGAGCTCTAAAGTACGCAAACAAAACCAACCACTTAGTAATGATCAATACGTCCAGAACCTGCTCGAGGTCACATGGTTTGTTTAGTTCCAAGATAAGTGTAATGTCCTGGCTGAACTAAATGATGAGAACTACAAATGATTCTTGAACTCTAAATTTGTTCCTCAAACTTTCAAAGAACATTGGTAGAGGTCACAGTCAATATCTTTGCCACCAGCTTTATATCCCATAATCAATGGAGATGAATACACGCATATGGAAACATACTTTTTTAGAACCTTTAGCGTGGTTTTACAAGGGCTTTCTAAGCATACAACACCACATAGTTCATAGGTTGCTCGTGCGTTAGTAATTTCTGTCCCAAAGATCATAAATAAGCTTTTGCAGTAGGTTATGCCCACTACTACATATACCGCTATGACTGTAAGTGACTCAGCTGCCAAACTTATCTGCTGTCAGGCTGGAAAATGAACGTTGTAACCCACGACATGAACTATTAAGAATATAAGTAGGCTGCCTTGTATAGAGTGCTGCAGGGATGATGTAAATTTGTAGGCCAAACCCGGAAGTTTGCATCACACTGGTTCCCTCGACAAAAACCCAATACGATTTTTCCATAAGTTTTTGAATTATCACAAAAAATATGCTCTGTGTTCAACAAAAGTTTATGATAGCTGCATGTTTTGTCCATCAAGATAATTGATGAACGATGAACGAACTACACCATGGTTGCTCGACTTCAATGTCACAAGTGGGGTGTAACTGGTGTGTTTTATCGTTGAATGAAACGTGAAAATACTTCGATCTTGTGTTCACCGGCCACAGAACTTATTTCATTCTTTTAACCAAAATCCTGTTGACTTCGGAACGATGGAAACATGAGTGCTAAAATGCTAACATGTTTCTGGGTTTTGGCCTACAAAAACACGTCTTCCCTACAGCACTCTATTGAGTAAGAAGGTCAATCATTACTATTTTCTACTATTTTGTATCATAGTCAAGTTCAATAGTCCTTAGACTTTGGTTTAGTTTCAGAATTATAATTAATTTTGTATGATGAAGGTTTTGTGAAGTAGTTTGTTAGTAATTCAAGGTCAAATAATTTCTAAACCTCAGTGCCATCATTTCACCCTCAGTTTAGCTGCTGTTTTGAGATATTGTTTAGAATTATAAAATTACAGCGCCCAACTTTAGTCAAGTGCCTCAAACATTCAAACACGTGTCATTTGCCGAGTAAATGAATGATTCTCAAAGCATTGACTATTATTTCTGTTATGTGTGCTTTAATTTGTCTGTATATTTTGCAGTGTTTTAAGGGCTTTGTGCAAAGGACATGAGGACTTTTTTCCCAGGGCCACCCAAAAATTTGTTATTTATTTATTTTTCCTTAAAGGGATATTTCTCCCAAAAATTTTAATTTCTTTCATTAATTACTCACCCTGAAATTAAATCTGAGAGATGAAATCTGAGAGCTTTCTGTCCCTCCATAGACAGCAATGCAACTGACACTTTGTAAAACTAATCCATAAGAATTTAGCAGTTTAGTCCAAAAATTTCTGAAGAGACACGCTCACTTTATATGATGAACAGATTGAATTTAGGTTTTAAATTCTCTTTATGAACTTTTTGACGTGTCAAAGTGTCAGTTGCGTAGCTGTCAATGGAGGGACATAAATCTCTAAGATTTCATAAAAAATATCTTTACTTATGTTCTGAAGATGAACGAAAGTCTTACGACTTTGGAACGGCACGAGGGTGAGTAATTAATGACAGAATTTTCTATTTTTGGTGAACTATTCCTTTAATGCTTTTGCTACATGAACAGGACATATAGTTAGTACTAGTAAATGTTGTCTTGTCAGACAGTTATGAATAAATAGTACATAATCATTTCGAAATATTTATATCAAATATATACCATATGTACAATGTTTTATCTAAATGACAAAAAATGAGGCTTTGTGTACATTTTCTTACCGCAAGCACAATTATTATCTTGTGTGAATGTCATTGGGTAGCACTGGCTGGTTCACTCAGCCCTGAGATTTTAACAGCTTCTCCAAACCATCAACAAGAAAGTTCCCATTAACACCCTTAAACTCTCTCTCTCACACACACACACACACACACACACACACACACACACACACACACACACACACACACACACACACACACACACACACACACACAGGCAATAGTAATAAACCACAACACTTTGGGGCTTTTCACACTATGCTTAACCCTGGGTTTATGTCATTTTAAACCCTGTATTAAGACAACTTTTGGCCCTGGGTAAAGAAAGTAGGTTATGAAAACCGGCTCCAGAACAGGGTTATTCCTGCCCTTGCAGTGCTAACCCTGAATTTAATGGTATACAATGTGAAACTGCTGTGCTAGAATGTTAAAGTGAGTTGAATTAAAGTAACAGGAATACAGTAGCTTCATGAGTTAACAATTACAAGTGTGAAAAGCCCATCTGAAATGTTCGAGGCCATCTGAGGGAGAGGAAGGAAGAGTTTTGAACTCTGTCATGGCAACAAGATAAAAAGTTAAAGAATAGTATAGAACAATAGTTTTTCCAGTATATAGGCTGTGAAGAGAGAATAAAGCTCTAGTGATTGTCAGTTATGAAAATATATGATCAAAAGCCAAGGTTGAATGGTGTGAACTTCCACCAGCCCAAGTGTAAAGTGAGTTTCAGTGTCTCACTAATGAAGGCGCTGTGCTGTGATATAAAGGTTTCTCGTTTCATTAAACAGGAGTCATGGGGTCACAGTCGGCTTTATCCACTCAGAGAAACAGGTGTTCAGGGTCAGAGTTCAGTCAGGGGTCAGGCCGGATTAGACATCCAGGACCATTACATTAAGTGATAAGCGTGAAATTCCTCATGCTTATAGTCTTAATCTCTTTGTTGCAAATGCACACACAAATAGGCATCCACACCCATATACAGTACATTACATGTGTAGTAAAAGTGTCCTTTTTAATAAAATTCTGTTCTTTTGAAATTTCCATTCATCAAAGAATACTGAGAAAAAAAAACGCATCATGGTTTCCACACAAATATTAAGCGGCACAACTTTTTTAACATTTATTTTTGGAGTATTTGCTGCTGAAAATTCAGCTTAGCCATCACAGGAATAAATTACATTTTAAAATATATTAAAATAGTAAACCTTTTGAAATGTAATAATATTTCACAGTATTACTACTTTTTGATCAAATAATTGCAGCCTTGGTGAAGATAAGGAAGTTCTTTCAAAAATATTTAATAATCTTGCGGACCCCAAACTTTTGAACAGTAGTGTTGATTATTTGAACTAATAATAAATTAAAATAATTATAGCTTGTGAATCAACTAGTACAGTAGTGTTATGACATGTACTTGTTGATGAATTGAATGTGCCTAATTTCTGTGTATTTTAACGTTATTCCAAAATGATTTTTAAATTAGGTTCCAAGGTAAAACCGATAATGTACAGGGCTAACTAATTTTGGTTCTGTGATTTTTGATTGGTAGATTGCTGCCCAGATCTGTCGTCAGGCTGGTTTGGTTCAGAAATCCAAAGATGTGATGGACTACACTTCAGAAAACTTTGCCATCGTCTTTGCTGCTATGGGGGTGAGTGGTTTTCTGGGTCTTTATTTGTGCCACGGTGTCCAATTATGTGTTTTTCGTGCTTGTTTTACTCAAGCTTCCTTGTGTGTTCATTTTCTTTACAATAGTAAATCCTGCTTTACATCTAGGTCTCTATACATGAGTCAAATTCTTGCATGAATTTCAGGGTGTTTGTGTTAAATGATCCTCTCAGTGGACGGAATGTAAAATTGTGTCTGTTTTGTGTGAGTGGGTGAATGTTGGTCCTCATAGGTGACTTAATCCTGCTCTTCAGCACCACCTTAACCTTATGCCCTCAACTGTCTGCTTCCTCTCCAAACCTTTGTTATTGTCACCTGAGTGGCTGCGGTCTGTCCTCTCAGACTGGTATTACCTGCGTCAGGTGTCAGGTTCACCTGTGTATTCAAGTGTGGAGGGCTTCCATTAACCCATGCTTGAAATGTCACTGACCCAGCCTTGTGTCCTGTGGCCGCTGGGCTCCCGGTGCGGACTCAAGGCTAATGCATTCGCTTTTGACACCTTGTAACTCTATATCTTGATTTTATATGCAGGGTGGTCAAAATATAAAGGGAAAAGGATTTTCCTTCCTAGCAGGAAGTGTACTTCAAGAGGTCATTTTGAACTAAATAGTGGAGATTTTGTTTTAACAATGAACAAGAAATACCTGACATTGTCTGTTTCTCCAGCCTCTAATGAAAGAACAGTGACTTTGGGTTTGTTTGGCGTTTCAGATGTTTTTTTTGTTGTTGTTTTTTAATTCCAGGTCAACATGGAGACGGCACGCTTCTTCAAGTCAGACTTTGAGGAGAACGGTTCTATGGACAATGTGTGCTTGTTCCTGAACCTGGCCAACGATCCTACGTGAGATTCATTTAAATGACCTCCATCCTCTTATGTAATGCATTTTGTATAACGTATTGACTATTTTAATGTTTTCTACATAGCATTGAACGCATCATCACCCCGCGTCTGGCTTTGACCACAGCGGAGTATCTGGCTTATCAGTGCGAGAAGCACGTGTTGGTCATCCTCACGGACATGAGCTCCTATGCTGAGGCTCTGAGAGAGGTGAGGACCATATCATTTTGATATGCTAGAAGCAAGGGCCTTTTACTTTACCAAAAAAGTAAAAAACTTTAAAAAAGAACTTAAAAAAAATAACTATTTCAAATAAATGCTGTGTACTTTCATCAAAGAATTCTGAAAATGTATGCAAAAATAATAATCAGCACAACTTTTTTCAAAAATGATAATAATAGGAAATGTTTCTTGAGCACCAAAACCGCATATTAGAAAGATTTCTGAAGGATCATAGAATGATCTCTTACCTACACCGATGACTGGAATAATGGCTGCTAAAAAATCAGCTTTGCCATCACAAATTAATTACACTTTAAAATACACTATGGACAGAAGTTTTGGGACACTTGACCATCACACCCACTAGGACTTTAATAACATTGCATTCTAAATACATAGACATTAATATCGAGTTGCCGTCCCCCTTTGAAGTTATAACCGCTTCCACTCATATGGGAAGGCTTTCCACAAGATTTTGTGTTCCTTTGGGAATTTTTGGCATTTGTAAAGTCGGGCACTGTTGGACAAACAGAGAAGTGTGATTTGTCACTCCACAGAACATGTTTCCACTGCAGTAGCGGTGTGCTTTACACCACTGCATCTGACGCTTGGCATTGTACTTGATGTGAGGCTGGCATGCAGCTGCCCGGCCATGAAAACCCATTCTGTGAAGCTCCCGCTGCACAGTTTTTGTTCTGATATTAATGCCAGTGTGAAGTTTAGAACTTTTCATCTATGGAATCAGCAGAGCATTGGTGACTTTCACGCACCATGCGCCTCAGCACTCGGTAATCTCGCTCTGTGACTTTAAGTGGTCTTCCGTTCCGCTTCGTGGCTGAGTTGCTGCTGTTCCTAAATGCTTCCACTTTCCAATAATGCCACTTACAGTTGACTGTGGAATATCTAACAGGGATGAAATTTCACAAACTGACTTTGTGAAGGTGGCATCCTATCACAGTACCATACTTGAATTCACTGAGCTCTTTAAAACGACCAATTTTCCCCCCACAAATGTTTGTAAATGCAAACCATAGCTAGGTGTTTGATTTTATACTCCAGTGGCAATGGGTTTGATTGAAACACCCGAATTCAATAATTTTGAGGTGTGTCCCAATACTTGTCCATATAGTGTCTATTAAAATAGAAAACAGTTATTTCAAATTTAATAATATTTCACAATATTACTGTTCTTGCTGCTTTTTTTTATCAAAATAAATGCAGCCTTACTGAGCATAGAAGTTGTCCTCTACATATGTTTTTGAAATAAGATAATTAAAATCCTGTCTTTTTCCTTCTGGTCACATTTAATCTCGCTTGTGGCATCAAATGATAAAGGGCTTCCACCAGCGCCCCTTCAAAAGAAATAAGTACGTGACATCCCAATGAATGCTGCTCTAGTACGCAAAACTGCCCCTATTGACTATAGTGACAATTAACTTAATAAACTGAAGGAATTTTCAGTGTTCCAATAGGTTTATATTGGTAAGCGGACAAGCTATAAGAACGTTTTCTAACCATGAATGTCTTTATTTATTTAATAAATCTTTTGGTGAATTCAGCCTTTTCAACAAACATGGTGGAAGGTCTCTTTCACAGAGACATAATGCACATGTACCTCAAATAAACAGTTCATGTTGATATGAAAGCTTTCAAGGGACAAGTAGGTTTTTCTATTAGTTGCAAGGGCAGACAAATCTACAACACATTCTCTGATTTGTGGGGATGCTTTGTGTAGCCATTTAAATTTCATATTCATATCTGAAATTGAATATATCAGATATTCAATTTCATATCTGCTTAAGCATAATTGACCTTGTCATGTAAATTATCCTAAGTCTCTCTGTCTGGTTTTCTTATCATGTTATGATTTTCCCGGCCATTATACTGTGCACTTCTTAGACAAGATGCACAGCAAACGCATTTATATCGCATTATATGTATGTATGTATATAACAACCTTACTTAGAGCCTCTCAACTCATATTAGCAATACGAGTTGTTGACTTTGCATGTACAGAGCCATTTCCATCATATCAAATTCCAAATGTTTGGGAGTGAAAACCGCTCAAACAAAACCGCTATGATGGCTATAAAAGAGCACACTCTCCTGTAACAAAAGGACAGTAACCCCCTCTTGACATTTGGAACCGTATTGGAGCAATGGCCAGCGTTACGGTTAGTATCTGGTTTCCTGTGTGGCTTATGTTGAAGAGCCACTGTGTCCAATCGTAATGAATGGATTTCAGCACCATCTGCCAAAGTGTAAGAATCATGTTTTAAACAAAACCCGATGTAAAACCAAGACATTGGCTTTGTTCCGAATAGCATATTGGCATACAACTATTATTGATTCTGCTGTAAATTGTGTAAATACACTGTGCAAAGTATGCAAATTTTCTGTATGCATAAAATCCGTCAAGGACCCTACAGTATTACATTTGGCAAAATGTGTAGCATAAACTAGAGGAAGGTCAGCAAGTTAAACACATTGCATTTCAAAATTGTGTGCTCTACTACAGCACACTATTTCGAAATGCAATGTGCTCAACTTGCTGACCTTCCACTTCCACCTTGAGATGAATGAACCAGAAGTAATATCTGACCAATATTTCGTACATTTTTCTTGACTCATGATTGGATCAGACTGGCGAGAGAGAATGTTTTTACAAGAGAAAAAAAAAGGAGAAAAAAACTTTAAATCACGAGTGAAGATGGGGATGTTTTTAATAAAAAAAAATCAAGGTTGATGTTGCTTTTGATCTGTTTGTCACACTGGAAGGGTAAGGGAAAAGAAGTGTGTTGCTTTAGGAATACTGAATTCCATACAGTGTGCTCTGAATGTATACGGCACAGTTTGGTAAATCTATTTGGTCACTTTATGAGTACAAAAAATATACATATTATGTAGTAGTAATATGCCATTTTGAATATACCAGTGGGGCATTATATAAACAGAAGATTAGTACAAAATAACATTTGTGTATACTTCATTCCACTCTGTTCCTCATCCTCCTGAAGATCCTTTTTTTTTTTTTTTTTTTTGCCAGCATCTCCTTTCTTCCCCCCTCATGCCAGTGATTATCGTTTTTCTACCACAAACATGTTTTGATGTCTAAACGTGTCAAATGCATAATGCTCATTCTTAATAGTTATGCGTGCATGTGAAAGGACCATTCTCTCCTGCCTTTGTGTCTCTGTAACCTTGGGATAAATTCAGTCCTATCAAAGCTGCCTGCTTTGGCTTCTGCGGTTGGCTGCCACTTCCAAAGATCTACGGGAGCATTAACATTTAACTCCCTCTGCCATTCAGCCTGGTAAAGGTGAGGCTCAGAACAGTGTCTACACTCGTTTTAACCTTGGGAGAAGATCTGAGTGTATTTTCTGCTTATAAAAGTGCCTGTGTGTAGATGCACAAAGTAGAAAACAGATTAACCTCATTTGACAGACTTGAAATGGCTGTCATTGATCTCTTGTTGTGGAACAGATGCTACTCTTTCGTTTTTTTGTAACTCCATTGTTATAAGATGCTTCTATGGAACTTCACAGGAGACAATGGGAACTTTTACACACACACATATCCCACACAGAACCTCTCTTGTCATGATGTTAAACACCAATTTTATCCTGATGTGTTGCGGTTTGTAGGTGTCTGCTGCTCGTGAAGAGGTGCCGGGTCGTCGTGGTTTCCCAGGTTACATGTACACTGATCTTGCTACAATCTATGAGCGTGCTGGAAGAGTGGAGGGCAGAAATGGATCAATCACCCAGATCCCCATTCTGACCATGCCTAATGATGGTACAACCACATACACATTTCTAAATATTTAGCTTTCCAAATTAGACCATAGACTTATTTTATATAACATTATTAATATACTAATGTACTATAATATACTATAAACTTCAGTGTGAATCTCATCCTATATTTGAGCTATGAAACTGCAATTTGTTTAGAAGTGTGCTATTACTTTTCTATGAAATCAAACTTAGAATTATGTGTGTGTGTGTGTATATATATATATATATATGTATATATGTATGTGTATATATGTTATAATTTACAACATGTTATGTAAACAAATTTTTATGTTAATGCAATTAATCGATTTGACACCACTAATATTTAGTTATTTTAGGTCTTTATTTTGTATTCTGGCCGGACACAGCAACTGCGCCCAGTAACTAGCACTCTTGATGGCTTTGGTTACTATAGAAACATCCTTGTGAAGGACCCCTGTGTGTTTCTGAATGGGTGTTCCCCATTACAGCAGCACCAGGAAACCCCCATCTAGTTTCGCTTTCTTTGCCCTTTTATTTCGGGCATCACAACATCACAATATTAATACACCACTTAATATCTTCAGATGCTGCAAATGAAATGAACAACTAATAAATCTCATAATTTATGGCTAGAATGAGCAAATGACTGAATAATAAAAAATAATAAATAAAAAGATAAATGCTCAAATCCGCAAATTTCTCATTTTCTCCCCGTTTCACACAGATATCACCCATCCGATCCCTGATTTGACTGGATACATCACAGAGGGACAGGTGTATGTTGACAGACAACTGCATAACAGACAGGTGAGAAGTTTTGCCAGTCATAACAAACAGCTGAAAAGCTTTGTGATTAGGAAATAAGATGAAAGGGGTACATGATCCACTTCAGAATCTGCAAAAGTACAGAAGGACCCATTAATGTTTCATGCACATTCATTTATTGGAACTAATATTTAATACTTCACCTTTTAGATCTTCTTTTGTGAATTTGGAATACAGTTTCTTTGAAACTTTTTTGTTCTTTAGTTAAAGCTGCAGTCTGTAACTTTTTTTATTTATTTTTTTATTACAATTTATATAATAAGCAAGTACATCATGAATCCATTTTCCAAACCTTGTTTTTGTCTTATCCTGAATCTCTATGGTACACATATAAGTGTTTATATTCAGACTATTTTAGACTGGTTGAGGTTGTATCACTGCGGAGTAGCTAAGTACGTGCGTGACTCATCATAGACATAAGCAGTGAGAAGTACCTCCGGCTACAATGTTCTTCCGCGAGACGCATGCAGTTCTCTTAATTAGAGCGCCAAAAGTTACGGAGTGCAGCTTTAATTTAATTTTTAGTTTTTTTTAGTTATTTCACTTGGTATTTCAGTTATTTATTTCAACATATAGTTAGTTAGTTAGTTAGTTAGTTAGTTAGTTAGTTAGTTAGTTAGTTAGTTAGTTAGTTAGTTAGTTAGTTAGTTAGTTAGTTAGTTAGTTAGTTAGTTGGTTGGTTGGTTGTTTAGTTAGTTAGTTGGTTGATTGATTTTCAATGTTTCCAAATAAGGATGTCTCCTAATGTTCCTTATGCAAGATATAGGTCACTTCTGAGGACTATTAATCTCCAAACTATACATTCTGTGTACATTCACACAGTCTTGCACACTTGATTCTCAGATGAATATGAACGTATAATTCTTCAAAACCGTTCTCTTTGGTGTTCTTTTTCCCCCACTTAAAGATCTATCCTCCCATCAATGTACTGCCATCTCTCTCTCGATTGATGAAATCCGCTATCGGAGAGGGCATGACCCGCAAAGATCACGCTGATGTCTCTAACCAGCTGGTAAAGAAGTTGAATGTTCAACAGAATTCCATTTAATGTGATTTTTTGTCTTCAGGCTAATTCTCGTTCTGTTTCTTTGTCAATCCCATAGTATGCATGTTATGCCATTGGTAAAGATGTTCAGGCCATGAAGGCTGTGGTGGGTGAGGAAGCTTTGACCTCAGATGACCTGCTGTACCTGGAGTTCTTGCAGAAGTTCGAAAAGAATTTCATTGCTCAAGGTACAAACCCCTAGTGTGCGGTTCTCAATAATGCACATTCACTCTAGATATAAGTGAATCTGAAATAAGCAGGAACGTTTAAAATCCCATTTTAACCAGGTTTTTTTTCATGTCTGCACTAGAAAGGAAACTTTGGGAAGACCCAATTATTTCAGTCTTTCTCTGATAAATGGAAGAAAAAAGTGTTTTTTTAAAGCAGATTTCACCACACTAGAGCAGTTTTTTATTTTTATTTCAAGGTTCTACAGACTTGCGAGTGTACACTTATGCCATTTTACATTCTACATTGGAAACCACTAGACAGTATTTCAGCCACTGCTCTTGCTTTGATATACTTTTACCTCAGTGAATGTCCTTCTCAATGCTGCTGCTCTATAGTGTGGCACAAGGTGCAATGTCCTCTGTCTCCATCAAATCCTCCAATTAAAAAGAAGTATGCACATCTTTCATATTGATCGCAGCCCTATTTTTGGGATGAAATCTCTCGGCTGCTTTTGTGTCTGTCACACAATCACTGTGTCATTGGTAGAAAAGGACATTGTCTAAGTTCTTTAGACACAGAGACACATCTCAGTTATTGCTTCTATTTACAGAGAACCAAACATGCATTTACTCCTTTCCCATCCGTTTTGTAGAACAATATAAATAAATAAATACATTTTCTGTTTAACTGAAATTCACCAATAAAGACGCTATGAGTCAGTCAGTGGTTTTGATAGGATATTTCTTTCAAACACTGTGAAACACTGTAGCCCAAATACAAGGCTATGAAGTCAAAAGGTAAATAAGGTAAAGAAATGTATTTCTTTAAGACATTCCTTTGCATTCGCTTTTTTCTTTGCTTCAAAGCTTTAATGTATTAATGTATATGTGTGTGTGTGTGTATATATGTGTATATGTATGATGCATTATGGAAGCTCGTGTGTTATGTCATGTGACTTAGATGAGGTTATGAGATATGTGTCCATTTCTCTAGGTCCGTATGACAACAGAACTGTATTCGAGACGCTGGATATTGGTTGGCAGTTGCTCCGAATCTTCCCCAAAGAAATGCTGAAGAGAATTCCTCAGAGCACACTGGCCGAGTTCTACCCGAGAGAGTCCGCTGCCCGCCACTGATCCTCCTAAGACCACTACACCTTCTGGAGGTCTGGGCTAAAGGTCACCATGACCTGTCTCCCACAAAAAATCTCATCCCTTGTGTCCACCTTTAGCCTGACAAGTGATATTTAGGATTACAGGGCATAACTCTGGGATAATACACATTTATCATGCATAAAATTGTTTCATAAACATGCATGTTGTCATCTCATGTGTTATGACCCCCAGAGATTATTCCAGTGTCCCCCATTGTTGTGTTATACATGTTTGTGTGTACTGTATCGTGGATAGGATGTGTAATTGTGCTGGAGATGCATACTGTCCTGCAGTTCATTTATTTTCTTTTTGTTCAAGTTATTTCACTGTCTGCAGCCTAAAGAGAATATTAAAAACATTTGGGCTCAAAGGGAAATATTCAGGGCTCACTTGCACATTTGTGTGCTCGCTCACATCCTCCATTCATCACTATAACAAGCGTAAAAATAATGTTTCCAAACATTCCAATGTAAGTAATGAGAATATTTGATTTACAAAATCATTTATGCCCTTTTCCCTGGGAAATATTTGCTTTTATTTATATTAATATCCAAAAAACAAATTTAAATGAATACTTGCACACCAAACGTAGTTTCTGTTATGCTGATAGACAGGTAATTATAGGTGTTGAATGATCATATAGTGTGCGCTTGCCACTGACAGCTGTTAGAGGAGGATGGAGGATGTTTACAGCATCTGTGCTTTGAAATATGTTCTGCAATGTAAGACTGATTAAACATTCCCCTCTTACTCTGTATGTGTAAATGTGTTTTGTTTGCTGTTTAAACCTGTCAAACCTCTCAGATGAATTAAATTATATTATTATTGTGATTGGCTGACTGCTTCATTTGTTTTTTTGTCATAATAACAGTAACTTTAATTTGTGTGTGGCGGGCCTGTCTACAAAGATAACAGTTTTCACATCAATATATAGTACTTTCAGTCACTTCAGGCAATTCTTTGCCCCAAGGATTGATTTTACTAAAAGTAAAACACGTCATGTTTAAGGTCAGATTACAATTTGGTCTGCTATTGTCTGCTTTTTTTTTTTTTAAGCAAATCACTGGTCACTTAGGTGTGGTGGTCTCATTTTCACCTTTATTAGAGAGCCCCTTATAAAATTGTTGTGTGTTAAATGTTAGTGTTCTTGCTTGAGATTAAATATGAGACTTGATGGGTGAAGAAGACAAAGAAAAATCAAAGTACATTTACATTTTTTTACTTGGTTTTTTAATGCGTGTCCTATGGCAAGCCGTTTTAACATTTAATCCTTACAACCTACTATTTCATGCTACTAGTACTTATTTTTTAGATACTAGCATCTATTCCATTAAGTACTAGTGCTTATTCTTTAGATACTAGTACCTTTTTAAAAGATACAAGTAGTTATTCATTAGATACTAGTACATATTAAATTGGTATTAGTACTTATTTATTAGATATTGTACTTATTCATTAGTTACTAGTCCTTATTATTAGATACTAGTACTTATTCATTAGATACTACCTATTAAATAGATGGTTCTTATTCATTATACTAGTACTTATTTCGATAGTGACTAACTATTCTTTTGTTAATAGTAACACATTTTACATTTTTGCCATTGACTCCTATGGGGATCTGTCATTCAGATATCAACTATTCAGTTCTGACTAGTATGTATTCCAATTGTGACTAGTACATATATATTAGATACTAGTAGTTATTCATTAGATACTAGTACCTATTAAATAGATACTAGTTCCTATAAAATAGATACTAGTACTTATTAGTTAGATGGTACTTATTCAATAGTACCTATTTTAGATACTAGTATTTATTTCAAATGTTACAAGTAAGATTTTTTATTTTACTAGTAAGATTTTTTATTGAACTCTACAGTGCTGACTAGTCATAACATAAGACGAGTAAAAAAACAGTTGTGACTTGTAAGATAAGAAATGTTACTAGTTACAATTAAAAAAGATACTAGTGTCTAATAAATCGTACCTAACGAATAACTACTAGTATCTATTAAATAAGCACTAGAATCGAATTAAAAGTAATTGTATACAATAAATAAGTACTAGCATCTAATGAATACTTAGTAATATTTAAAAAGATACTCAATATTGGAATAATTACTAGTCATAAATTATTAGATGAAATCAAAACAGAATAGCTACTAGTATCTATTCCTTTCCAGATATCTTCAACCTCATAAGGAACTAGTAAGAAAATATTAAGAGATATCTTCTTTTAACAGATCATTACATAAACATGAGTACACTCTCAACCATCCAATCAGAGTTCATTTGGTAATGCAGGCTAAAGATTTATTTTTCATAAGTAACTGGCTTTGTTGGTTTATCTAGCTAATTGGTTAGCATGAACACAGGGAAAGATATATGTTTAATATGACATTTATTGTTTTGAATGTACAGTAGATTATAATAAAGACTTAACTGCCAATAATAAAATTCAAACAACAGTTAAGTAGATCCAAAAACCGGTTCATAGTCATACCCACCACCAGCCAAACAACCACAATACCCAGAGATTGGGATTTTTTGGTGAGCATTCATAATTAATTACAATCAAAAATTCTGAATATTAATCTGCCTCTGAGAATGAGAGTCATGTCAAAATAAGTATATATGCACTATATGACATGCCTATTCATTAATGTTTTTTAAACTCTAGGCTAATACCATTAAAAAGGTAGGCTATTATTATATTGTTATTATAAAAATGGACTTCTGCAATTCAGTCCGTTTCCTGTGTCATCTCTATTTGATTTGTTGTTGGTTCATTAATATTCAACATACTATTTGCATACTGATTATTTAAATAGTACTAGTATCTATTAAGGTAAGGATATCTTTGATCTAAAATGTTACTAGTAACTAAAAAATAAGCACTAGTTCTATTTTTTCTTAACAAGTATAATTAAATAGGCTAGGC
This sequence comes from Leuciscus leuciscus, assembly GCF_965113295.1. Classification (NCBI taxonomy): domain Eukaryota; kingdom Metazoa; phylum Chordata; class Actinopteri; order Cypriniformes; family Leuciscidae; genus Leuciscus; species Leuciscus leuciscus. Next base: position 20,025,584 of record NC_138741.1, read on the forward strand.
TACTAGTTACTATTGGAATAAGTAGGCTACTAGTATCTAATAAATAAGTACTAGTATCTTTAAAAAGGTATTAGTACCTAAAGAATAAGCACTATAAGTAGGCTATAGGCTACAACTTAATGGAATAGATATCTAAAAAATAAGTAGGCTAGTAGCATGAAAATAGATACTATAGGTTTTAAGGATTAAATGTTAATACGGCTTGCCATAGGTAGGCTACTGTATGTGATTTTCCAATTTAGCAATAAATTTGTTTATTAGCATATATAAAATGGCTGTCATTTTTATACCACCATAAATGTTTGTACGTAATTTCCGCCACATTGTGTAATTCATTTGAGATTTGGGAAATAGTTTTCTATGAATCTCCTGTTATACATTTATATAACCACTGTGGGTTATTTAACTATAGTAAATTAACTTGTGAGAGTTAGAAACTTTAGTTGACCGGCCGTAGTTGGAGAAACACTTGTAAAATCGTAAAGAGTGTAATTTCTAATTCATTATTTTAATGCCATTTTGCTGATACCATGTTAATGTTTTGTACTGGAATATGCCTAATTATAGCATTCGAGTGAAAACTATCGTTAACATGTTGAATGTTTGCTTTAACGGTGCGCGCGAGTGACAGTAGGTGTGTCCAGGACAAGGTAACGTTATCATTTCCTGTGTCGCTCGGGCTGTGTTTAATCGGACTTTTGAATCAGTAACCACAGGAACTCTCAATGGCGTCAACGGGACAGCAAAAAGAACTGAAAATGATTTCAGAACGGTCCAACCAAGGTAAGGGTGATGGTGTCAAATGCCTAAATAGTGCAGGTATCTCATAGGAACTGGGTTGCTTGCTGTAACTGTCTGTAACAGTCTACACTCACAGGTATTATAATAGTAGGCCTACATGAAGTCGATTTGGTTCTTGTTAAAGCAGTCATTTCGGTATCAACTTGATTTTATCCTTATTCCCAGAAAGAAAAAATCCACAATAGTTATGTAGAATTCTGGAAAACAATCTGACATATTTGACCAACCAACAAATTCTGAAGTGGAACACAAATTGTATAACATACTCTGCCCGTGTAGTTTTAATCCCCTCTGCATGCAGAGGAAAACATTGTAAAGCCTTTTAATTCTGTAAACTCTTGCTTTGAGGGGCTTGTTTGGACATGCACACACATTTTTGGTGAACATCCTGGCATTTCTTATGTTTTTCATGTAAAGATATGTGTGCAGCAGTCTGACTTAAAGACAGCTATCTTTTTTTGATAACCCATGCAATTCCATTTTTCCAATCTAGGTGAGCACATGTATTTTACTTATTGGATAGCCAAATAAAATAACTTGCATTAAATAAATAAAAATAAAGCTTATAAAAGATTATAAAACGTTCTTAGTTTATCAATAAAACAAGATAGAAATTTTATTGGAAATTGTGGTTGATAAACCAAGAATAAATGCATATTTACTTCAACTTGTACGTTGTAATGTTGCTATAGTATAGAAATCTGCCATATTATATCAAACAGTTTCAGTACTCATTCAGAATGGGGCTTTGGTTTCCCAGTGGACACAAATGTGACCACTGACATATTTACATATATTTTGATCATGATTTATGACATATTTGATTTTATATAGGCCCTTTGAATATTAATATGGTAGTTGTGTCTGTATTATGGCATGTTTTATGGAGCTTTGATGCAGACATCATCTCTGAAATCTGTTGTCATGTGACCATTTATGTGACCATGTAAAACTGTTTGCATGAAATTAAGACAGTCGGCACTTTCATTTCAACTGTGTAAAATACATAAATTATTTTTGAACCCACAAATGTTACTGTTAGGATTAAATGAGTAAATTTTCCTGACTGCTGTATAATTTCCCTCTAGAATTAGGTTAGTAAACAACTCTCTGAAATAGCCTACATCTTCAGGCAAGATTTGCTTTATCCTTTTGCTCAAAGCGCCCTGCAGACCTCTTACATAGAGGCAGAGAACATTAGGATTAATCACATTTTTCTGCTATGCTCTGAAACTTTACGAAACTAAACTGAAGAGACTGTCTTTTCCATGATAGTCTGTCTCACTGTGACATTAATAACCCAGACACAGTGTGGTTTGTAAACCCTTTACAGATCATGGCTCCTGCTCTAAAATTAAATGCATATTCAGTAGAGATGATGCTGATTCATACTACAGGCGGATGTAGGCTGATATGAGTGGAACTGTCATTGTCTTGACCAGCAAATGTATTTCTCATCCATGGAGAGAATTTCCTCTATTTGTAATTATATACTTTTGCAACATTAAAAATACTTTTGTGTAAATCAGTGTTAGTTTCCATGAGCAATCCTCATGCTGGACATGAGTTGTGAGCTATTGCAGTAAAAGTTTCCTCTTGAGTTTGATCTCTCTCATGTAGGCCTTTTGAAATTGCATTAACTGACTGTGTAGTTCTTGGGAAGTTGTGACTTGTGAGATGTTTAACTGGCGCCCTTGTATTTCTGCAGTACTTCTCCAGTATGAAAGCCTCCAAAGAGAACACGAGAAAATCAAAAAGGAGGTAAGATGTTTGTTGTCATGCTGTCCTTTCTTTCACCTATCTCTTTTATTCTTTGCACTTCTACAGCATCTGTGTGTGGTCTTAAAGGGATAGTTCACCCAAAAATAAATTTGGAAAATCTTTAAATAGTTTTTAGTTTTATAAGTAGTTTTATCTTTAAATATTTTTCAGCAGTTTCTGTTGAAAACTTTTGAACCTTCAATTCATCAAATAATCCTGCAAAAATTACGGTTTCCACAAAAATATTAAACAGCACAGCTGTGATAATGATAAGAAATGTTTCTTGAGCATAAAATCAGCATATTAGACTGATTTCTTTAGGATTATGTGATACTAAAGACTGCTTAACATTCAGCTTTGCCATCACAGGAATAAATGACATTTCAAGGATGTATAAAAATAGAAAACCATTATTTTAAATTGTAATAATCTTTTATGGTATTTATTTACTGTATTTTTGATCAAATAAGTGCAGCCGTGGCGGGTATAAGAGACTTCTTTCAAAAAAATTTTTTTTTTAATTACAGACCCCAAAGGGATAGTTCACCCAAAAATGAAAATTCTCAGATTTTGTTACAAATATTTTCATTTGTGTTCCGAAGATGAACGAAAGTCTTACGGGTTTGGAACGACACGAGGGTGAGTAAATGATAACAGAATTTTCATTTTCATTTTTGGGTGAACTGTTCCTTTAAGCTTAGAAAATGATGACAGAATTTATATTTTTGGGTGATCTATACATTTAAAATGATATTTCGGAGGGTTTGCTTTTAACAAAATAAATGCAGATGTTCTTTTAAATAAAAAATCTGTTCTATCACTGTAATATACTATATATTTTTATTTAATTTTGTTTCAGTGTAAAAAAATGCAAGAGGAGAGAGATGAGGCCTTACGGAAGTTGAAAGAATTTGAACAAGGTTGGTTTTAAAGATCTTAGATTTATCTCATTATAACTTCTCAAATTCAATTAATGTCCATCCAGTGACATCCTTCTGTGTAGTACATTAAAACATTTACAAAAGCCGCGTTTCCACCGAAATTACCCGGAATTTGTCCCAGGAACTTTTTTTCCACCAGACCTGTTGCTAAAAGTACCGTGAAGATTAGGCAAATTAGTCCGGTGACGTAGGACTGCGCGCTACTTTACAGTTCCCGCTAGATTTCATTCTCTGAATTTAAGCTTAAAGCCTGAACCTCATCGTTGGTCCATCTGTCGTAATTTTTAAACTCCATTATTGATTTGAATATCAAACAACTGTTACTGCACGCACCGCAACAGATAAAAAAAAATGGTGGTTGAAATAAAATGCTGCGTGGAGTTAACCAATCAAAATACGGCATAAACTCAACCAATCAGCATGTTCAGTGCCCAAGTCCCACCCCCGAAAGTTCCTGAACTTTGAAAAAGTACTACCTCGCAAGCAGGGACTTTCGGAAGGGGAAATATTTACCCGGAACTTCATTTAGACACTGGTTCCTGCGGTGGAAACACACAGAGTACCACCCCAAAGTCCCTAGTTCCTGGGAAAAGTTCCTGAAGCTGAAACGCAGCTAAAGACTGCTCCCATTTCTGTGGAAAATACTGGCTGTGCGCTTTGCTCTTTTGAACTTTGATCCCAGAATCTTCCAAGAACTATGACACTGTTCCATATAGAAACACCTAGTTATTCAGTAACCATCATTTCCTGTTTTCCAACAAGACATGTTTTAATGTTATTCAGACTGCTCTAAATCTAAGCAATTGGAGTTGTTGTTTAACCCCTTAAAGGACAAGTTCGGTATTTTACACTTAAAGCCCTGTTTACAGATCGTATCTGATGAAATAGAACGGTTAAGATTAAAATTTGGACACATGCTCCTGTCCCGAGAATTTTAGGTTTATTTCGCTTTTGTGGACCTATTTTGCCAAACGCGTCACACCCGTGATTCTTCCGTTGAGAGCTTGAATAATAGACACTCCAGCCCAGTTGGTGGCGATAATGCACCTTTGCCAATTGCAAGCAAACCACGGGCATTTCATTGAATACACAGAAGAAGCAGAAGAAGAAGCGGCGGAGTAATACCGTAAAGGTGCTGCGGTCTCACAGCACGTCCTATTAAGTCAATGGAGTTGGACAAAAACTACGATAAAACCTGTTGGAATGCATCTTTTTCAGCGATTTTTGTATCAGTGATTACCCCCTGACCACTCTGTGAGTTTCACGTCTTTGTAAACGAAAGTTTAATGTGTTTTTAGGACGGAATCTTCCAGTGCATATAGACAACCATTGTGGGGGTGGTGGGGGGAAGCGAAATAAACCTAAAATTCTCGGGACAGCAGCATGTGTCCAAATTTTTATCTTAACCGTTCTATTTCATCAGATACGATCTGTAAACAGGGCTTTAAGTGTAAAATACCGAACTTGTCCTTTAAGTGTCACCCACTCTTTTTTGCATAGACGTGAAAATGCACATTCCAAACTTAAATGACTGTAATTCAAGAATGCTTTGGAATATAGACGTAAGATTGGTCTTGTTTTAAAGAAGACATTTGGCAGATTTTTTTAGAAGTGAAATAAGAATATGAAACAAAAAAAGTTATAGAAGTTTGAGTTTATGAAAATGTACAAAGTAAAAAATGAATTATTCATATTTTATATAAAATATATATTTTCAAAACATGTTGTACTCTAAAACTGCAGGAAAATCAAAGCCAAAAATCTGAACAAGTTGTGTTTTAGGTTGATATCTCAAAAAATGAGCTTTCAGTACATAGACATATAAACAACATTAAAGGGATGGTTCGGAGTAATTTCAACCTAGGGTCCTTTGCACCATGACCTCGAGCTAAACACCCCCCCAGAAGCTTTTTTTTACCTTGGTCGAACATTATTAAAGTTAGAGCTTATTTAGAGAAATCAGCCGGTTGGCTTAGTGCAGGCGCTAATGGATCCAAGGTTGTATCTTGTAAATTACCCCACTAATAATGCCCGGAATGGTACCAAACTTCTACAGTAGTACAAATAGGTTCTGTACTCATAAAACGAGGCATTGGAAAGTTTGTTAGTACATCAGGAGTTTATTTAAATAACACTTGCCTGACGGCTCATGCTACTGCTAACCCGGACGTCGACGTCACTTCAGTGGTTTGGGAAAACATTGGAGCGCACCGCTGGAAGATTATTATTACTTGTTACTTGTTCTATGTATTTATAAATATGTTTATGTTTTGTGGTGTTTACATTGTTCATTATGGACTCTTAAAATAAATTGCATCACTTTTTCTGGGGTTTTCTCAGCAGTGTAGTAACATAAGAACCTTCAAACATGATCAAAATCTATTTTCTTCAAAATTTGAAAGGTTTTCTATCAAATTAGATCATGTACTTGATGATACTTTTTTTTTTTTTGTAGAGTTATAGACCATTACTTTTAAGTATGCCACTTGAAATCACATGAAATCATTAAAAATGCCTTCAAGGTGTAAGGGGTTAACAGTTATAGTCAACAGAGAGCTTATATGTCACTTATATAAAGCTTGTAAGATCGGGATCGGTATCGGCCGATCATGATGACAAGAAAACGGTAGTCAGTATCGGCTGCAAAAATCCTGATCGGAGCATCCCTAGTTGATATCAATCACACACACCCGAATGAGGGGGAAAGCGACAGGTTTCAGTCTCAAATGGGGTTTTCTGCGGTCCCTCCCTCGCCAAATCGCCGCACTTCACCTCTCTCGCACATCTATACAAATGTCACCTTCTTTTTCTTCGTTGGGGAAACATGGAATTCAAATACGGGAATTAAAAGGCGAAATTTTAAAAAGCACAGCAAATGGCCGCCGGTGTTGGAGAGGAGGGGAAAAAAATCCATTACATTCTCATTTTAATGCACGAAATAGGTCATTATTTGATAGAGAAGAGCGTGTGTTTTTGTGAATAATCTTGGCCTTTGCTCATGTTTCCTCCGCCATAAACGCGTATTGTGTATGACTTCCACTTAAATAGTGGCTGCAGCTTCTAGCAGAGCAGCTGCATATTAGGAGCTATTACGTGATTTCATAGCTCTCGGAAAATTGCTTCTATTCAGCGCAAAGCGACCGAGAGGGAGGCTGGCTAGGTGGGGGGGAAGCGGTGAGCGAACGAGCGAGCGAGCAAGGAAAAAGCCCACAACACACAATCATGTCTTTTCAATTGGAGATGGCAAGGTTGATGACAACATGACCATTGTGTTCTAATGATAAGACCACAAAGGCATCTGCCCCCTCATCAAGCTCGGCGCTGTAGAAACAGCATCAGAGGCTCTAATTCACTTCTCCAACACGCAGGCCCGATAGCATTATACTCCGCGTCCTCGTGCACGCAATCACTGTCTGTCTCTGAGAAGACGCGTGCACGAGGAACGGCGCGAGAAGAAAGAGATTTGAAGATGTAACGTTGATGGGGAGGCTAAAACTTACAATTAAAGCTGCCAAGCCTGACGTGTGAAGTCTCCCCCTCCTGCTCCGCAACTGCCTCACACTTAGCCCGGTTTATGTGTAGCTGCTATTACAATTAACCTGTCACTTAGTGCTAGTACTACCAAAAGAGAGAGAGATGAAAGATGGGGTGGAGGGAAACCAACTGGCAGCTAAGTACTGTTTAATGAGTGACAGGGAAAGGCTTACAGCGGGAACTTGGATATCGCAGACACGGGCGTTCATCAAGTTTTAATTAGGTGTCATTGGGAGGCAGCCGCTGGCCGTGATGGTGCTAATTCCTGTTTTTGCCTCTCAACCACAATGTGTAATTAGTTAAGAGGCTGTGAGCTGGTCCGTGGCCAGTCTCTGGTGATTACGGACACAAATAAGGTAAGAGCTCCGGGCGTTAAGAGCGTCTGCCTCTTCCATCTCCCCATCTTCCGCCTCTTTGGAAGCTGATAGATTGCGGCTGCTCATCAGACTGACTGCGTTTTTGAATTTTTAAAGTTTCCTTTCAATCCGTCTTGTTTTTGGACTCTTTTTGTGCGTGAGAGACTAATCTTGAGCATTTACAAATATTTTCAAAAGGAGAGAATCTTTAGAGCCTTTGAATGTTCTTGCATTTGCAGAGGAGACTCCAGAGATAACTCTATTAATTATTAAGCTCTATAAAATCTATTAAGCTTGGCTAGACAGGCTTGCGTCTCCCATTCCTATAGGATCTGAATGAAGGACAGGACTTAGCTGACTTGAACAGATCTACACAGCAGACAATAGCTGTATGAAGGCCAAGGAGCTTGGTGATTCAACAGAAAAGAGAGTCTGAAAAGATGTTGCTATATAAGATGGACATTAACGTTTTTCAGCATAAAGATATATTTGAGGTCGGTTTTTGAAAGAAGTATCTTATGCTCACCAAAGCTGCATTTATTTCATCAAAAATACAGTAAAAAACTAAATATTGTGAAATATTACAATGTTAAAAAACGTTTTTGCTGTTTAACGTTTTTGTGGAAAGCATGATACCATTAAAACATTTGTGGTAAGATTTAAAAAAAAGATAAATTAATACTTTTATTCATCATGGATGTATTAAATTGATAAAAAGTTACAGTGAAGACATTTATAATGTTACAAAAGATTTATATTTAATAAATGTAATAAATACATGTAATAAATGCAAATGAATGCTGTTCACCATTTCCACACATTTTTTTAGGCACAACCGTTTTCAATATTGATATTAATAAGAAATGTTTCTTGAGCAGCCAATCAGCATATTAGAATGATTTCTGAAGGATCATGTGACACTGAAGACTGGAGTAATGATGCTGAAAATTCAGCTTTATCATCACTGGAATAAATTACATTTTAAAATATATTAAAATAGAAAACATTTATTGTATATATTCTAATAATATTTTGTATTAAATAAATGCAGCCTTGGTGTGCATAAGAGTTTATTTTACAGTGTCCTTGTTACATATGTTACATGTACTTACCATAGTAACAGTAAATTATGCATAATTACATGCAACTAACCCTCAACCAAATCCTAATCCTACCCTAACCCTATAGTAAGTACATGTTGTTCATTAATATTACTCTGTACTTAAAGGGGTGGTTGATTATGATTTCACTTTTTTAACTTCAGTTAGTGTGTAATGTTGCTGTTTGAGCATAAACAACATCTGTAAAGTTACGACGCTTAAAAGTCAAAGCAAAGGGAGATGTTTTCTTTTACAGAAATCAATTTTTAAGGACTACAACAAATGGCTGGTAGGGACTACAATGAGCTTCTTCATGGGTTAGTGACATCACTAACCCTAAAATGTACATAAACCCCGCCCCCAGGAAACGCGATTTATAGATTATCATGACAGAATATGCTAATGAATGACTTGAAGATAGTTAACTCGACATCAGCTACATAAATTCATCAACTAACCATTCAGAAATGGCCTGTTGTATTCTACATGTTGTCACTTCTTGAGTCTCTCCATCTTTGTCTGACACCGGTTTGAACATAAAAGGCTAAAAGTTTTTGACATTTTCAGTGCGTGTCTGTGTGAGGTAATCGCATAGACAGTATATAAACTGGACACAGCGACCCCATTGGATTCAACGGAAAAAAATGAAGTCAATTAGAACAACTAACTTCCTGATGGTCGAGCGTACTGCGCAGACTCAAACTGAGCTTGACGACGTAGATGTGACGTGAGCAACCCGTCTGTCTTCTAGTAGCTGTGCCGAGAGAAATCTGAATCATTCCCTTCCGAAACTTGCAGAGGCGGAGAGCGTGAGTAGGAGGTGTCCATGAGCTAGGAGCAGGAGAAACTTGTGCTAAGTATTCTGATTAATTACTTTGTCATTTTGCCTCCACGTCCCCCCGATTGCGCGCGAGCTTCTCCTCCTGTCCATATGGTAATCTCTCTACTGTGCGACAGAGAGTGGTTATGACGCAATCGTTAGCCTATTTTTACAAAAACTGCATCTACGGGGCCATAACGTAAGATACAAGGTAATAGAGCCTTTTATACATTTTCGTGTTTCTTTAGAAATAAATAATGGACAAATGGAGTCTTTAAACGCCTTAGATGTAAAGTTATTCGCTGTCAAAGTGACGCCAAAATGAATGGGAGTCAATGGGATGCTAACAGCAGGTGATGGTCCGCTAGCCAATGGCGGCTCCCAGGGAAACTTCAAAATAATATAAAACCCTGCCCCCCTGGGTAATCGGAGCTACTTACACACAAGCTCTTGAAGCTCCGCCCTCTGTGACGGGAGCAGCAGCTAATTTGCATTTAAAGGGACACATACAAACACAGCGCTTTTTTGCTCAACCTCAAAAAGTGACAATTTTAACATGCTATAAAAAAAATATCTGTGGGGTAGGCCTATTTTGAGCTAAAACTTCACATACACACTCTAGGGACCTCAGAGACTTATTTTATATCTTGTGAAAAGGGCATTATAGGACCCCTTTAAATATATAATTACAAATAAAGTGTAACCGAGACTTCTTTCAAAAACATTAAAAAAAAAAAATGTTTCCAAACTTTTGACAGTTACTGTACACACACACACACACACACACACACACACACACATAGTAGGACACACACATAGTAGGATCAATATAATCTATATTAGATTATAGAAAATGCATGTATAATAATTACCGGGGTATATAATAATTAGAAAGATTTTTAGTTTTAGATGAAGTACAACATGTAACACTACAGAAGACTGCTATGAGTGCTGTGGCAGCAGCTATTCAAACCATTCAATTCCTTAATGAGATTGTGTGTCTACCATATAGACTGTAGTTCCAGCTGTTTTGTACACCAAATGTTCCCAGTCAACTTGTGTGAAAGGAGTCTGGAGAGCATGATAGCTATTAAAGAGCAGTTTCAGGACTCTGGACAGAGTAATTGTATGATGTTGTGACCTTGTCTATGAATGTCATGATGTTGTACTGTTCTGACTGCTTCAGTGTGTGCATGACAGTGTGTGAAAATTAGCCGTGTGCTTGCCTGTAGTGACAACTGTAGTGTGTTTGCATTGAAGAAACCATCAAAATATTTGACATATTTCTTGTCTTTAGTGTCACACAGGGTGATAGAGGAGGTGAACAACATTCAGGAGAATCTAGAGATCGAGAAAACATGCAGAGAGAGTGTAGAAGCTTTGGCTTCAAAGGTGAGGTTTTACAATAAAATTATGATTGTCTGTTCTGCATTTGATTCTCCTCCTTTCTGATTTTTTTTATTCTGTTCTGTATGGTTCTGTGTGAGTTGATTATGTTATGATTTATTTCATTCTGTTCTGTTCTGATTCACTTGATTTTGTTCTTTTTTGTTTGATTTGAATCTGTTTAATTTAATTTTCTTATGTTCTGTTTCATGTTATTCTCTTTGGTTCAGTTTCTTTTGATTCCGTCTGTTCTGTTTCATTTGATTCTCCATTGTTCTGTTCTGATTCATTTGATTCATTTTTTTTGTTGCTCTGTTTAATTTGATTCTCTTTTGTAATTTTTCATTTGATTCTGTTGTGTTCTGGTGCGTTTGATTCAGTTCTGTGTCATTTGAGTATATTCTGTTTTGTTTCATTCTGTTTCATTCTGTTTTGTTCGGTTTTATTTGATTCTCCTCCATTCTGTTCTGATTTGATTAATTCATTTGATTATGTTCTGTTCATTATTTATTTGATTCAGTTGTTTTTATTATTTGATTCTGTTCCATTTAATTCTCTTATGTTCTGTTTCATGTTATTCTGTTTTGTTGTTGTTTTTATTTCATTCTGTTCCGTTTATTTTGATTCTCTTCTGTTTTTAATTATTTGATTCTGTTTTTTTATTTTTTATTTTTTTATTCTGTTCTGTCAGTTGATTATGTTCTGTTCTGTTTCACTTGATCCTCTTTGTTCTGTTCTGTTATATTTCATTTTCTTCTGTTCCTCTCTGTTCTGTTCTGATTCATTTGAATTTGCTCTGTTCTTATTTGTTTGATTCTGATGTTTTTGTTTAATTCCATTGTATTTCATTAATTTGTGTTCTGTTTCTTGTGATTCTCTTTTGTTCTGTATCTTTTGATTCCATTTTGTTCTTTTTCATTTTATTTTCTTCTGTTCTGATTTATTTGAGTCTGTTCTTATTTATTTGATCATTTTTTTTGGTGTTTGATTTGATTGTTTTCTTTTGGTTCTATTCTCTTCTTTTGGTTTTGGTTTGTTATTGTATATTCTATTCTATACTAATATCTGTTTTCTTCTGTTTCTTTGCTCTACTCTTCTTAGGAACATTACTTCTAGAATCATACACTCATGTTTTCGCTTGTGCTTTCACGGTAAATAGGTTGGGATCCATCATGCCTCCATCCATCCAACATTCCATCCATTTATTTCCTCCTCCATCCTGAGCAAAATACACACAATTGTACTCCATGTGGGCAGTCACTCCATTGAGTTCATGCTGAAGTCAATCTTAAGACTATTTCCCTCCCGTGTACCTGCATCTTGGTGTTGACTGCCTGCCCACCTCACTGGTACCGCTCATTACAGAAGTATTCAATTTGCCATCAGTCCCTGCTCAGCACATTGTTTAGTCGGGTTTCGGTTCCGCCGCTCAGGCTCAGTCTGGTCTAAAGAGTGAAGTGGCATCTACGCTGAACGCTCAGCAGGTAAATGGATCTCTAAAAGCCCAGGTGTGAGGCAAATTAGCGGGAACGATTACCGGCTCATTGCCGTCTATCTGATGGATGAATCAACTATCTTCTGCTGTCTGTCAGTGATGAGCGCTGATCACCACACACAGAGAGAGAAATGAGAGAACAGTAGCAGTGAAAGGAATAAAGACACAGATAAAAGAGATAAAGACCAGGAGAAAATAGTCTTTAGGTTAAAAAAGGACACTGTTGTCCTGCGTTTTTAGAAAGCAGGCTAGCTGTCGTGTGACGTCTTTCTTTTTCCAAGAAAAGAAGACGTTTTACCGCGCAAAGGAAAACGGACTTTCATTTTTGTATAAGACAAAATAGACTGAGATGACAAAACGCTGTGGTTCTTGGTTATTTAGCATGGTCGAAAAGATTATTGTTCCTGCCATTTCTTGAAAATCACTTTCTAGTAGTTCTAGAGTATTCTCTTGAGGTATAAATTTTTTTCCTTGAAGTATGTGAAGCCATCACAGATGTCACATCACAGTTTCTGAAAGCTGCGGTTGAGGAAGACCGCGGAGCATTTCATTTGTGCGGAGGAAATAGACCTGCAGCTGGGCCGTTTTGTGCCTCAGCATTATGTGTTGGATAAAAGCTCGATTTAACCAAACAATGGTTTCCTGACATCCTTAAATGCACAGCCCAGCTTGTTCTGTGTTCGCCGGCGGCCACTGTGCATGAAAACCGGTACAGATGCTCTTTGTCCTGGCTGCTCTGTGAACACCCCCACACCGAACCCCTCACGTCTGTGGAACTAACAGCAAGGTTTTGGCCTCCACAGGTTTGCTCAACTTCTATATGTCAGGACACATGTCTGATTGAGGATGCGGTTGTTTTTGTCACTAGTTGCTCTTTCAGCACATAGCTGAATTATCTCAAGTGCCTCATCTGTCTTTATTGAAACGCAGCCAGGAAACACTTTCAACTGCATTGGTCTCTTAAGTTCTAGTTTTATTGCATAAAACTTGTTGATTTTCCCAAGAGTTTTGTTTTATACTACCGTTTGAGGACAGTACGATTTTTTTTTGCATTTATTATCAATGTTGTTTGTGTTGCTTTTGAAATTTTTGTGGAAACCTTGATACTTTTTTTCAGGATTCTCTGACGAATAGAAAGTTGAATAGAAAGTAATTATTTAAATAGTAGTCTTTTGTAACATCCAAAAATGTACATTTATTGCATACAAAGTATTCATTTCTTGAAAAGAAAAAAATCTTACTCCAAACATTTGAACGGTAATGTATGCCAGTAATACATAAAGTCAGCCAGTCATCGCAAAACATTCCCTAGAAAAGCACAATATATTGGGAACCATATCGTTTATCGCCTGCTTTAACTTTTTTTTTATTTTTTATTATTTATTGGTATTGGACTATATATATATATTTTTTTTTTTCATTTGTAGGTAGTGGACGATATTGGTTATTTAATTATTGATACTGATTTCCTCTGTTTTTTACATTTTCTATAATCTTTGTTAATCTTTAAAAACACATAATTTAATAAAGCGGTTAAATGTAATCATCTCATATCTTAAACTCAATATCATTTTCATACTGGAGATTATAATGTTGTGATGCATAAATTGTATCAGTTAAAACATTTAAAATGGTTCATTTTAGTTTTTAGTGTTTTGTTTTTAATTTATATACATAACAATTAAAAAAATTGCAATACTCTACATTTATCTATTATCTGCCATAACATGAAGATAATAATCGCCTTATCAGTATTGTCCAGAATTGTAATATTGGTGCATTCCTTGGGTTTATTTTGGCACAATGACCAGCTGACTGTATATTATCCCACGTATACAATAAATAAATAACTGGAAATTATATATTGATATTGCCTTGTTGATTGCTGTATGTATGTGAACTAATCTTATGAATATCTATAAAACAAGTGTGGAAAACTTGATTTGCATCTCAGTATGCATGGTGGAAAAGAAATCTCACCTCTTCCTGAAAATGCGAAGGATACGTTGTGAAAATTACAGCATTGGCTCATTCCAAATTTACATTTAAATGAGTCCAAACATTTTGGTTGGTGTGATTGGAGGATGGTGAGCAGAATTGTCTCAAAAAGTCTCTACATTTCAGCTGTATGATTTATTGTGTATGATGGCTGTAATTTTGTCTGCCAAGAGACCCGAGGCTGGCAGACACCTCATCTACCCCAAAAAAAGAAGAAAATCATAATCAATTTCTTAAACTCTGGAACATTTTGAATTATTAAGCAGTAATGGATGAGGGCTCGCGGGTGGTGGCAGTCAAATCAAAGTGCAATCCAAACACATGACATTTTGTTTTGATGTGTGATCAGAGGAGATGAGGGGCCTGGCCACCTCAGGACGCACATCTGATTTCTGCCACTGTGTAATTTTGCCGCTGCGCTCTCATCAATGCCGGATGATTATCACAGAGCGAGCGTGCATGTGTTTCTACGTGTTTATCCCCGTATTATGTGTTGTTGATTGCGTTTTTAAAAGATGCATTCAGCAGGAAGGACGCCATCAGGAAATGGATTCACGTGCTGTGTGTCCTCACTTGGATGTCATTAATAAAGGCTCGTTAAAGAGGGGGCATTTTATCCCTGCCTCCCACTCTTTTTCTCTTTCTGACCGGAATGTCATCCAGGACTAATTTACATACCTCCACCCCCATTGGCTCTCTGAGTTTCCATTAAGTGGACTCCCTAATTGAAGTGTGAATGACCAGTCTTAAATTACTTTAATTGGATGTTCAAAAAGGTAAAAATGCCTCAGATGCAGTTATGTACATGTTGCGATGGTGGGGGTTCGTGTCCGTGCCTGATAGAATGCTGTAATTATTTATGAAAACAGGAGTGTCTGCTGCTGCTGCCCCTGCATATGTGTAATGAAATGTCTATTATTTTGCCCTTGATTATTGCTCTTTTCCAGAGTGTTCGTGCTGTGTGTGTTTGGCTGTGTGATTGAGGGGAATTGCATGGGCGCCCGCTGGGGTTCCAGTGGGCTGGTCTGTCTACATGCTGCTGATTTGATTTCTCATATCTTTTCACTCTGAGGCAAATGCATAAAAATCACCAGCTTGGGTTTTATATCATTTGTGGTGTTACAGGTGTCATTTTGATCTCTGATTATTCCTATAAATGTGACGACATTGCCCTCACTAGATTAACTTGTGCTGGTTTTGCAGATTTTTTTTTTGCACTTTCAAAAGACACTGTATTTTCATTCTCTTTACAAAGACTTAGCGAGTTAACATTTTTCAATTGGTACTGCTTGATACTGGCAACACTGAGGTCATGGGTTCAGATGTATACCTTGCATGCACTCTAGGTCGCTTTTGGTTAAATGTGTCTGCCAAAAACAGTATACTAATGTATATCTTTCTTTCAGTTGAACAGACAGAACCGTTCTTTGAAGAGGAAGAGTATGCTCTATATATCCCGTCTTGGTGCCGATGTCATCGCTGACATCAATCTTGACGATGAGGATGAAGAAGAACCACAGGAGGAGTCGTCGGGTGTCTGTAGCTCCTCCCACTGTCAGATTGTCATCACAGGTGGGTCAATGCGCTGTCCCACAATGTATTGCTTAAAATATTTGTATCACTTTATGCTTTTTGTATCTACATATTAAAGGTGAATATAATTTAAATTAATAATATTATTAAAGAAATATAATTTCTACAACTTAGTTCCTTGTTCCATGTCCTGTATCGTCTATGTTGTGTGTTCGTGTGTTCATGATTCTTCTGAGTTTTAATGAGTATGATATTAAAGACGGTTTGCTTTTGAGCCATTCGTCTTCGTGCACTACTTACTAAAGCCTCACGTGACAGTGTGTGAAAGCAGTCATTATATTTACAGTTTGGTGCTGCTACTAGTGCACAAATTAGAAACTTTACCTTTAAGTATCTAGTTTCTGAGGCTATGATGTTAATTAATATTTTATCCAAAAGTAAAATTATCTATCGAGATATTGTGTATGTATATGAAGAAGTAATACATAATACAACACAAAACATTGTAAAAGTAGTCCATTCAACATGTGCTGTATTTCAAGTCTTACAGGCATTCAATATCTTTTTGTGAGAAACAGTTTCTCTAATTTTAGCGAATTTTTCACTAATAATTTTCCCCTCAGCTGCAGTTCTCAATTCATGATTTTTGGTTACAAGACTGTTCAGTTTAGGCTGTTTTGTACTGTAGGTTTTTTATTAACACATTTCTTGTTCATTCGTGGTAGAGCTGAGAGATAAATTGGAGGTGATCCTGGCTGAGAAGAAGCAGATGGTGATCGATCTGGAGACAACAAGAGAGCAGCTCTGCCAAACTAGACAGGAGGTATGTGAAAAAGGCATTTAATCTTGGGTTTTACTGCATTAATGAACCTATACTCATCTTTAAGGTCATCTTCTGTACATAATTTTAAAAAAGGCCTAGCATACTAAAATCATTCACTTTTTTTTAATGGATGTAAAAACCTCTCATCATGACAGAACGGAACTGTTTTGATCCACCTCCTTAATGTCTTTAGTGTTAACCCTTGCCATGTTTCAAAGTAGCTTTCACTCAGAATAATAACCATTAAACAGAAAAGAGGGGGTTGTCTTTGTGTCTTGTTGTTTAATGTTTCAGAAACCAGTAATACCCAAATAATTGAAGCCCTCACTCTCCCTTTCTTCCTAAGCTCCTGAAAGAGAAACATGATAATACTGCTTTAATAGCTGAAACATTCCAACAAAAGAAGCTCTTGGGAAAATACAACAGAGGTCAGTTGTGCTCCTGTTCTCTACTATATCCTCCTAAATGAACCACTCTCTCTCTTTTTACTGCTTTCCAATCCATATATTCCTTGATCCTAACCTCTGTACTCACACTCTGGTACATCTTCATTCAAAACCTTTACTATATTTCTTGTCTTGTTATTAAAATGACAAGTGTTACAGTATTTTATGCAATTACTTCCAATTAAGAATATAGCCATTCCCAAATTTCCCAATTTTTGTGATGAATTTGAGAACATTGCACATTTGTTGCCTATAATAGAAGAGAATGGTAAATTGAAAGGCACTTGGTGCTTCACTACTTTCTTTAGCCATGTTGAATGTATGTTCAATGCATGTTGAATGTATGTTTCACTACCGTTCAAAAGTTTGGAGTCAATTTTCTTTTTAAAGAAATACTTTTATTCAGCAATGATGCATTAAATCGATCAAATGGACTGCAAAGACATTTATGTTGTTACAAAATATTTTTACTTTAAATAAATTCTGTTTTTTAACTTCTTATTCAAAGAGTCCTGAAAAAAGTTTCCTCAAAAGTATTAAACAGCAACTGTGACACTGAAGAGAAGACTGAAGTAATGGCTGCTGAAAATTCAGCTTTGTCATCAGAAGGATACATGACATTTTATAAATATATTTAAATAAAAAGCAGTTATGTTAAATTGTAATAATATTTCAGAATATTTATTTTTACTGTATTTTTAATCAAACAAATGCAGCCTTGGTGAGCACAAGAGACTAAAATCTTACTGACCCAAAACTTTTGAATGGTAGTGTAAATAAATTACCTATAAAGAGGACAGCAGAATTATGGGTAAGGGTCACCTAAGGTTACACCCTGAATGCTTTTCAAATTCTGTGCCATTTAGTGAGTGCCCTGTTCTGACTACATCAGAAGTCGAGTATTCATTTATATGGCACCATAAGCATTTCAAAGATTGTGTGTTTGAATTGTTTGCCACGGACATCAAGGCTCCAAACTCTTAACCATCTGAATGCTTACCTGTGTATGTGTGTAGTTTCTAAGTATGCTCTAGATGAGTTTGAGGCCTTACAGGAGGATCTAAAGCTTGAGAGGGACCTGCGTTCTGAAGCAGAGAAGTTCGCACATGAGGTGAAAGCTCAATTTGATTTGATTTCATGATTAATTGAATGAAATGTATTAGACGTTCTTGGAACTCTGAATATTGATGTATTTCTGGAATATATTAATTAAGTGGTGTGTGTGAACGTGTTCTTTATGTGCCCTCTCTCTCTCTCTCTCTCTGTGGGTGTATGAAGATGCTAGTAGAACAGAAGAAGCTGAAAAGACAAAGCCAGATGTTGATCCAGACCGTGTCTCCAGCAGAAGCTCTGCAGAAAGCTCTGGCAGAGATCAACACACTGACACACACTGTAGAGACACAGAGATTGGAGCATCAACAGCAGGTAACATACACACACACACACACACACTAATCCCCAGTGTCCTTTAGGTCACAGTGTCCTTAGAGGGTATAGACTGAATGTCATTAAAATAATAACAGACAAACCAATCACATCAACCACACCAGCCCCTCCCAGTGCCACTCAAAAACTCACACATGCAGTTTATTACTTGCTTGTGTAAAAGGAGAAAAATGTATCACCATTCTGTATTTAAACAATCATTATCGTATGATTAAAGGATTAGGGGAAATGGTTGGAGTCAACTTGACTTACTTTGAGAGTGTTTATCTGTCACCACTATAGATTTTATATATGACATATTTAATATGACAAGAACATGACTAGTCACTATGTTGTACATGGTTTACCCCAACCAGGGGTTTTAAAGGGATGGTTTATCCCAAAAAAGTCATAATTCCGCCACACCCATGTCGTTCTCATATACACCCAAAACTCAAAAGGAGATTTTTTAGCATATCAAGTGTCCAAGCTGCTATTTTCTATACCGTAAAAGTGTATGTGACCCAGAGAGAGACTGGTCAACATTTAATTTCATGACATAATCTTCACATGATGATTTTTCATTTTGTAAGTGAATTATTTTTTTACAGTTCAAAGATCACATTCCATTCTAACAACCCTTGTTTTTTGTCTTTGATTGTTGTGCTGTGTTTATTTCGGCGGAATCTAGGTAAAAGCTCTTGAAGAACAGATACACGGCAGTGAATTAAAGAAGCAGCTGACAGCATTACGGAGACAGACAGAATTGCTGGAGGAGGAGAGAAAAGAATGGCAGCACAAACACACTAAAGCTGAAACTGAAGCCAAAGACCTCAGATTCACAGGTACCAGTGTTGTGATAAATTCAGAGTTTAAGAATTAAAAGCTGTTCTGAATTCTTCATCTGCAATTGGAATTGCATTGGCCACAGGAAGTTGGAATGACAGAAAATTGCCGTTTAAATTTCTTTCAAATTTAATTCCTCTTCCTCAAGTTTAAATTCAATTCTGGATATTGTTTGATACCTCCATTAAATTTCTTGAATTGAGCTGGAATTTAAAAAGCATTCTAAATTCAAAATGATGTACAACCCTGACAGGTTCACATATTTCAAAAACCACACATAGGGCTTCATCAGGTCTCGTCTGTCGTTAAGTTGTGTTGGAGGACAGATGCCTGAAATTCAATTTCTCTGATTTTCAGTTGTAGATACACCACTGTTCAAACGTTGTTGTTTTGTTTTTTAAGAAGCCTCTTATGCTCACCAGGGCTGCATTTATTTGATCAAAAATACAATAAAAACAGTAATATTGTGGAAAAAATATGACAAAATAGCTCTTAAAATAGCTGGTTTCTATTTTAATATATTTTAAATTTAATTAATAAATTTTCAATTTAATGAATCCTTGCTTAAGTATTAATAAAATTTCTTTCAAATAATTGAACAGTAGTGTATGCTACACTTGCATAAATTCAGACAGCACTCAAAACCAACCAGGTGTTTGTATCTCTGAGAACCCTGTGTGTTTTGCAGTGGAGGAGCTTAAAAAGAAGCTCCAGCAGATCTCCAACCCACCAGCAGCTGCCCCAGCACCCCCTCCGCCTCCCCCGCCCCCACCTCCTCCGCCTCCACCCCCTGCCCCCTCAAGCAACCCACTCAGGTGAGTGTCTGTTTGTGTCCAAAACCATTGAAATGAGTGTATACATGTTCTTAAGAGAGTTAGCATTTGGCAAAATCCCAAAAAATCTGTTTTACAAATCTGATGAAATCTGGATGAAAATGAAACTGGGCTCAGGTTCAATTACATTTTTCTTGTTGAAACAGGAAGTTTGGGCAGGACATATTGAAGGGCTTGTCCTTTTTTCTTTTTCTTCTCTTTTTTCATTGTTTAATAGCCAGTAGCAATTTTTTCCTAATTCTTTCTTTTGTCTCTGTCTATTTCAGCTCATTACTGTCTATACTTCGTAAGAAAAAAAATGTGAGCACTGAAATTGCATTAGTGGATAAAGACTCCTCTGAGAAAATCCCAGGTAAAGAGCAAAGCTCTGACACATTTCCATTTCCATTCTATAAATATACTCAGGTTAAAAGTTCTGCTGTTTGAAGGATGCGTGTAATAATTACTAAATGCAAAGATTGCATATATTGATCAGTTAAAAGCAACGTAATCGTAAAAGTGTGTTCGCCATCAAGCCGCGTGAAAGATCTCAGGTGTTTATGTTGACCTTTTTGATCAGTGTTAAATAAGATGCTGCAGTGTATTCAATCAGACGGAATGTAATTAATATTTAATATTTCGCATTAAGTAAAGTTCTGTTCCTCATCACAGCAGTGGGAAATAATAAAAGACTTGGGTCAAGTTCAAGTTTGTCCTGAGCCATTTCTTTCAGCCTTGTACTAAAAAAAATGGAAGGGAAGAAGAATGAAGACATGCAGCTTTTTGCTGAAGGGCAAATACGTTTGTATAGAGTTTAGATAAGTCATTACCCATTTATGCTAACAAAAATCTTACAATTCTTCAATTATTGGCACAATGTTCAGGTTTATAGAATTTCACTGGTGAACTTTAGCCTTTTTCCTTATCACTAGTGCTTGATTTACTTTTTACTGGGTTTGAGTATTTATGAGGAATGGTGATTTCTTTTTTGAATGGATTGACTACATTTCTTTTAGATCCTATAAGTATAAGTGCTGGCCAAAGGTTAGATACTTTCTCATACATTTTCTTTCAGTTGTTCTTGTGTTAATGTCAATTTCTATGATCTCATATGAATAGAAGGTTTTTATTGGACTATACTGAGCTCTGAAATGCACTGGCAATTTAGTGTCTTTGGAAAAGAGAATGTTTTTTTATGTTTTTTATTCATGTCAGAAAAACATCAGACTTGTAAGCAGATAATATTCACATTTTTTGTTCCAGTTAATGACAGAATGATTAAAAGTGTTTCCAAGGCCACTAAACAAAGACAAACATCATAGATCAACTTTCTTTTGATTTGTTTTTTTATTATTTGTGCATGCAAGCTCAAATAGAAACCCTCGCAATTCTGTTTAGTTATGTTGGTATGTCTGATATTATTCAGTGCCTAAATTGACTGCTGATGAAAAGCAGCAGACATGCGTTTATTATCTACATAAATGCTGTTTATCATAAGTGCATCTGCATATTCTATAACTGAAGTAACATTCACTCACAATGAGTGTGTGTTGATCTGTGTTTTAATCTGACAGAGAAGGACATCAAACAGCAAGCTGTGGATGAGATGATGCAGCGAATCAAAAACGGAGTTCAACTCCGACGTGTTTCCCGGACAACCAACCAAGCCAGACTTGGACCGGTACATGCTTCATAAAAACGCATACAAAACACTCACAGCCTGAAAACAACTTGACATACAAACTCTCCACTTTAACTGCTTTTAACTTCCTGTTCTATACAGTTAATCATTGTAATTAAATTAAATTACTTATATGATTGCCAATCAGTTGATCAAGTTACTCCCAATTAAAGGGATAGTTAACCCAAAAATGAAAATTCTGTCATCATTTACACACCCTAATGTGTGCAGCAGAACAAAGAAATGTATACAGGTTTGGAACAACTTGAGGGTGAGTAAGTGATTCCAGAATTTTCATTTTTGGGTGAACTATCCCTTTAATTGTTTGGGGTCAGTTAGATTTATATATATATATTTATATATATATATATATATATATTATTGTTATTATTATTTAGCAGGATGCATTCAATTGATCAAAAGTGACAGTAAAGAACACTTGTTACAAAATATTTCCACACAAATATTTATATTGATAACTATAAATGTTTCTTAAGCAGCAATTCAGCATATTAGAATGATTTGTGAAGGATCATGAGACACTAAAGAGTGGAGTAATGATGCTGAAAATTCAGCTTTGCATCACAGGAATAAATTGTAATAATATTTCACAATATTGTTTTTACTGTATTTTTGCTCAAATAATGCAGCCTTGGTGAGTAGTCCATATAAGAGGGTTTTTTTGTTATTACAAAATTATCATTTTAAAAATAATAACACCCACTTACATAGTCTTTCATTTCATGACATGCTACTTTGTTACATGCTAATTGTTCTGATGGGTTTCCCTGCAGAAAGAGCGGACACCGTCAAATTCTGCCATACAGGAACTTCAGGGAATCCTGGTCAGGATTGCTTTATATATTTGTTATTATAATCGAATATTATATTATTATATTCACTTAAAAATGAATATATTTTTAAAGTATATGTTTTTAATAATGTAACACACAATGTAATTAAAAGCTAGCTGTTAGCATGGTAATGGAATCTTTCTGTTAAGACCTCCGCCAAGCGCCCTGGCCCCTCCTCCTCGCACGGGACACGCCCTCCATCACCATCACCGAAGTCTGAACTAGAGAAAGCCCTGCACAGACGGAGGGAAGCATTGAAGACTGCAAAGAATAACTGTCAGTCAAACACACACACACACACACACACACACACACACACACACACACATATTTCACTACATTTTCTCTGTCCCTTGAGCCAGATCATCCATTTAACTTTTCAACCCCTTCCCCTCCAGCGAATCCCAGTAGTGTTCTGGATCTGACCCAGATTGAGCAAACCCAGGCAGAACCAGGGCAGGACACAAGGGAACAGGACACACCACTACACACAACAACCACAATATGCACTGACCTTCTCAAGCCCTCATAGGAGCTCATAGGTTGTGAGTATCTGCTCTTTTATGCAGAGCCATAATACATCACCAACAAAATATGTCTTCCTGCAGCAGCGCAATTCATCCAAACTAACCCAACACATGTGACTACAAAATCTAAATGTCTTGAGTTACATACTATTTTTAAAATGTAATACTTGCAGAAGTTCAGCTGTAATGTGACTTGACAGCAGTAAGCAAATGTGTGTGCTTTTTTTGGACGGGTCAAACTATTTAATCCCAATTGTTCAGCTAATTTTTCTTTTTTGTTTGGATAAAGAGTTTTTATATTTAATTTCCATATCTTCAAAATCTATAAAATAATGTATTTTATATACTGTATGATTCAGCATATTAACATTTTACCATATTAACACTAACATTCAAATGTTTGGGGTCAGTAAGTTGTTTTTTGTGTCTGTTTTTTTGATCATTGATCAATAATTGATCAAAAGTGACAGTAAAGATTTTTGTATTGTAAAAATAAATGTTGTTCTTTTATCAAAGTATCAGTTTCCACAAAAAATATTAAGCAGCGCAACTGTTTTTAACATTGATAAAAATAAAATAAGCATATTAGAATGATTTCTGTGAAGGATCATGTGACACTGAAGACTGGAGTAATAATGCTGAAAATTCAGCTTTGACATCACAGGAATAAATTACATTTTTAAATATATTAAATTGCAAATTGAAATTATATTTTAGATATATAAAATGTGTGTATATATGTATTTTGGTGGTAAGCATAAGAGACTTATTACAAAAGCATTTTAAAAATCCTACCAACCCCAAACTTTTGAACAGTATTATACATGTCACTTATACAAGAGGTTGCTTGAATGGAATAAAAAATCGCAAGAGATCTGAGATATTATTATAGTAATCTCAACAATGTTAATTAGCAGATTTGAGCACAGTTTGAGACAAAGTCAGTGATTCCAGGATAACTCAAATATTCTTCACAGACCTAAATATCTAAACTGCATCCACAGTCATTTTATAGCTTATCTTATACTGCATGTCAAAAATTTGAGTCTGTTTTTGTTCTTGTCAGAAGAGACAAAGTTGATATTTAAATGAAAGACTATCGCAATGACTATCCCTGCGCAATAACTTGTTTGCAAGAAACATATTAGTGAAGTTGTATTAGCTTGAGAACATTGCACAAATCTTTTAGTGGTATAATGTTTAGTGGATTTATTTTCTTGGCTGTGATGAACTTTTTAATAGTAGTGAAACGAAATCCCCTCGGTCCCACAGTCTTGTACTTTGGCTGGACCGTCCTCACTGAACAAAGTTATTGACACATGCTTTGTCTGTGTGAGAAGCATTTCTAGAGGGGCGTTGGTGACTAGCCTTGAACATGTGCCAACCTAGTGTGTTTTCAAATGGCTTTGGCTAGACTAGTATTAACCTTGCAGTGTCCCGCTCTGTAATTACAAGCCACTGGTGTGAACTTATCCCCCTTTAAATATCTTTTTACTGTTTCATGAACCTGGATATTTTTTCTCATTCAGCATTGGTCTTTCTCTCACAGAAATTGGTGTTTTCGCCAACAAAAGAGAAGAGAAACAATTTCGGGTCATCAATCACACACGACTATTATTCCTGAGACAATTTTTTAAAATAACAGACAGTGAATTGATGCTATTTATACATCTATTGACTGAGCTGTAATGAAATGTGTTATTCTTTTTCAAATTGTTTACATGCCAACATGACAATAAAGCACTATTGAATAGAATATATAAAGCAGTTTAGTTTAAATGGGTGGCTGAAGCTTTCTGAAAGCATGTGTGTAGCCACGGGCCTGAGGAGGTTTCATTTATGGCAGCCCAGAAGAGACATTGTGAGAGGCGGCTGATCTTTGTGACACTAAATGCTTCATTTAGGGAGGTCAGACTTTCGTATGGTGTTGTTATATAGAAAAATACTTTGGTTTAGATAGAAATTAACCAGTTTTCTGGAGCCAAACACATCATACAGTAGACTCTTCTTTTAAATCATCAATAGAAGGAGCAATTTTTGAAAGGTTCATATTTATTTTCAGTGTGAAGTTCAAAATGTTCATGCCGTCAAATTTTGATTTCTAAGTGATTGCACATTTCTAGCCCCCCTAGTCTTAAAGGATAACTGTCGCCAAAATGCAACCTAGGGTCTTTTTGTAAATCTACCTGAGGCAAACTTTCGTTTAAAAGCATAATTAGAATGGAAACGCCAGAATGGAGTGGACCGTATTTTCGTTTTCGGTCAAAATGCCTTTTGAATGGGAGTGCTTGGGGCACTACTATGATAGCATCAAAAATATTTTAGTCGAATGCAACGCAACAGGGAGGAGAGTAAAGATGGAAAGCTCCTAAAGCTTATTTCCATATAAATTCACAGATAATTTGTTGTTTTGTCGTTAGTGAAAATCAATATTGACCTTGTATTTGAAAAAGGATCCTCATATAAGAAGCAATACTAAAAGTCAGTTCATTCACACTCAGAGATCGACTATTTTTGACTGTCTAAATGCCGGCGGACACAGCTACAGTGAGTTGTTCAAAACCTTTCTTTTTAGTAAACTCTGTGTACACAAACAATGTTGTCAATGCTCGAGTTCATGTGTAGAGCACCTGGTGATACTTCGAGCAAAGTTTCATGTTGTGTCGAGCCTTCTTAGTGTCGTGCCCCTAGCACTCCCATTCAAACGAAAATACGGTCAAACTTAAAAGTGGTGTTTCCATTCTGATTATGCTTTTACACGAA
This sequence comes from Leuciscus leuciscus, assembly GCF_965113295.1. Classification (NCBI taxonomy): domain Eukaryota; kingdom Metazoa; phylum Chordata; class Actinopteri; order Cypriniformes; family Leuciscidae; genus Leuciscus; species Leuciscus leuciscus. The sequence continues at coordinate 20,051,486 of NC_138741.1, forward strand.
AGTTTGCCGTGAGTAGATAAAAAAAAAGGTTGCATTTTGGCGACAGTTATCATTTAACTGTCTTGTTTTGATAAATTTATTGCAGCCTTCCTAAATAAAGGTATAATTTATTTTATTTTTTTATCTTACTGATGGTAGTGTATGTGTTAAAATAATCCAAGCAAATAAATAAAACCATTTAAAGTGAATAAGGTCTTTTTGATAGTCTACAAGGCTGGAAATTCTTTCAGGATGGGTTTGAATCACCTGCTGTTGACTTGAGGTCAGTGATTAAGTGTTTGCTTGGTTCATTCATTGGCATTTTCGATAAACTTCTTTCCGCTGTGAATTTGATCCTTGAAATGTTGTATCTTTCCTCATCCAGTCCGCAGAGAAGCATTTTATTCTGTCCTAAACGCACACTAGATCAGATTTATACAATAGTGTGACGTTTTTCATGCCTCGTTACACAACAGGATTTCATTTCCTCCGGTGAGCTGCAGCTGCTGTGATGTTGTTGTTGTGCAGTGAAACAGGAGATGTGTGTGTCTGTGCTAAGGCTCAGTGACGCTTTCACACACTTAGGCACAATTTCCAGTGCGGCTTAGAGCTCTTCATGGGGTTAAATCTTCCCGGACACAAGATGAAACTTTATTCCCTACTCACTCTCTCTTTCTCCCCTTTTACTCTGTTTCTCACCTGACCCTGGTCTGCAACAGATAATAACACACACTGTACACTCCCAATTCAAGGCTGTGTTTTAGAAATGTTTTTTTTGCCATTGTGAATAGAAGAGCTTTGTGGAATTTCTTTCAGATTTAGCTTCAAGTCTAAGGAAAGCCATGAGGTTGTTTGTAATGCCACTTGTGAATTTGGTAAACAACAATGTTAAATGTTGGTTGAACTACTGTTGTTCATGAAAAACAATCATATTTTGACCGTTTTGCAGTTAGCTGTGTATATAGCATGGATAGAGCCGATATCAGGGATATGTTTAGGGTTAAAAGTATTTTGTAAAGGCTATGATGTAAAGGCTATTTTCCATTGGTTACGCCTTTATTAAGGAGGCGTTTGTTGCCTTCATATCTAACAATACATGTTAATGTTCAATCAAATTAAAATAGCATCTTATGATCAGCTGAAATAACAAATTCTAGTGCATAAAAAAAAAAATATATATATATATATATATATATATATATATATATATATATTTGGGGTACATTTTAAGTAGAAATTTGGTCCAGTGACACTGTATTAATATGTAGTTAGTCACATTTAAAGTAAATACTATATAAAACGTAATTTGGTAACAATGATAAAGTTTTTTTGTTTTGTTTTTATTTCATATTTAAAATATTAAAAATATATATAAATATTTTCCTCATATGGTAATTGTTTAATCATTGTTTAATATCATGTAGGATATAATATTACTATACTAATTGTATAATAATCCTAATTGTATAACACTACTCTATATGCCACTACTGTGTGTGAATATATATAAATATATACACAACCTTCAAACTAGACGCGGAAGAGATGAGATCACTGGGATGATAAATATTCTGGAAAGCATCTGGATCCTTTTATAGTGAGAAAGTTTTTCAGCAATTTCAACAAGCATTCCTAGCAGCTCTCAAAAGACACTTGATAATCAACTCACACTTTCACTAGCTCTTCTGTCTTGCTAGTAGCGTATTTTGATCTGTTGAAGTTTCCAGTTCGCCATTTGTTGAAGATGCAAGTTGTAAATGAGTAAATATTTTATTCAATTGTAGTCTCTCCATCTTCTTCTGGCCTACATGTTTCTCTTAATCGATGTACTATAAACATTCTGTCAATCTCAACAAGCTTATAATCATGAAACGCCAGGCCGCAGCCGTTTCTGTCCGTCTTACTGTATGTTTCCTTTTTTTATAGTGTTCTGTAACACTTGTCTTGCGCTTGTTTCAAAACCCTAGTCAAGCAACACAAAACAACCTCAATTTAGAGCCCAGCTTGTGTGTGTGTGTATGTGAAAAACACTTAATTTCATCTGTTTTGTTAGTCATTTTGTTTATTTTCCAAACAGAATGATTGCCTGGTGGGGAGCCAGAGTAAGTCTCCAGAAACCCCCTCCACTCCTGCCGTGTGGAAATCGCTTTTTTTGCTGTCTGTTCTGCATCATGTAACTTTGGTGCACTTTCTCTGAGATGCGTTTCTCTCCTTAAAAGGTGCAATGTTAGTCAATTTAGGATTTATAAAAATCAATTAAGAGGTAAACAAGATAACGGACATGTTGTGAGTTGGTTGGGAGCTGAACGAATCACATTCTTGGAGAGTTTTCGGTAGTTTCTCAGCGCAGCTGTGGGTTTGTGTTTTCTCTCACTTGTTAACACAAAACAGTCCATTCACACTCTTTCACACAAACACATAAACACACACTAACACTTGTATGAAGCGGACACTGCTGCCCTTTTGAACAGGCTGGATAATTGGCCCCATTCAGTCACTGTGTGTGTCAGTATCTGTTGTCTGTATATAGTGAGAAGAGGATGTGGAGAAGGAAGTGATGGGTTGTTTTATGCCTCTTCATAATTGAAGAACAGCTTTGATTTCTCAAAAAACCTGAGAACAAATGGGGGAAGGACTTCATTGTCTGTTTTTTTATTTTTTTTTATCCAAGTAGCATTTTAGAATTTAAATTAATAATACTAAAAGTATTTATATATTTAAATTATGTAATTAAAGGCAGAATTTCTGTATTTAAATATAATGTGTAATATTTCACTGGGCAAATATATTTTTAGTATTCAAAATATATTTGTTTTTATTAGTTAGTTTAATAGTTTAGATTATTTTTTTTAAATAGGTCCCAGTATATAACAAATTCATTTTGGATTCATTTTGTAATAATAATAAGTATTTTTTATCTTGCAGGTAAATCTGAAGCACAAGGAATGGAAAATACCTCAGGAAGGAAAATATTGACAAACAATATTTTGTGGGCAAAATTTGACGTCGATCACAATAATTATATGGTTTATGTGGAAATGTTTACTGTGACAAATATTAAAATATATTTTAAAAGAAATTGGGTGGGCTTTATTTAAAAAAAAAAAACATGTTTATTTAATAATGTTCTTTTTCTTTTTTCAAAAATGTATACACCATCTATTAGCACAAAAATATCACACAGGAATATGTTTGCTAGATGAGGTGGGTCAGTTTACAATCTTGCGCCTAAAAAGATATTTTGACGTGAATTATAATTGATCTGAATTTTGATGTCATGCAGTCAGTCAGGTCAGACAAACCCTACTGTGATAATGTTAGGCAAACAGGAGATGAAGTAACATCAAGACATCATTTAATAGAGATGGTCACAGAGTCACAGCCGCTTCCAGAGTTAAATGCTTCGGAAAGATCTGACAGAGGCTGTTTTTTTTCTCTAGCACCTGCAAGACACAAAGGTACTATACATTGAAACACACTAGTTTTCTGAATATAGATGCTACTAATGGCGGTTTCCATTATGTGAGTGTGAGAATGTGTGAAAGAGAGAATCGTACCCAGGTTCCCCTCCTGCTCCAGTTCCTCTTCTATCGCCATCAGACGATTGTATTTGTCCATTCGCTGTCCTCCTCTCAACCCGCCCAGTTTGAGAAAGGACACGCCTGACCCTACGGCCTTTAAACACATACATATAATGAGGTCCCAAAACTAAAAACCTGGGACTCAAAATCTAATTAAACTGATAAACTTTTAGGACTTTGAAAAATGTCAAACAAATCAAATGAAGAAATATTTAAGACTCAGCATTATTGGTCACTAATCAAATCAGCAAAAATCTTTTTAGTTTTTTGTGCAAATATGCTATGATAATAGTTTATAATAATTTTTTCTTCTTAATTAGAACAATTATTGGTTTGTGTTTAACACGTTTCGTTTCAAATGTATGATAAAAATGTAATTTCATGGACTTCATTAGTTGTTTGACTTGTATATTCATAGGCACACATTCAGGAACTAAATGATTCTGATTTCACTATTATTATTATTATTTATTAAAAGACATGGTTAAAATACTGCATGCATGTCACTGAGAAATAAATTCCCTAGCAAGAAATAAATCAAGAAGTATGACCAACCCACCAAGTCAACAATTGATGTATCACCACAGCCTGCAGCCAGCATTGTCTCTGCATCTCAATCCACAGAGGGAAGACGTGTACTTATTACAGGCAATATATTTAGACTTGGACATTGTACTTTTCCAAAAATGTTCTTGACAGTTGGCACTTTGTACGGTTTGCTTATGTTTGGAGCTTACCTTTCTGCTCTGCTATGCTTTGTATAAGGTCAGAGATGGTCGTATCATTGTGAAGCCTATGAATGACCCCAGTGACCCCAGGTGGGAGGGGTTTGGCATCACTCCAGCGAGGACAGAGATTGAATGCAGCATCTGCAATCAGGCAGCAAGTTTGCCCAATCACTGAGGCCAGTCTCTCCCACTGATCTACATCCTAAACTCAGAGACACGCCGTCAGTTCAACCATTGCCCGGTCTACCAGTCAACACTTGGTAAAGTCACTTTTATTGCTTTAAGAGGTTAAATACATGGTTTTTTAAACTCACCTCTTTCCTGAAAGGATCAATGAGAGATTTGATAGCTGGATATTTATTAATCAGCCCCTCGTACATGTCCACCAACTCATCTGGGGATTTGTGACAGCCTGACATTACCTCATACTTCCCACGTGACTACAAGACAGTAAGAGAAACGTTTAAAATGGTTACTGTATGTTATTAAGACTTTAATTTTTAACGTGGTGTTGCATCTAAGTTAGTACTTGCATAAGTGAATATGAGCCTAATAATTTCCCTTTTCTGTCTTCCAATCACTCACGTAGTCCATGAGGCCGTGTGCTGCACAGTTTATGGCCAAGCGCAGGTCTGAACCCAGAGGCAATGCCAGGTTAGCACACGCCTCTGTGACCAGATCAAGAGCCTGTTCGGGATGTTCAAACCCCACCTGTAACACTCCCTCATCGGATACACCTATAGGCTGAGGCAGTAAGAGAGGAATATATATGATGTTGAAAAGAAATGAAATGAAAATATTGGCAACATATGGCAAAACTTAAATGGTTATCAAGTTTCAGACTGTATACTAGTTTGGGGTCATTATCTTAACCTGCACAAAAGTTCTTAAAATTATTCTTGTTATTCACAGAATTATTTGTTTACATGCTCTACAGTTCAAAAGTCTGGGGTCGGTGAGATTTTAAGATGTTTTTAATGTTTTTAAAGGAGTCTCTTATGCTCACCAAAGCTAACTTTATTTGATTCAAAAATATGGTAAACATTGTGAAAGATTATTACAATTTAAAATAACTGTTTTTGATTTGAATATATTTTAAAATATAATTTATTCCTGTGATGGCAAAGCTGAATTTTCAGTGTCACATGATCCTTCAGAAATCATTCTAATATTCTGAGTTGATGCTCAATAAACATTTCTTATTATCAATGCTGAAAACAATTGTGCTGCTTAATATTTTTGAGGAAACCATACTTCTTTCAAAATGTCATAATGTTATGAAGGTTTTTACCGAGGCTATTCACAGTGCACCAGTAATAGCCTCCCATCTAAACATAAATATATATTTATTGTGTGACATGCTGTTAAGTGGTTCAATCGCCATTCATAAGCCCTGCACATGATTTGGGCCTGTTTATTTCATTCAGATGGTGATGTGCAGATAATTATCCCATCAAAGCATCAAAAAAATCCCCGCGTAATTTGTGTGCGGCTTGATGCTTTTGTGTGAGCCGGAGCATAGAGCATTATGTTCCTTTTGTCATTGAGTCAAACCATATGAGAGCATCCTTACCCCTGCTTTATATGCCGATCCATTCAAAACTCTCCTCATTTCACACTGCAGCTCAAGACCCATGTCGATGACCTACAAGGCCAACACACACATACACTAAAGACATACACTAAAGACAAATAGTAGGGATATTGGAAGTGAGAGCAGTCAGCACAGTATTGACACATCTGAGCCATAAAAACGGAACGTTCTCAGAAAGTTGACTAACGTTCTGGCAAGGTTCTCTCAAAGTTATGAACAAACGTTCTTCCAGTAACGTTAATAGAATGTTCGTTCAAAGCTATCTGGTCTTTAATAATGTTAGCAAAGACACATTCATAATACATTGTTTGTGGAGCCTTTTTTTAGTTGGATGTCTGTGTAATTTTTTTTTCAATATTACTCTTTGTTTCAGTACATTCAAAAGTAACGTTCCCATAATGTTTTATGTTCCCTTAACTCTTTCCCCTCAAGCGTTTTTTTTTTTTTGTTGCCAGCCAGATAAATTTTTTGCATTTTCGCAAAACTTTCATATCCCCAGAATATTTTGTTATATGAATATCTGAACATGGAATATATCAAAACAAATAACAGAACCTCTGCTTTTAGACAACAACAACAAAAAACTTTTTATTCTAGCTTCATTTATTCTTTTACACCAACACTTGAAAAATTGGGTGAGGGTACGCATCATTAAAAAAAGCAACATTATTAACAGTGCATTTTTGTCAAAGACTATGTCCGGATCGGATTCACAAAGATGATCAAATCGCTTGTATCACTTGTTTTTGTTTCTTCTTCGCCTGTGTTTTGATCCGGGGATTCTGTACTCTTTCAGAAGATGCATAATAGCGCCCCTTACTATATAACAGTGAAAACATGGATTGTCGTCAGAGTGTTTGTTTGTTTTATTGTGAAAAGGTGGGATCTTTGAGCATATGCATACTTCTCTGACTCTTTGCGACAAGCTGGGCATAAGGATGACCTCCTCCAGAAGGTTGAGTTTACCCACAGAGTTCTTTCCACAGCTCAGGATTGTAATCATTGGCACAGGCAAGTGCATCTCATTCTGAGCCTAAAGCAGTTCACAGGAAGTGAAGCAAAAGGATAAAAAGGAGATTTACATTAGTACAGTATTCAGTACATTTCTGTATAATAATTCCATCAGAACACAAGCCTTCTCCCACAATGCAGTTCTTCTCAAGTACACAGATATCCACTTGACGATTAAAACATGTATCGTGTGTTTTGTATTTACACGCACTTTAAACCTTTGACTTCATTCTGACTACAGCAATCATTTATTTTTATAATTAATCAGTTAATATTCTTATTCAGCGTGGATGCATTAAAGTGAGCAAAAGTGACAGGAAAGATTATATGCAATATTATACAAAAATATGAACAGGCACTACACTGGTTATAATTAAAGAAATTACTGTATTTTTTATTAAATAAGCATAAAAATGATCATAAAATCTTACCAACCCCAAATTTTTGAATGGTATTATACCTGCAGGACTCTTAATGATGTGATATGTCGGTATAGGGGTGCTCCTAAAAGTCCGGCCGCGGTTTTAGCCACCACCAAAGAAACAACAGCAACTGCCGTGGCCCCTGGCAGCCTCGGCTCTGGGGGTTCTGCAGGAGGGAGGAGCTTCTCCGTGCCGTTTCCTTTTTTACCTGGGAACAAAGACAGACACATCAAGAGAAAGTGCAGGGGACGGAGAGGTCAGATTAAAAGATGTGCAGTTTAAAGTGCACAGTTATCATACATCACCTGAATCTTAAAAGAGAGATGAAGCATCAAAGGTTTCAGTTACTGATGTCATCGTATCAGGCATATTTATGACACTTGATTAATTTATTCCTCTAGCAGAAATGTCCAATAATAGCAGGTTTACTGAGATTAAGTGAGAAGCATTCAACTGATCGTGTGATGTCGACATAGCGGTCAACGTGAGAGACGACCCGCTCCTTTTAGAATAAAACCGCTCTTTCTAGGTCACTGATATGACTGAAGGCCATCATTTCAAACAATTTTTTCAAAAGTACTATTCATTTCTGTAGGAGTAAAATGTTTTCTACAGTAGGAAAGGTTTTTTAGGGCATATTTAAATATATCTGTGATTTCTCTAAGATAGTTTGGATTAAATGAAAAGGTGAAATGGAGTCACCGTCACATAGATTGCTACTCAACTCAGTACAAGCTGCTAAAGTAACTAAAAGCAGCTCCCAGAAGGGTTTCTGTGAAAGAGAGAAGTGTGGAATCCTTCAGACTGCTTTTACAACAGCTGTGAGATCAGTGAGATTGGCTGGAATCTTGTTTAACCTCCTGTCTTTGTATCCCACAGACATGACTTGCTACACTAACATGGGTTGCTGTCCTCCTTTGGCTCCCTCACTAAAGCTGTCTCTGATCTCTCTAATATTCTGAAATATTTATTGTGAGAACTCAAGTTTGCAACACAACTAAAAACCCTGTAGAAATGCCAAGACATTAAGCTCCTTTACCTTTATCACCACCTTTCTTGTCTTTGGCAGGAGCCAGTGTGGGAGTGGCCTGGGGCGGAGCCTCAGACACTGTTTCATCACTCAACTCCTCCTCCTTCTCTCTATTAAGACTGTCCTTGTGCTCCAGGTAACGTGCCATGAAGAAATCTCTGCAGAACATACACGCAACCTCAGTCTTGCATGTGCGTATTAATGCCTGGTTATCATAGCAACCTTTGTGTCAAAATTTGCTCGTGTATTTTCTATTGAATGTGTGATCACCTGAGTATTTTGTCTACGCTGTTTTGGTCCGTGGGGTTGAAGCCTTGCAGCATTGGACTGAGATGCTCTCTGATCCACTTCAGAGCTGTTGTGTTGGACAGATGTTGCTGGTCGATATTAGCAACCGCCTCTCCTGACTCTGCCATACCATCACAAGGGTCCCCCATCACCGCACTGCACACCATCTATGATTTATACAAAAGCTCATTCAAATTCAAAATGTGTTCAATTTAATTCTAGGCCTATTTAATTAGTCTGATTATTCAGAAGTATTTCATTTAATATTTTATTTTGGCTTTATCTTAGTTACCAAAAACCATTTTAAATAGTGTTTTACTTGCACTGAAAGCATATGGAGTCGTGGACTGTGTTTTTATATGGTTAGAAAAAGTGCTCTTGTATAGATTGAAAAATGATTTCTAGAGAAATAATCAAAATAAAAACAAAAATAATAATAATAATATAAAGATATAATAAAAAAGTTCATTACAGCACTTATTCGCGCACACAGCTTCAGCCTTTTAAGAGATATTCTGCTGTTTCTTCTAAAAAATGAATTAATAAACAGGTTCATGATCAGGAAAACAAGCCATTTCAAGCCGGAAAAGATCAAGATCTGAATATAATAATCTGCACATGAACTGTTGATCTGATGTGTGCTGGTGTTTGTTACTTGATGTCAAGATCTTTGGATTTTGATGTCAAAATGTGTGGATTTAAAGGTATAGCGGAGGATCTTTCCAAATTTTAGATAAGACCCACCCTCTCCACTTTTTGAAAAGTTTGATTGATTCACCAGAATGGTTGACAATTAGGAGGACCAATAGTATTGGTTACCCACCAGGAAGTAAAACATCCTCCGCTATATACCTTTAACAATATGCATTTCTTACAATAGGGAAAGTGCCTGATGTGATGAGGATGCTTCATTTATCCTGTTCTTTATCTCTACACTCATACTAAACAGTGCTGTAGATGAGCGATTGCTTCAGTAGAAGCTGAAGATGAGTGTGTTTAGGTTTGGCTAATGCTAATGCAAAGGTCAGAGTTCAGAAAGTTCCTTTGAAAAGTGTGACATCACGTTCCAATACTGCCAAAACGCTGATTTGAACCTGGGCAGTGTTTGCAATCCTCTCTTTCAAACAGCTTTTCTCCCAACTTTTCTATCCTTCTTATGTGCTGTTCTCCTCCCCTCCTCCTTTCACCTCTCCTCTCCTCCCCCCAGCTCATGCCTACAGTCGACTGTTCCCTGTCCCGCTGTATTACCGTCATAAGCTCTGAATGTGCCAAACCAAAACAGCAGCGCTCTCAACTGCAATATGGCCACCGTGCCAGAAGGCATAATGCTTACCTCGCAAACACAAACAGAGCTTCAGAGAGAGATCAAAACAGACGGAGAATGAGAGACAGAGAGTGATCTGATGGTCACACATAGTGGTTGGTTGCTGAGGCACGTGCGTCACTGTACAAATCTCTCCTACTCTAATTGTTCTGTGTTTGTCTGTGTGCATGAGTATGTGGACACGCTGTGACCTAAATTCATCATTGTGTCACTACAAATTTCTCCTGTGAACTGTACAGCATGGTGCAAAGGTTACATGGTGGACGACCAGTTTCTGGCTCCCCATAACCTTCAAAACAGAGACACTTAGATCTTTGTTGCCTACAAAATCAACATCTGACTGATGTTAATTTAATTATTTTAGGACTGCTTACTGTAACACACCTAAACCCCATCCATGTGACAAATTGGTAGCTGCTCTGAAATGCAGGAAAAACATGTGGATGATTTCAGAATCTACCTTTTCCTCATTTCTGATGATGCAGTGCACTTCGGTCTGAACTGCTGTCAATCCTCTTCTGTCGAACACCTGCCTTCCGGTGATTTTACTAATCACTGGAGTACAGGAGAGCCTGGAAAAATAGTTTGCCTGAAAGAGCAGTTATTGATTTCGCATCATTATGTTGGTGTGTAATGATGGGGATCTGACCTACATAAATACTGACTTCATTCTGGTAGAATAACATGTAAAATGGACTAGACGTAATGTCAAAAATGCCATCCGTAATTCTAAAACGGGTATCATTATAATTCTAAGATGAAACGTTTACAATTGTCCTATCTCAAAAGCATAAGTATGTTGATTTGTCCCACCAGATAACCATAGATATCATCCGGCTTCTGCCAAAACATCTCGTTCAAGACGCTCTCTATCTTCTGCGGCACCCCGTTGGACCTGTAATACTCAGCGGCTTTGTTCTTCAAGTCGTAAAACTCCTGGTCCTCTTTTGATACTCTGCTGTGGCTCACGAATCCTTTATATGACATGGTTGTTTTGGTTTACGACAGAATTTCTGCATTTGTTTACAGTCTTTCACTGTCATGTGCGCGTCTTCGCGGGGTTTGTTGATGATCTGTGGTTGCTCGGCAACCTCAGATGTAACACCGCGAGAATTGAGAAAGCGTTTCTCTTTCAAAACGCATTTAATTGGAACGAGTTCAATATCCATTTTGACGCTGTTGTGGCCTCCATAAATCTACAGGACCCTCCATCCCTCTTGACGTACAATTTGATGCACAGTGTTCTAGGCTTTAAATATGGTGCCTAGTAACTCTTACACTCTAAAAAAAAATGCTGGGTTGTTTCAGCCCACATTTGGGTCAAATATGCACAAACCCAGCCATTGGGTTACATTTTTAAATGACATTTTTAAACCAACGGTTGGGTTTGTGCATATTTGACCCAAATGTGGGTTAAAATCACCCTGCATGTTTTAGAGTGTAACAATATGATAAATATTATTTTTTGTAATTTATTGTAATTTTATGCATTATCAAACTTAATTTAAGACAAAAAAAAACTATACATGCACTCGCAAACGTTGAGATGAAGAACTGGCACCATCCTTCGCAGCCTTAACAATTAGGCCTAAGCTAAAATAGTTTTGTAGTGGCATATAGCCTCCTATGTAGCCTATATTTTATTTATTTATATATAGGCTATAAAAAAATATTATATTCTATTTAAGAAAAACATGAGCCATTAACTTCACCATATCAAAACATTTGGCCGCATTAATTTGTGATTTGGTTCTCAGTGTCAGCTGTTGGTTAAGAGCTTTACGGAACCTGCGGATTTAACACTTATTGACGTTAATCTTACACTCGCGGGCGCGGCCCATGTGATCAATGAAAATTGCAATACAATAAGGATTATTCAGTGTTCAAGAGAACGTCCGTTTAGTTGAAAATATTATAATATTATCTGAGATACCCTAGTTTACTGGTGTCGTGTCAGTATAGGGCAAGTTTATAAGGCATTTTAAATTTCACGTGAGTAAAATGTCTATAATAGATAATTTAACGCTTTGTTTCACCAGGCATTTCTGTTACGTTTTTATAAAGCCTATATGTCTCTAAATAGTTTACTGTAATGGAAAAAAACTGAATTTGATTATTCTACGTGTTCAAAATAAAACAAAAACAACGAAAAAGATGGTAAGGTAAAAAATAAAAAAATCCGCGAAAGTCATAACATAGTCAGATATTATTATTATTATTATAAATACTTCAAAGTGAGGATTTGTTGCTGCTGCTTAGCCCATCTTATAAGCTATATTAATGTAAGCGTAGACTATACAAAATTATTGATTGTCTAATCTATTGCACTCCACATTAATTATACCAAGTGCAAGAGTTGTTTCCATTTCATGTTACATTTAGCATATGCCAATATATATTAATGTCAACAAAACAATGTTATAAAATATTTACATGTCTGAAAAGATAGGCTATACTTAGCCTAAACCTCAGTTTCAGGACTTTTAATGCGTTTTGTTTTCAAATATTTAAAGGTTAAAAATAAATAAACAAAATATTTTGCCATTACATGCTAAGTTATTATCTTATATTATCTTATATTATATGCGAATATATTATCTTATCACTGGTATATTTCACACTAGTGAAGAAAAGGCTGCAATGTGAATACATTTGTTTTGGTTCCTTTTTAAAATTCACCAGGACGTTCATGGAACAAAGCATGTGATTCTAAGTCCACTATAAAGTATGAATTATTACAAATATATTATTTTAAAGTTTAAAGTGTAATTTAATTTTTATTGGCTCTTTCTGAATCTACATTTTAAATCTTGCATGAATTTCTTCAAACATAACATTTATAGCTGTGAATGCATATAGCTCTTTAACGATATATATCCTATACAATTTTGCAAGCAGTATAACAATAAATTATGGGAAATATTAATAACTAAACACGTATATTGAAATGTTTTGATTTAGTTTAAAGAGAGGTTTATTAAATATTTATTTGCCACCACATATATCAGATTTTTTTTTTCTCCCTGTTGGCTGTTTTATATAATTTTTTTTATTTTTTATTTTTCTGTGTTCCTGTCCCGTATTAATAAAACATTTAATCTGCAATGTTGTGAGCTATTAGCCTACTTTATCCCCAAATCCAGGATGCGTCTAAAGGTATGAAATTAGAGCACAGCAGCGTCAACGGCACAGTTTTCTATCCAGACTTTTATCATATAGGCCTATATATGTACGAGCTAAAGTGAGAATTAATTTATATAGATTTGCATCACATTTTTCAGGTTAGGATATTTTCACCCAAGTTAGAATTCGTTGGCGAAAACTATGAGCTGCCTATACAAATCAACTTGCGTTGTTGTTAGTTCAGTTAGGTAAAGGTCGGTGCCTTGATTAACGAGGGAAAATGAGTTTATGGTTTTAATTTTTTTAACGACATGCATTAGGCTAGATATTCGTAGGGTTTGATTATTAAAAGAGATTATAGGTGGAAATTAACGCCATCTTAACATAATAGCATTGTTAGAATGAATTGAGAGCATTATTAACATGGAACAATATGAAGTCTATATAAACAATCTCTTTTTCCGATTTCCAAATGAAATGCCTGTGTGGCACGCGCTTCTGCTCGAGACCGGGCTCAGGTTCACGCGGAGGTCAGTCGCTTCAGGACAGGAAGTCATCGAGAGGGCACCAGCGTCACTGACGTCACGGACTAGAGCGCGTTTCATTGGCTTTTCCTGCGCTTGGCTGGGTAGTGCAGATGGGGAGGACACAAATAATATCTGACACAACAAAATATGTTTGCCTAAGCATGAACCGAGCCTCCATCGTTTTTGTGCATGGAGCAAAAGCAGTATGATTTTAGAGGAATCGGGTATCAATGTTGCATTTTTTTTCTACGCATCGCTACGCAGACTAGAGCATTGCAGGGTGAAACAGTAACATTCACAGAGGAATTAGTTAGGATGCAGTCTAGTAGCTTAGTTAAGAAGGGAAAACACCTCTGTATTTAGCCTATTATTCCACTCAAATTCATTAAGATAAAAAAAAAAAAAAAAGGTATTTGAACATAAATGTTTTCAAATCTATTTCTTGACCTAAAAAAATGATTTAAGCAGATAACATATTAATGAATCCACTGCGCGGTCACAGTGGAGTTCAAGTGAGCGTGCCTGCATGTCTGTCGCCACCAGCCGGTCACGTCTGCGCACTCTCAAGTTCAATATACGCATGCACGCAAAAGCTATTACATATGTAGTTTCTTTCATATATTATCCCGCCTACGTGAACATGCGCATTTTGCGTTGAACACGCTTCACAAAATTCAGGTTAATTGCCATACAACTATAGGCCTATAGACAAATATAATATTTATGAAATTTAGGTTGCAGTGATTGATTAGATGTAGCCTATAGGCTAAATCAAGCAATAGCCTATATAATCTATAATACAATTCTTAATTAACTAGGCTACAACAACAATAATGCAAAACGTTATGCTATAAATAAATTAAAATTCACTACTGTTAAATAATTAATGTTTATTGACTTACATTTTGTTGATGATACATCCATAGACATTCCATTTAGGACAACCCGAAAGGTGATACAGACAAACCAAGTCCATATCTTCAGCTCTATACTGCATAAGAGAATCGTAATTCCCTGCTAAGCTGTGGCTAAAGCACCCTGTTTAAACAGACCTGTGCCTGTTTTGGGGCGACCGCTGGGCCCTGTAAAGAAGTCCAGGCTTCTGGAAACATCCACATTGTCAAGACATGTGACTGCCAGTGGGTCAGACACTCCCAGATAGCCTACATTTGCATGTCTGTTTTGTTCCTCTTTGTAGAAGCTCTAAAACAATGTTGTCACATTTGTATTATTTGGTTTTCATAAGGTAGAAAGTAATTTTAACGTTTTATGATTTTTTTTATTCGTGTCAAGCACAGACGAACCATCTCGCACTCAACCACTTGTTGCTTTGTTATGCCAGTAATTGCGTTTTTGTCATGCCGTCATAATACATTGTGACCTCATATAAGGCATCCATCATGTGGATCATAACAAACACGGAATATAATGCACATTACGCCACGGCCGGATCTTTCACCAAAACCCACATTTGCATTTAGGAGTTTTAATTGCTTAACTAATGTTAAACAGCTTTCCAAGGGTCCCCCATGGGTCACGGGGAAAAAGGGCAATTTCTACCTAATTAGCGCGTCTTATCCCATCCTTAAGTCTCCAGATGCATCACCAGATGCCCTGATTAATGCTTTCAGAACCGCGCACTTGTCCAGTCATGTCTTCAAACTTTGCCAGGTGTCAGCTGAATGAACACCAATAGATTTTTTTGTTTTGTTTTGTTTTGTCTTTTTCAGTTTGTGTTTCATCCTGAATTAATACGACCACAAGGACTCAATGATGAATTCCTTACCATTCACTAAAGATTTGTGGTGTTTTATAACTTAAGAATTGCGTTTTGTTTTGATTTGGTAATGCAGACCTCATGCAAAACTAACACAGTTTTGCTGCTAACTTTTTATTTTTATTTTACGTGCACGTGCAGTTACACGAGCATTCATGCAGTTCTAAACGTCCTAACCCCTTTATTCGTCTGTAACTAAAAGTCATTATTCAAGCGTAAAAAGGTTACAGAGAAAGAGAGAAAGATTTGCCTATTTTTTCGAGCTCAAACTAAAATGGTTTTATTTATTTTTTAAATCTGGGAATTACTTAGCTTTTGCTACATTTGCTTCTAAATGAATATACTGAAAATATTCGTGGGCAAAACAATGCATGCAATAGACATGCAATAGATTAGGCTACACATTTTAAGAGTAGGCCTACTTCAATATGAATTAATATATAATCCTATAATAGCATATAATGAGAAATAACACCGAATTAACACTCTTCAGAAACACCACATTTTAAGGGCTTGTGTAAAATATATTTAATAACAGAACTTTTGAAAATGAAAAGTGTTTAAAGCTAGGTAAATATTGTGCATTAGAATGCAATTCCTAAACAATGATCAAAAATATATTAGCAGATATCCTAAATACAACGGTTTCAACAAAATGAGGACAACATCTGCAAACAGACGAAAAAAAAAATGTTACGTATAAAACTGATTTCAATTTTTTTCTGAAATAACCTACTCTTAAGAGCCTTAATGAGTTCCTGCCACAATGAGCCGATCTCGTTTAAGTCACTCTCCTAGGCTCACTAAAGAGGGTTCACGGACAGGTCGCGCGCATTGCTCTGATACCTGGACCCAGAGAGAAAGAGAAAGAGAGAGAGAGAGATTTGTTGAATTATTGGCTTCTTTCTTTGCTTGCTGCCATCTGGCAAACACATAAGTAAGCTCAAACCCTTAACCTTCGCAGGCTACCCGTATGAGTAGGCTATATATGTATTTTCTTCCTGGGAAAATAAGAGACAAGTGATATTTAACCCTGCTGTGCGCACAATGACAACTGGGGACAAAAAAAAGCGTATAGTCATATACAGAATCTTTCAAAACATATCTAGGCTATAGCTTGTGTGTTTTTATTAACTTAGAACATGTGTAAGCTGAAAATAAGAGAACTAGGCTATTTAAACCCATTTAATTTGGCAAAGAAATAAAAAACTGCAGGCCTATCATAAATATTCGTTTATTTTATTTATTTTATGAATGAAACGTCTTGACGACATCAAAGAAATCATGAACTGGCCTACAAATTCAACAATTTGTCGTCTGTCTTTTTTTTAATTATTATTATTTATTCTTACTTACTTTCTTTAAATCAATATATACTTTGTAAATACGTTTCTCATATTAAGCAGGTGTCATGTAGGCTACCTTAAACTAGTAACCTTAAACTGACAATGGGTGAAATAAAGCATGTGGCGAAGTGCAACGTTTATAATGAATAGCGTAGGCTAATGATCAGTCAAATAGCATTATCACCGCACTTAAACATCGGCCTCAATCTGTTTATTAACTTATAGCCATTATCCACGTTGTGTCTATTTGAACACAAACGACATGACATTAACATTTTAAGGTAGGCCTACAAAATCCACAGCATTAACTGTAGGCTACTTCTAGTCTAACGTAGCCTAAATTAATATGGAAATGAGCGTGCGATAATCAGTTAGCCTACGTAGCCTACGCATATTGCACTGCGCGAGTCTTTATTTGGGACCAAAAGAGAGAACCAGCCAATCGATTGAGAGAATCTGTTGAGAGAGATGTAATGTTCAGGTGCCTATGATTTAATAGGCCCAGCATAATTGGCAATCCTTTCAATAGGCTTAAATAAAACCCTTCACTGAAAGATGTCGCAATAACACTTCCTTAGTTCTTGTGCATTTGTCATTGTCAAAATATCAACTGATATAAGTGAAAGTGCACTTATATCAGTTTGTTTATTTTGAAGCTACCTAAAATGTAGAAAGTCTTGTATAGGCCTATGGTTTTGGCATTCTGTATGAACACTTCCCCCTTGTGGACTTGAGGGCATGTTGTCCTAATGTCAAGGCTTTGAGTTGTTTTTGTTGTTGTTGTTGTTGTTGTTTATGTTTTTAAGAAATCTTTTAAGAAACGATTTATGCCATAACACATAATTTTCACAAGCTACTTATTCTTATAGTATATTATTCAAAATTAATGTAAACAATACCCTTTTCCTGTATTATAAAAAAAAATGGTCAAGTCCTGTGCAGGCAACATCCTGTCACATAAATTTGAACTGTTGTCAAAGATGGTTTGTGTGTTTTTAAACTATATTGAGGGCTATTTTTAGTTGTTTCTTTTATAATTATTTATTGTTTTATATATGGCAAGTTACGCAATTGCATATGCTGAATCAAGAATGGATCTCAATGATATAATGACATAATTCTGCAGTGAGGCAAGGAAATAGTTTTCAGTCTTAAAAAGCAGTGGAATTTTGTATTGGTCATTGCATTAATTGTAATGTGTGAATTGTAAATGCAGGCACATTTTACAAGATAGGAACACCTATAGAACCTTGACTTTCCTTATCCTGGGCAATGGATGAAACATATAAACCTCTCCAAAATTATGGTTAATAACAAAAGAATCAGTCTTTGCAATAAATTATGGATACTGTAGGACTTCCAAACTGTTTTTGAGAGTGCATTGAACTGGCCAAGCTGTCAAATAACCATTTAAAATACAAGGTTTGCAGCTTTTTTCATAAACCAACGTTCCTAAAGTGAAAGACACTGTTACGCTGTTGATATTTGTTAGAGTTGTTAAAAAATTAAATAAATAACAGCTTAGTCATAATTTACAGTAGTACCACTGTAAAATACATTTTTCATAATACCACAAATAAAAAATTGTCAAATCAACTTAATTATAATTTAAGTTCAGATAACATAATATTTTGAGTTTCTGTTGATTAAACCAATCTCCTTCATTGTATTACCATTTTTTTTTATTTCAATGAACTTAAAATTTTAAGGCAAGGTTACTTTCTCTTTTTTTTAAAAATTTAAACCAACAATATTATATTAGAGTGTGCAGTTCGAAATATGATGCTTTATTAACAAAGTTCGGGAGGATCACGTTCAAATGATCTACCCAATTGGAGGCCTATATCTAACTCACCTTTGTTCCTATAACAGTCTTTTCTGCATCCCTCCGCCACCCTGACTCCTCACTCTGCTATAGTTCCTATCCCAGATACGGGGGAGTACTCTGGGTTCGGGGCCACATTGCGAGCTCGGAGCCCTTCCCTCGGACAGCACACCAAATACGCAAATCTTTTACTGTATAATTAATTGTAAGTGTGAGCTTATGAAGTCTAATTCAGTGACTTTTTTTTTAATTCCAGCATTGGCAGTAATGGGGCACCAATTTGATTTTAGATTTTACACAGTATTGATGTAATATCTCTTCATTTTTGTGAAGGAGTAAACAGGAGGCTTAGTAAAGTATCAAAACAAGCTCCTTGAAATGAAACAGCAAGAAATCTTCAATAAATAGAAAACCATCAAAAAATCGGATTATTTTCTTTTTATGCACATATAAATATGAACAAAATATGTAACGTTTATGTTCAGGGAAGCTTTGAACATTTACAATTCTTTAGATTAGGTGTGTAAATGCAATGCATGTTTGGGGTTTGATTGGCAGGTTCAGGGTCTTGTGGGTCAAATTCATATTGACCACTAGATGGGGCATTGAGCCTTTTTATAACTGCAATGCCAGGGGAGGTGACCAACGCTGGCCATTGGCCTTCCTCTTCTAACTTCCATTTGATATCCCGAGGTCAGCTGAAGTTTAGTTTACTAATGCATTTTGAAAAATGTGATCATATTGTATGTATAAATAAATATTTATAATATGTTGGCTAAAAATGAATGCTGAATTACACTTTTTTTCTGCCCGTGAGTAACTGAAAGTAACCTCTTCATTCTTGAGTGACTTAATTTTGTTTAAAGTGAAAGTGTCTGCTGAAGAGATGCATGTGTTAAGTGCTATTCTATCAGTGACAACAATTGTCAAGTAAACTCCACCCTTTGAGATAAAACCTGTGAACCCCCTCCCGAGTCGTCAAATAATCCAGCTTCTTTTTTTAAAATAGCTTTGAATATGCATATTGCAGGCATGCAATACCATTCCAATCAATCAATGTAAACATTATATCTAAAACGAATATGTTATCCTATTAATCCATTAATTGACAATATAAAAATAAGTGATGTCTGAATTGTATTTAGTGATGTCATTATTTTAGTGTAAAGAACATTTTGTGCAATGGAAAGGTTCTTCAAGGAACCATAGATGACAAAAGGACCTATAGTTTACTATATGACCATGGACAATATTATTTTCCATGCAATACTGTACATGGTGTGATGCAGTATTATTTCACCATGTGCAATTTCCTGGGAATATGGTTTGTTATTTGATAACATTCTATAGATCAATGTTTCATAATTATACTCCCTTGAATACAATTTTTTAATTAACGGTTTAATTAAAGACTGATAGATTTAAACAAACTATATACACAATTTTGACTATATCTTCACAGTACACAGTCGGGCTCAAAAGTTTACATACAGTACACCTTACAGAATCTGCAAAATCTTAATTATTTTAACAGAATAAGATATTTAGTACTGTCCTGAATAAGATATTTTACATAAAAGATGTTTACATATAGTCCAAAAGACAAAAATAGTTTTTACACCCATGATTCTTATGTGTGTTGTTATCTGGATGATTTTTTTGTTTTGTGATGGTTGTTCTTGAGTCTCTTGTTTGAGGGCCGTTAAACTACCCACAGTTCTTCAGAAAAATCCTTCATGCAGGTCCCGAAAATTCTTACGTTTTCCAGCATCTTTGAACCCTTTCCAGCGGTGACTGATTTCGAGATTCATGTTTTCACACTGAGGACAATTGATGGACTCAAACACAACTATTAAAAAAGGTTCAAACATTCACTGATGCTCCAAAAGGAAACACAATGCATTAAGAAACAGGGGTGAAAACTTTTGAACAGGATGAAGATGTACACGTTGTTCTTATTTTGTTTGAATAGCATATTTATTTCTTTGAAAGCAATCAATTTACCTTGATCTTCAAATTCAAAAAGTTGTTTTAGTCGCTTAATTGTCCTCAGTGAGAAAAGATGGATTTCGAAATTATACAGTCTCTTCTGGAAAGGGATCAAATATGCAATACAAGCTTGAAAATCAAAGAATTTGCAGGACCTGGAGGAATTTTCTGAAGAACTCTGTGCAGTTTAACTATTCAGGACAAACAAGGCACTCAAGAGCAGCCATCAAAAAATAATAATAATAATAATAATTAAAAAAAAACAAAAACAAGATACCATTGTGTATCATAGCTAATGACACACTGTAGCCTAGTTAAGAAACAAGGCTAGCATATCAACTTTTGAACGGGGTCATTTTTATAAATTCAGTTGTTGTTGTTTTTTTTGTCTTGTGGACTATATGTGAACATCTTTTATGTAAAATATCTTATTCAGGACATACTAAATAAAAAGTAACATGCATTTTTGTATGATCCCTCTTATTTTGTTTAAATAGCCTGATCACGACTGTGGATATAGAAGAATTGCTAAGCTACAAAATAATTAGGTGTCCCTTTTAAGTTTTTTTTAGTTGTTCGAGGCCTGTGTTTACTCTGTTTCTGCCTTCATTAGTGTTGCACATGGAGTCGAGCTGAAGGGCGGGGCTCGAGCCAACAGACGTGAAGTGTGGATCAGTAGGCTACACTTCTTTTCTCTGGGTGTCAGACAGTCTGAGGAAAACTCAACTGTGGGTCAAACTCGAGATACTTTATTTTAAATGCGCTCCAAAGCGTTAGTTTTAAATAGTTTGGGCTTGGGAGTTTTGGTGGGAGCAAAAGCGTAACGGGACGGGGTAGCACAGCTTAAAGCCCTCATTATGCTTCTGCGTCAACTCCACGGCGTAGCTACGCCGTCACTCCAACGGCGCCGTGACCGTTTTATGGTTCTGCGTCGGGTTGCGTTGCATCGCGGTGCATTTCACCGCCAGAACGCTAGGGGGGTGGTGTGGTTCGCGAATCTCTTTCCTAGTTTGTTTTGGTTCCATGCGCCGGTTCCGCTTTTTCATTTCCGACAATGGCGAGCGAAAGAGAGAGAGTGTTGTTGCAGCTGGAGCTAATCAACGTTGAACAACAAATGATTTTATTGCAAATGTTTAATCGTAGAAGAAAAAGAAGACGTCAGCGAAGGTGGTCTGTACGACCAGTGCACGAAGACAGGGGAAGGATTGGCGAATTTGTTACGGTTGTTCGACCGCTGAGGGACTTGGACGAAGAAATGCACTTTAAGTATTTTCGGATGTCGAAAGGTCGATTTGACGATCTTGTTCATCGTTTAAAGCCGTTAATACAGCATCAGACTACACACAGTATGCCTATTGACCTCGCTCAGAGACTGGCAGTGACTTTAAAGATTTTATCTTCGGGTGCAAACCAACAGATCACCGGGTTGGGCTACAAAATGGGTGCGACCACGGTGTCCCGCATAGTATCGGAGGTCTGCAAAGCGCTGTGGACTGCGCTGCAGCCCGAATTTTTGCCCTGCCCTTCAACCAGCCAGTGGGAAGCTATTGCTTCAGATTTCTGGCGACTTTGGAACTTCCCAAACTGCGTTGGAAGCCTCGACGGGAAACATGTTAACTTGGTTAATTACTTGATATCCATGATGTACCCGTGAACATTGTATTGTAAATAAACAACAAACTTTTTTTCAAAACAAACATTGATTTGATTGATTGAAGTTTATTTCTAGCAACAACAAAAAAAAGAAAAGAATATATATAAATATATACATATACACTACCGGTCAAAAGTTTTAGATCGGTAAGATTTTTAATGTTTTTAAAAGAAGTCTCTTCTGCTCACCAAGGCTGTGTTTATTTGATTAAAAATACAAAGCAAAAACAGTATAATTGTGAAATATTATTACAATTTAAAACAGCTGTTTTCTATGTGACTATACAGTAAAGTGTAATTTATTCCTGTGATCAAAACTGAATTTTCAGAATCATTTCTCCAGTCTTCAGTGTCACAATGATGTATAATCTGACCAATCACAGCCCCTGCGGTCTGCGTCACCGCGACGCGTAGTTACAATTTTTTGGAGGTGCACGTCAAGCTACGGCGGAGGGGTCGCGTCGAGGTTCGCGTCGACGCAGAGGGGTCCGCGGGGGTACGTCGTCGATTCGACGCAGAAGCATAAAACAGGCTTAAGAAGTGGGGAGCTTTCTGTGAAGAATCTAATGAACCGCGCAAAAAGTTAGACATTAAGTGGGATCTTTACGGATAAGAAAACCTGAAGATTTGAATGATGACTGAGAAAGAGTTGGTGATTGACGACATCATAACAGGTAAGACAAATCGCATTTTAGAAAGTTTGAGCAGTTTATTCTATGATGCAAGCCGTTATCAACGCCCACAGTGTCAGAGCACACATGGTATCATTACTGTAGGCTAAGTGCAATTATTCACAAACCCTTCTGAGAAACATCCACACACCGCTTTTTAATAATAGTCAGTACTATCTGCGATGGGCTAGCTTTATTTTATGGCATATAGATGCACTGTATAAAAAAGTACGTTAATTTAAACGGGAAATAATGTACAAATATAGGCTACTACAGTAAAACTTGTACGCTACTACAAAAAAAATGTGGTTAACTTTTGGAGCTAAGTAGAACTAGCCTAAGTTATATGATTTAATAACACATTTATTGTCGTCTCAGTATTTTACGATAATGTAGCCTAGTCCATTGGCAAGCTGGCAGCTTTTACCCTAGGCTGAACAATTTCTACAGTGTAGCCTATTCCTGGAAAGCACATTTAGCTTGCTGCACGCTGCAATCTGTATTGCATTGGAATGAATGTAAACATAATATTCCACCTCTAGTGCATTCTTAGCCTTATCTTTTAAAACATTTATTCCCTGCACGACTCTTTATGGCATATATGCCCTCGCCGGGGCAAATCTGCTTGTGACTTTAAAAGCGCAGTGTGGACTTGGGTGACTGAGATAGTAGCGGT
Organism: Leuciscus leuciscus; assembly: GCF_965113295.1. Taxonomy (NCBI): domain Eukaryota; kingdom Metazoa; phylum Chordata; class Actinopteri; order Cypriniformes; family Leuciscidae; genus Leuciscus; species Leuciscus leuciscus. The sequence goes on from NC_138741.1 coordinate 20,075,030, forward strand.
GCAGAGTTGGGTCACGTGGTCTCACTCCTGGGAGCTTTGAGTCAATGCAGCAAAAGTCTGCACGCTCCACCATCATCATCCCAGGTGAAGCTGGAACGAGGTAGGGCTCCTCAACCACCGACCCAAACTCACCACAGAGCTTAAATATACTTTCATAACGCATATTAAAACGGTTCAGTACTCGTTTTGACATGGAACAATCGCAATGCAGAGAAATGTAGTAATGCGACCGTTTACATAGCTCTGGGATCACAACAGCATTTCTTACAGTAGCGCGGATGTTTATTCTGCTGGCTTCAAGGTTTGGCATGTTTCTGACAGTTTTGCGCATGGGAAGGTAAATTAGCACATGTACTGCTTCTTGTCTGTCCTTTAGGAAGGACGCCAGTTTGACTGCTGATGTGATGTAATATGATTCAGGATGGGCGCATCTCTGACACATCAAGAGCATCTGTAAGATAGCCTAGTCATCATGAGTATGTTTCCTAGAGACTGTTTGTGCAGACAGCATTAGACAGCAGCATCAAGGTGATATTCGAAGATGCGTAACGTTACATCTTTACGACATTGCCGTCTTTTCGTACAAATCGTGAATGAATTGTTCTTTTGTATCGGATCTTTTCACTAGATCGGACGAACCGGTTCTGTCTGGATGAATCGTTCACCAATCGGACTAATTGTGTCCGAGCGGATCACTGACTCGTTAAACCGAGAACCGATTCGTTATGAACCGAGAACTGATGAGTGTGTTGATGGATCGAAAAGTTATTTTTGATAGCTGCAGTTACAAATTAAACGTAATAAATGCATGTTTATGACTTGATTGTATTAGTTTTATCAACACGCATTCTAAAGTTGTGTTTTAATAAATAGCATTTTATTTAAAAGTGCAAAAATCTTTTCAAACAAGAGATGTAACACATATATTTTGGTTCTAAGTTTTTACGAGAGAAAATGACAAGCAATTTGTTTTCATACGCATTTATTGCACGTTTTAAATTTAAAGGGCACATATCGGAGACCACGTGATGACGCAGCTATGTCGTAGGGGTGTATAACTGAATCATTTTTGATGATTCCTAAAGAATCGATTAGCTGAAATGAGTCGTGCTGTAAACGTTTTCAATAGACCAGGATGTTGAAGATCTGACACTGGCGTGCTAATTGCAACGCGCTGGGAAATTTGCATAGGAACATTGAACTTGCTGCCAAATGTTTTTTGGACCATTTGCCTGTTGAAATGTGCAAATGAACTCCATAATGTCCACACCTTCTGCCTTGAGTGTTTGTGTGTAACAGTTTTAACCTTTGCGTCGGCTGCCTCTGATCAGGGTGCCAATAGCAGAATAAAATATACCCCCCCACCACCACCCAGCACATTCCCACGGTGCCACTTCGGGCTGGAGTATAAAGGAGTCATTGTTTGAGTCAAGGGGAAAAGGCCTCATAGGTAGCACGTAGAGCCGGGTACAGAAGAGAAGACTAGACTCAGAAATGGTTTATTAGATGGGTAGTTGTGCGTATTGCATGTGGAAGCCCTATGTAAACAAACAGAAGTATTTGAATCTGTTTGCTAAACCTTTATAATGGATCAACCAGGGTGCGTGACCATTAGCCACACAACAGCATGCATTTGGAGTACAGTGGGGCGGACTGCAATGGTGAACATGGTTGCAGTGGACTGCCTGGTGCAGTTAAACAGTCTGATGCACGTGGCTAGGGCAGGACTGCTTAGTCAGCATGGATGAGATGGGGGGTATTCATGCCTGTCTGCAGCATTCATGCATGCAAACACACAGAAACTGTGACCAACTAACAGCAAATACACATATGTGTGTGGCAAACAAACATGCACAAACTAACACATGCACGCCCAGACGCCTGTAACTCTGGGCTCAGCAGTATGACGTGACCAAGAGAGCAATGTTAATGTCCACTGTCAGGGTGTGGCCACAAGACGTGATGTGGATCCACATCTGTTTAAATAGCCACAGTCCAGACACATGGCTGAGGAGAGAATATGTAGTGATGGTATTGGTTTTTAGAAATGTATGAGGAAATAAATCATTCACATGCACAGAAATGCAAACATATTTTTGCTGGATGTGTGTTTTATTAACCAGTGCAATATTTTCTGCATTCCCATCATGTGCTCCGCGAGTCAACAGCAAGTCTTGTCCTTAGCTGGCAGGGGGTGTCTGGGCCCTGGGTGTGTGTTTGGAGAGGCAGGACGACACGGTGATGTAATTTAAAGCGGAGCCATTAGCGTCTCTGTTTGAGGTCAGCTCAATGCCTTTTAGCTTCACACACACACACGTTCGCTTAGAACGTCTCAATTTGATGAGTGCTGTCTGTCGTCAGCATCTGTGTAGGTCAAACTCACTCTCGTTCTCGCTCTCTCTCTCTCTCTCTCATTTGCTGTCTCTCCTCCTCGAGTTCTCTTTTAATACAATCAGTGCTGGAATAAGGTTTTGATCTCCAAAATGTTTATTATATCCCTCATGGTTTAGACTTGTAATTTTATATTAAAACTTTAGATGTTATTTAGGCCTTAATGGCAACTTGAAAGTCTGTTCTACAAATCTCTAGCTTTGGATGCCATTCATTTGAGTTAAATTACAAATCTTTGTGACTATATCCGCAGAGTTTTGAGGCATAAAAACTTGCAGATGGGATGGTGTTTTTTTCTAATTGAAAAACGTGCTGTGAATGATGTAGACATTTGGAAACCTGCTACGACACTCACAAAAGCCCAAAAATTCCATTCTGGCATTACGTCATGGTATAGGTATTAGCTGCGGTTGCCTCGGTTCCCAAAGAGAAGGAGAGAGAAGTTATAAAAGGGGGGAGCAGGGGCGTATTTAGTGTCAACAGACCATCTACGTGATAATGAGAATGTTACACCTTTTGGATGTTCCATTAAAAACCTATATGAGTCTCCACAACTGAAAATATATCACTTTTTAGCACCCTTTATACACAGTCAAGCTTTTATTTACAATAAGTGCCTGCCAAGAGAAGCCATTCAGGCCAAGAAAACTCCACCCAGCACATATGTTCTCATGCTGTACATCTGTGACCGTCAGCTCAGTAAATCATGTGCATCTAGGCGGTTTCACAAATTAACTTCTTTATTAAGAGGCTGTGTACTTTAACCATATTAGGGCCTGTATTAGTCATACTTTTTTCAGGATTCTTTGATGAATAGGAAGTTCAAAAGAACGGCATTTATTTGGAATAGATTTTTTTTAACATTGCATCATTGCTGGATAAAAGTATTCATTTTTGTAACATAAAAAAAAAAAAAAAAAAATCGTACTGACCCAACTTTTGAACAGTAGTGTATTTAAAAGCACACAAATTCTAAGTCTGAATGATTATGCCTGTTATATTTTAAATTAAACCAAGATATCATAACATAATAAAAAACTCTATCTAAATTGTCACTGCAGATGTGTCTGCTAAAACCATTACTAGAACGGCCTAGGATACAGTAATATTAAATATTCAATAAACTTACAAAATGGGATTTTTTTTTTTTCCTACATGTTTGAAATATCTATGGCATTTTTGTCACCGTGGCATTTTTAAAAAAATCAGGTTTTAAGTGTGTTTTTGTGCTGTGAAGTACAGAAAGGTTTTGGCCAGTGAGTTTTACTAAAACAAAAATCAGAAAAATATTCTTAAATCTTAAAATAACTTAGCAGACAGTCGACACAGATGTCCAATATATATGTTTACTGTGTGTGTATATGTGTTCGAGAGCAAATTTGGTTTGTATGACCTAACTCAGTTCTGACCCAAATCTGAGAGTTACTGGGTCTGTCATGCACTGTGCTGGTGGTTCACTTTGCATTGGAGACGGTTTGAATAATTTCACATATGTGAATAATTCAGGTACTCCTTTTGGTAGTATCAAGAGAGGTGGTGTGACCAGCCAGGCAGCCACACAGATTTTACTCTTAGTGCGGAGACACATTTATCTTCAGTTTGGGTATAAAAATTGACATTGATGTATTTAGCTAGATCACAGGATGTTATTGACACATCTGAGCTGCCTCAGACGCCGAAATCCGAAATTGTGGTCTTATTTTTGTAGCTTACTGCAAATGGTGGGCGTGAAAAGAAGCATTTACATGCCGCCAGGAAGCCTTGATTCGTTGTAGTGTATTCCCTGTGGATTTGACTGCACTATGTGAGGAAAACCAACCCCTCCAGCGTGAAGAGAAATGCCAATAATACAGTCAAGCTGTGTCTGGCCTTTAGTCTCAGGGGCATGGGGGGTTGATGCATGGATGGATATATATATATATATATCAGTAGCTTATAATGGCATTATAGGGAAGCATGTACTTCATGTGTGCTGCACAGAGTTTAGCCTGACCTTCAGACTCCTAGCATGACTCCAGGAATCTAGACTGTTTACATGGAGTTTAGATTTGGAGGTGGAAATAGGCCTAATTTAAGATCTATTTAGTCAATGCTATGCAGAAATTGAAGGCATAGAATGATGTCATCATTTACTTACTCTGTCTCATGTTATTTCACAATTGTTTCTAATATATCGAAGAAGATATATTGAAGAATGTTGGTTACCAGAAACAAAAAACAGACACTCAAAATAGTTTTTTTTTTTTTTTTTTTTTTACAGAAGGAAGAAAGTCATACATGTTTGGATTAAGTATGATTATGACAAGAGTTGAGAGATTGAATAACTTTGCTCCAACAAGATTAGTGAGCAATTTGATCACACGTACTGTTTCGTTATGTAGCCTAGCCTATAATGTCACTTTATAGTCTTTCTTGTGGCTGTACTTTCAAACGAATCAAAATGATTTAGGCCTACGTGGTAATCGACAGAATGTCACAGATGAAGGAGCTTGACTTGTTTTGAATGCAACTAAATGTTTTTCAAGAAAATGCACGGTCTGAAAGTTGCTGATTTACCATTTACTGTGGATTGTGTCATTTGTGATTGTTTGAGTTTGAGAGGTTTCTTCACGCTTTGTGTAGCAGCTGTAATCAGGCTGTCCAAAACCAGATGCACAGGAAGGAAGACTATTGTAACTCCAAGAGGCCATTTTTAGAATTTCCTTACGGAGACACAACAAGCACACAAATACACATAGAAATACTTAAACTTTCAACTTTTGGGTGTCTCCCTCTCTTTCAAAAGACTCTTTATTGTTCTGGACTGGAGCCTGTGCTCCTCTGACAGTTTAGATCTAAACCATCTGTGTTCTCCCAGGGTACATTGGGCGATACACCTTTGGTACGTCCGAAATCCCATACTGTATAGTATTTAACTTAATTCACAACCGTTAAAAAAGTATGTTCTATAGTATGAGTGTGTGTAGTATGATTGAAATCTGGACGTACTGGATCTGCTATGTTGTTGTCATTATCAGTATCAGTTGTGTAGCTTCACTGCCATTCACAAATCCTCTCCTGTGCCCTCACGGGATAGTAAAGTGTCCATCGTATGCACTAGAGCTGTTCGATTTTTTTGAGACATAAGTGTTCATTGAATCGATTGTAAAATCGATTTTCCATGTCTATAGACGTTTCCATTTTAAATGCCAAATATAGGCAAATCCACGGACAACTAACAGGCATTAGGACGAACGTAAAGAGAGGGTGCCTTAGACGCACACAAGTCAGCAGTATTTCTGATGATTTATTGGCGTGAAAGTTTTGTGCACAATGACAAACAGGAGTGCAACATTCTCGAAAAACAATAAGCAGAGTGGACTGCCATAACATCAATGAAAAACATTACTGCCGCATGGCTGTGTTCACTATTAGAAATGTCAAACTAATTTCGCCTATGTAGGCGACTGTAGACCAAATCTGTATCTGTATGCATGAGACTGTCTGAATACCGACAGAATTCAAATTTTTGTAGTAAAAAGAGACACATTATGCAGAAGTATAATTTGCTGTTATGTGTGTTTGTCAGAGCCTGTAGTTGCTGTGTGACGCGGGTTTGCTGCAGGCGTATGCTGTACGCGCTCCGAGAAGGCCGTTAAAATCGATTCCCTATTTTCGTTTTCGAAACTTGTGTTGGTTGGTCCGATCGATTGTGCAATCGTTTTTCGAACGTAAAGTGACAGCCCTAGTATGCACACTTCAGAGTCTCACCGGAAGTAATAGGTCATCCGAGGATTTTTCACCTAGTGTTTTATGAATACTATTCGATACTACTCGTTTTTCGCCTACTGTATAGTATGGAAGTAGGCATATTTGGACACAGTACTTCATTCAGTTCAAGGAATCCCTCATTTCTCTGTTTACCACATTACATACTTTTTTATTAACAAATGTATCTGACGTGCAGATAAGGTTAAAGGTAAAAAAAAATTTTTTTTAAAGACATATCTAATGCTCACCAAGTCTGCATTTATTTGATCATAATTAAATAATGTATCAACAGTAATATTGTGAAATACTATTACAATTTAAAATAACTTTTTTATTTTAATGTATTTTACAATGCAATTTATTCCTATGAATTTTCAGCTTCATTACTTTGTTGATTTGGTGCTCAAGAAACATTTCTTACTATAATCATGTTTAAAATGGCAGCATTTATTTGAAAAAGAAATATTATAATCATAATAATAATCAGATTTATAATATATGTCTGCACTGTCACTTTTAATCAATTTAATTAGTTAATTTCTTTTGAAAAGCAAAATTTATCTGACCAAAAAGGTAAACTTCAGTTGGTGAATCAATATCAGACAGGTTTTGGAATCCAGAACAACTTGGTTTCATCAGTTTCAGTAGATTGCACAAGGCAGACATGATTACAGTGAATCCTGAATGAATGAATCCTGATATCTTCTGTTTGAACCCACCTAGTGAACTGATGGCAGTTTTGCAGTATCATCATCCCACAGAGCTTACACAGCTCCATTTGACTGACACTGCTGCTGGATCTTGCTGAGTTCACAGGCGACTCTGATCTCTCAACTATTCTAGTATAACGTTGCAAAGGGAAATCTGCTCTGTTGTGTAGATGACTGCAGGTTAACTTGCATCTCTATTCAGCACTGCAAAAAAATCAATTCTCTCTCTCTTTCTGCTCCTCTCAGTAGGCCATGTATCATGTATCTCTGAGGTAATGGGGCACTAGTGTTGATTTGGGAGGAGGCTGTTCGTATGAGATGATGTGTGTCGTATGCCCCTCTAAACTGTCGAAAAAGCATTTGTAATGCTATTTATGAGTTATGGCTTTAGGTTTAGGGTGGTAACTAGGGTTGGGTATCGTTTATTTTTTGTTTTTTTCGATACCGGTGCCAAATCGTGTGTACTTCTAAAACAGTACCGGTGCCTGAACCGATACTTAAAAAAAATAGAGAGCCTCAAAACGATGATGAATGACATTAAATAATGGCTTTTTTATTGAAAAATTCTTAAAATTGAATATATTAAAATTGTAGAGTAAATATATAAATATAAGCAGTCGAAATACAAAACACAACAAATTTACGTAACAAATTCACAATAAAACTTAAGCCAACTAACCAAAATACAATAATTTAACACTAAATAACACTACAGTACCAATAACAGCTAAGTAGTATTCGGTATGCTACAAACCAGCTTTAAATTTCAGCAATTCTTTTCAAATTTTTTTTCCTTTTCTGGCCAAATACGACACCTCTCCTGACATGTCCTGCATAAGGTGAGCGTTATTTTAGAACGCATCACCTTAAATGCCGTAACGCAAAATCCCTCGTGGACGAAGAACGCCGTCATGTTTACAACTGTGACAATGAGCGCTCATCAGGATCAACTAAAGGCTGGATTTTCAAAAGTACGTGAGGTTCGCGGCTCTATTGTTGCAGTAAACTTGCACAACGTTCTTGAATGAATAATTTGTTAGATGTACGCCGGTCTGTTATTGTATGGACATCGACCTTACATTTTCACACTAAACATGACGCAGAATAAAACGAACAGTGATTGGTTGCGTTACATGTCAGTCAGTCCTTGGCTGATATTTTTATTCTTAAATACATGTAAGTGAATGTGTTTTGTCATTTAAGAAACCTTTATAATGATCATGATTCATGATAGTTGATCTATAACGCACAATGGGCGCCATGTTGGTATACACACTGCAGTTCAGAGAATTGTATCTGTTAGATTTAGATCTAGAACACGTCAATTCATCCACTTCTCCCGAAATACATTAAAGTAAGTGGCTGGTGAAGTGTGAGAAGAACAGAGTAAATTGTATACCTACACAATGTGTATCTAAACACGTCATCAATTTATAATTGAAAGGATTGTTATTGCCGCTTCCATAGACAGTGTGTATTTTACAAACTATAAATGTTGTTTTGCTAGTACTTATGTGTATTTAAATGTCTGAAACCTAAAATAAACCTTATGTGGCTGAAAACACTGAATAGTTGTTATATAATATGACAGTGCTGAGAGCGTCTGTCTCTGGCTTAGCGCCAGCCAACTTGCGAATGCAAATTTGAATTTAGAAGTTGATGATCACGCGATCTGATCGTTCTAATCACAGCGGTGTGAACGATCGTACGCGTCAAAGGGTTAACCAGCGATAACATGCGGTGATGAAGCTTCTTACGCCCGTTTCGGAGAACCAGAGGGCAAATATTTAATGGAATATTTGCAGGAACACCCACTCCAAACATTTGTAAACCGTAGTAGATCGCATTTCTCCATTTAGAGCAGGTGGTCTTGATTGAGCCCAAACAGAACATGCATAGATCACGGAGTGAATGACATGCTGCTTGGCTAAAGCTAGGACTTCCGGTATCCAATCCGTCACAAATATTATATAATGCATTTCCAATGTCATTTGAAAGTTCAACCAATGGAAACTGGATCTCAGGTGTGGTATGTGGGTATAGTGGGTAGGGACGATGTGTAGAGACCAATTGGACACTGAATTGGATTGATCGCTCAGGAGTGCGTTTCCCAAAAGCATCTTTAGCCATCTACGGTCGCAAGTTCTGTTGAATTGTACTGATAACAACGGAACTTGCGACCATAGTTGGCTTTGGGAAACGCACCCCAGATTGACAGGTCTTGATTTACTATGCACCATAGAATATAGGAGCGCATAGCTGAAAAAGCACTGGAAGATCACCTCTCATTAGTTTATTCTATGTACTTTTATTGTGTTGTGGTGTTAAGTAAGTAGTTCTTATGTTCAGTAAAATTACCGTTTTTGGACTCATGGTTAATTATGTTTCAAAATAAACTGCTAGCATACCTAATCCATTGAATGGCTTCAAGACATTAATACATTTATAATAAGTAACTATGTCGCGGTCATCGATTAATCATTCGCATCCCTACTGACAACCCTAACAGACAGAGAGAAAGTAATAAGATTGCAGCAGTCGCAGCTGTTGTGTGGCTTCTCTCACCCACTGTGTGTGGGAGGAGTGTTTGTGTATGAATGTGAGTGTTTATTTGTGTGTATGTGTTTGTGAGTGAATAGGGCCAGCTGGACACAGTTAGTGTGAGCGAGATGACCGGACGGCTGTGTTTTTGGCTTTTATAGTGCTGCGTTTCTGAATGGACCTTCACATACACGTGAACTGGAGCAGCCCTGCCCTGTCAATGGCATGTCTTTGAGATGGCTTGTCTTGATAGCTGTTGGCGGCTTGATAGAATATAACTGAGCTCAGTGTGTTTTGCTTTCAGGCCTTAAAAATCATTTAGCCTACATTTAATAATTTAGCAGATGCTTTTATCCGAAGCGACTTACAATTGGAATTGGAATCGAAATCGCTAAAATTCAAACATTACCCAACCCTAGGGTACTTGTATTTTGAACTTCCAAAGAGAGAATTAGCTTCAAGTGCCTTTAATCTGGTTAATGAATTTATTTCATTGCTAGCATACACAGACAGAGGGGTCTGTACAAAATTACAACTCGGGATCACACACTACAGTGTAGCTTCTGCTGTAAACTCTACTGTTCACACAGAATTCATTGGAAAGTTAAATTTATAAAAAAAAACAAACAAAAAAAACACTTGTATTTCAGCTTGAGATATGGATACACTTTACGTTTTCCCTTTTCCTGATCTGTTTTCATTTACCAGGGAATTCTTTACTTGACATCATGATGGATTCGCATTTCTGTATCTCTGCATTTGGTTATTATTTTTGGAAAAAATTCAAACCAAAAGTTACAGAGTAAGAGGCCATTAGTCTCAGACATGTTGAGATTTGAGAACTGTAAAAAAAAAAATATATAATTCATAATGGATCAAAACTGTAGTGTGTGATCCAGAGTTGTAATATTTTACAGATGTCTCTGTCTGTATGTGCTAGCCATGGAATAAAATCATCCAGATCGAAGGCACTTGAAGCTATTTCTCCGGTTAGGTATCGTTAGGATTTTAGCGATTTCGATTCCAATTCTGCTTATCAATTCAGATTTTTATTGATTCCCAGTTTCAATTCCAACATGGTTAAAAAAAAAAGTCAAACATTTAGATATCAAACATATTTATTCTGTGTCTTTTGGCCTAAAGAACAACTAACTTAAGTATCCTAACCTTACAAGTACCCCAGCTGCTCCCATGTTGATCTGTTGAAGATTTGATGAATATGAACATAAACTCAACAAAAAGCCACTTAAGAGTTTTTCTGAAGACATGGCTTTCATAACTTAATCAAACTTTAATTAAGTTATGATTAAGAATTAATGAGTTTTTTACTTTATAATATTACAATTAATTTTGCAACTATAAGTCAAGTCACCTTCATTTATATAGCGCTTTTAACAACATAGATTGTTTCAAAGCAGCTTTACAGTGATAATAGGAAATTAAAGTAACAGCGATTTGTTTTGGCTTTACAGCAGTTCTAGAATAAAGTTATTGTCCAGCTAAAGTTAGTTTTGATTAATTAACTTCTGTCGCAACGATCATTAGTTAGGGGCCGCTAACCCGACACGGTTCTAAAAGAAAACCCTTAAGTTCTCTCTGCGCAAACTTTAAAAACGTGATAACTATAAACTATAACCTGTTAATATGTTTGTTTCTCTTCTTTTCTCCGATTTTGCCAAATTTCCTTTGGTCTGCTTCAGTCCTGACATTTGTCTTAAGAAAATAATGGTGCCATGAACACTGTCCAAACATTTGTCCTGCATTTTCATTTGATATAAGAGAACAGTCTAGCATTAATATTTGTTTTTTCTTTCTAATTCTGTTTTGTCTGGGGAAATGAGGCATGTGACCTCAAAGTAAGTAAAAGGTCCTCAGTAAGGAGTGGGGGGGACGAAGCAGAATGCTTTTTGAGAATGGCAGAAAAAGCCCATTCACATAACATTTTTCTATTGATATCTAATTATTATATTTTTTTTTTTAAACAATAAAAAGTGACATTTATGACTGGCATTTTGAGTTGATTGTACAACCTTCTTCATATTTACAAATATCTCAGATCTCTGATTCTCACTCTTCACTTTGTCTCAACTATATCACAATGTTGCATATTTTATAGATAATAGATTCCAGACCTAGGATCGCTTTTGTCTGTGCATGTCAGTGATCCATATGTCTCTGAACTCTATTATTTCTGTGTACTGGGCTGCTTGGAATTCTTCTGAATTTGTAATTCCACAGAGGAGGGATGACCTCTGACTCCTCCTGCTTCCTGTCAGAATTTTGTATAACATTCCAGAACGGAGCTTGAACACCCCGTTTATTCACTCCTTTTCTCTTGTGGACAAGAGGAGGGGTGAAAACAGGATACTTTTTTCTCCCTCCGTCCTCTCTCTCATTTATGTTTATTTTTGCTGCTTGGATCAACGCATGTGTATTGGGTCTAGTATATATGATCGCCTCATTGAAAGAGTCCTTTTGTGTTCTGTGTTTTCTGAAACTTTAGATGTGAGTTGGATTTGAACTTTTCCAAAAACCTGCTGAGTAAACATTCAAAATTTTGCTCAATAATAATAATAATGCACCTAAATGGCCAACAACTTGAAGTGATAACTTCATCTTGATAGTTTTTTACTGTATTTTATTTGTGTAGGTTTTGTGTTAAAACAGCTCATTATGTCAGCCAATCCTGAGTAAAAGAATAGATTTACATTGTTTTTTTCTTGTTGACAACAATTCAAGGTACATCTATTCAGGTCAGGTCAGTCTATAGATGCATTTATTTTCATGCTTATGTGTAAATAAGTCTTTAAAACAGCAGGAAAATCAAAGGAATAGATCCATTTCACACTCTGGTCATAATGCAAGTCATTTCCCACCGTTTATGCCCATTTTCTGCTTTCCAGTTCCCACGCATGTTTGGATTCTCTGTTGTGACTTAAAGAGCCTTATTGAAAAGACGTGTAATACACATACACACACATACAAAACACAATCACAGCCCTAATCAAGTATAGCTCTCAATCAGCCGCCAGGGAAACGGTCGCCATTGACGTTGTGTAATTACCTTCACGCAACTTTAATGTGTTATAATGAAGTACAGTGAGCCGTGTTGCCATGTAAACAAACTTAAGTTCCTTTAACCCGCAAATCCATTCGTGGAAAAGTATAAAAAGATGGTCAAGTGTGTGTTTCTGAATAACACTTCACTTATAGGCATTTATCATTATAGACAATCATTTTACTCCTTCAGTATTGATTTTGATGTTCCATTGTCCCATTTTAAAATCAATCTCGGTAGCTGGAGCTTGTGCATGTGGTGAGTGGTTGAAATGAAGTGCGAGCTGCAGGTAGCCAGTCACTCAACCCGTAATTACTCGCTGAAGAGCGCCACGCTTATTCTGTTCACTCTGCCGCTCAGTATGGGGTAAAGGCGGGAAAAAAGGATGAATGCTCAGAAAAACGTGGCATCCCGCGGAGTGAGGAACCCGGGCGCTCGTTTAGTGTTCAGGGTGCTCAGCATCCAAGTGTTTTAGCGAAGCTATTAGGCCCGGCTAATGAGGACGACGGGAATGGACAAATACAACCTCTAATTCGATTCAAATGTCAGTGTGGAGGGGAGCAGCTGTTGCTGTAGTGGTCTAAAGCTCTTAAAGGATTTGATGATTTTATGACCAAATAATGTAAAATGTTAGACATAAGCGATGTTATAAAAAAAGATACGGCCAAATGAATGGTCTTTCAGACGAATTCGCTGAACATTAATTGAGGCTTTTAAGTCTCGTTCCCACTGAAAATAATTTCCAGGAGAATCACCATTGATGGTGCCATTTAGTCCTGGTCTCCATCTGTGACCATGAAACTGAGCCTTAGAGTGCTTCCTGATATTCCCAATGCCATTTAAATGTATTTTAATGGCAACCCAAAAGAAAAGTTTTTGGTTATCTTCAAGAATTGCAGTATTTTGACTCATTTTCAAAAAGGTCCAACTGTATACAATATAAAACAGAGAAACATCCATGTGTTCGAAAAAAAAAAAAAAACATTCAAATGGAGAACCTACTGTAGACTAAAGGTGTGGTCATATTGACTTTTTTTTTTTTGTGCTGAATTTTCATTTAAATTTGAATCCATGTGATCCCAGTCACTCTTGAGGTTAAAAGATTTCGTAACAGATTTAAGTTGGTATTGCGGATTCACAGATTGAGAAGCAGAAATCTGCTAGGTTTGAGCTGTGCTTCATACTGTATATCGCTACACTATGACCAGTAGACATTTCACAAATGGCACCTTAAAACAGCTTTACCTCAATACATTGTTTCTCAACTGACAACCAAACAGTAACAAAAATGTTTATTATATAAAGGCAAACAAAATTATCTTTAAAACACTGAAATGTATTAATATTATCATTATCCGTATAAGCCCAACAATGCACTAAATTATTAACTTGAATATAGACTTGTCTTTGTGGTTTGAAATGTTTTATTTGAATGTTAAACTTTCTTTCTTCTTTTTTCTTTCACTTTGCAGATGCAATGGCTACTCCATCTCCAGCCAAGAGTATGGGCGACCCAGGCATCATGCCACTTTCCCCCACACATGTACTGGTGAGCTCAGCTTTTTATTGCCAGCATGACGTCACCCATTACATGAAGGAAATGTCCGGTGTGCAAATGGGGCCTTAATGGATCTTCTTATTTACCCTGAGCTGCAATTATATGCAACAATTTAATGCTTGACATATACTTGACAGTATCTCTCTACCTCTTTTCATGTCTCTGTTTCCCTCTGCTTCTTTTCCCTTTTGTCTTTCTACAGAATGCCTCAGAAGAGAATGAGCCTACGAGGCACCCCTATGTGGTGGTGGTGGCCATCGACTTTGGCACCACCTCTAGTGGCTACGCATATGCCTTCAATAAAGAACCAGAGTGCATTCACACTATGAGGTGAGACAAAAGGGGCAGAGAGAGAGAGAGAGATAGAGTGGTGGTGTACCTGTAAAAGAAAAGCTCAAATGAGATTCCTAAAAGGACTCTTAAAAAAAGACATTGTTTTTTCTTTCTTTTTTAAAAGTAGTTTTTTATATTCCTTTAAATTAATTAATTATATATATATATATATATATATATATATATATATATATATATATATATATATATATATATATATATATTTTTTTTTTTTTTTTTTGGCTTGAGTAACATCATTTTATGTAGAAAGTACCTTTTTTTTCCTTTTTTTTTCTATCCTTCAGTACAGTTTTGAGTAAATTATGTTCGAACAGAGCATTAAAAAAAACTGTGTACTCGTATACAGTATGTGTAATCCATCTCTTCTGAAGACATTAATATGATTGGCCATTAGAAGGTCATGTCTCTATTTAAGTCAAACGTACAGGTGTCTTTCTCTCTGGGCACTTAGATGCCCCATTAAAATTCATTAGATATATACAGTCCCACTGCATGTATAATGGTCTGAACCACGTAACATTAGTGGGTGCGTGTGTTGTATTTGAAGGTAAACCCACAGCTGCTCTGCTACCCTGACCTACTTGGTAGGGATGTCCCGATACCACTTTTTCACTTCCGATACGATACCGATGCCGCAGCTTTGGCTATTTGCCGATACCGATATCAATCCGATATTTTTATTTTATTCTTGAACTAATACTACTACTAATAATAAAATATATGGAAGCACTTTGCTCAATTAGCCACATAAAACATCTCACACAAATGGAGAACAAATACTTCTCCAGTATATAGTCCACAACAACAGTTGATAATGAAAGACTGCCACCCTTTATTCAAAAGACCTTGAGATATGTTTGGTAACCTGAATGAATTTAAAATTAATTTGCTATATTTCAGATCAATATATTTGTTTCCTTAAAATTTTTATTAACTTTAACTTTATTCTCATCTGAATTATAAATAATTTATTTCTGTATAAAATAATACTACTTTTAAAAACACATTTGATTTTCTTTTTTTTCTATTCAATGTAGAATGTGTAAATTAAAAACAAACAGATTAGTGCTCTGTTTTAGGACAAGAAATGAAAACTAATGCAATATGATGAATGTCCAAAAGATTAGATCATTTTTGCTTTTAAACAGCGTGTGTGTGTGTGTGTGTGTTTTTTTTTTGGTTGGGTGGCAGTTACAGTTTGACAAGAGTTTACAGTTTGACAAAAGCACAATGTTGTGTTTTACACATATAAGTAGGCTTAAAACACTTTTTGCAGTTTTAATGATGTCCTGTATGAAAATGACGGAGTATGTTTTTATGTTTCCACTGTTCGATCGCGCCCGTGCCTCTCTCTCTCTCTGACACACACACACACACATTCCAGCATTGCAATCTTGACATCGCAGCCTGTTCATTTTGCTGCGTTCACACTAAACGCGAATAGAGCGTCAAACTCGGTCTAGTTCGATGCTTGAACAGTTTGAATCCATTCGCGCGTCCAAAGCGAATAGGACGCGCCGCGCGCGTATAATGATAAAGTGGACGTTTGAAGCGATATAGACACGCGTTCAGAGCTATGGTGGGGCTACAGATTGTCCCTAAAGAACCTGCATATGCGCGTATCTAACAGTAACGTTATTTCCGTATTACATTAATTAATGTGCACGCGAGTGTATTCTCTGTGCAAATCCATGCACCGAACGTACGTTCAGTATGAATACGTACCGTTCCACCCCTAATGGGTATCGGATCGGATACATTTTTTTCTCCCCTCTGATATCCGATCTAGCGTTTTGGGCCAGTATCGGCACGATACCGATGCCGTGGATCAGATCGGGACATCCCTACTACTTGGTCATGTGACCTTTGACTCAAAGGTCAGCTCTCCAGAGTACCTGCTGGGCAGAGTCGGCCACGTGTTTCCCGCCCAAATGGGCATGTGGGTTTCATTTTAGGCATCAGACTCATTATGAAAGTCAGAAATAGGATTCTATTTGTTAAACCGCACAAGTACAGCTGTAGAGGGTGTGCACACATATATTCACATATTAAAAGATGGTTTGAATACAAGCGTGAATAGAGGCATGACATTTTTTAAAGATAAGCCTACTGCTTTCCATCGAAACAAGAAGGCCATTGCATATACAGTACAGATATATTTCGCTTTGTCTGACAAGGACTCTTAGCATTCCGTTGTCTACGGCTATAGTATTCATTTAGGATCTTGACTGTGTCAAATGTGGACAAGAGAGAGTGGGAGATGAGAAGGAAAAAAGGAATGAGTTAAATTGAGACTGCTCTTCTTTGGAAAAACCAGTGCCTTCCTTCAATCTGGTTAATTAGGGGTTCAAGCATGAAATGCTGAAACCCTATTGTAATTGTAAGGATTCGTAAAACGCATCGTGCAGGACAAACCGTAAGGCCTAGAGACGTGAAACCTGGCCAGATGGTAGGCCTCAATTTGGGGACAACCTATCAGAGTATGACCCCAATTGGCCCATAGGTGGCGCTACAGCAACCAAAAGTACTAAATCGCTCATAACTCTTAGACCGTTTGTCCCAGGATCAAGTGTCTTATATCGTTGGAATCCTTGGCTCAAGCCGGACAAAATGGCTATCTCCGATTTGGATGTAAGCAGGGAAAATTTTCTGCTATGTCGGATTTTGTCCAAAACCTACTTTTGCGAACTAGTCCCTGGTTTTTGGCCCGATCGGAACCAAACCAGTCTAGGACAATTCTCTGGACTCTCTAGATCAATAATTATCGAAAAAAAGTTGAACTTTTGCATTTGGGTGGCTGTAACAGGGTCATTTAGAAAAGGGGCGTGGCAAAATACACTAAAAAGCCTATAAATCCCAAATGAAAACTCAGAACTTCACAAAAATTGATGAGCGTATGTGTCAGAACATGGTGAGGAAGCATGCAGAGTTTCATGGAGATCGGACCATAGGTGGCGCTATAACTGGCAAAAAGCCTTCATTCTTATTAGGGGTTCAAGCATGAAATGCTGAAACCCTATTGTAATTGTAAGGATTCGTAAAACGCATCGTGCAGGACAAACCGTAAGGCCTAGAGACGTGAAACCTGGCCAGATGGTAGGCCTCAATTTGGGGACAACCTATCAGAGTATGACCCCAATTGGCCCATAGGTGGCGCTACAGCAACCAAAAGTACTAAATCGCTCATAACTCTTAGACCGTTTGTCCCAGGATCAAGTGTCTTATATCGTTGGAATCCTTGGCTCAAGCCGGACAAAATGGCTATCTCCGATTTGGATGTAAGCAGGGAAAATTTTCTGCTATGTCGGATTTTGTCCAAAACCTACTTTTGCGAACTAGTCCCTGGTTTTTGGCCCGATCGGAACCAAACCAGTCTAGGACAATTCTCTGGACTCTCTAGATCAATAATTATCGAAAAAAAGTTGAACTTTTGCATTTAGGTGGCTGTAACAGGGTCATTTAGAAAAGGGGCGTGGCAAAATACACTAAAAAGCCTATAAATCCCAAATGAAAACTCAGAACTTCACAAAAATTGATGAGCGTATGTGTCAGAACATGGTGAGGAAGCATGCAGAGTTTCATGGAGATCGGACCATAGGTGGCGCTATAACTGGCAAAAAGCCTTCATTCTTATTAGGGGTTCAAGCATGAAATGCTGAAACCCTATTGTAATTGTAAAGCCTGTTTTATGCTTCTGCGTCGAATCGACGGCGTACCCCCGCGGACCCCTCTGCGTCGACGCGAACCTCGACGCGACCCCTCCGCCGTAGCTTGACGTGCACCTCCAAAAAATTGTAACTACGCGTCGCGGTGACGCAGACCGCAGGGGCTGTGATTGGTCAGATTATACATCATTGTGACACTGAAGACTGGAGAAATGATTCTGAAAATTCAGTTTTGATCACAGGAATAAATTACACTTTACTGTATATTCACATAGAAAACAGCTGTTTTAATAATATTTCACAATTATACTGTTTTTGCTTTGTATTTTTAATCAAATAAACACAGCTGGTGAGCAGAAGAGACTTCTTTTAAAAACATTAAAAATCTTACCGATCTAAAACTTTTGACCGGTAGTGTATGTATATATTTATATATATTCTTTTCTTTTTTTTGTTGTTGCTAGAAATAAACTTCAATCAATCAAATCAATGTTTGTTTTGAAAAAAAGTTTGTTGTTTATTTACAATACAATGATCACGGGTACATCATGGATATCAAGTAATTAACCAAGTTAACATGTTTCCCGTCGAGGCTTCCAACGCAGTTTGGGAAGTTCCAAAGTCGCCAGAAATCTGAAGCAATAGCTTCCCACTGGCTGGTTGAAGGGCAGGGCAAAAATTCGGGCTACAGCGCTTTGCAGACCTCCGATACTATGCGGGACACCGTGGTCGCACCCATTTTGTAGCCCAACCCGGGGATCTGTTGGTTTGCACCCGAAGATAAAATCTTTAAAGTCACTGCCAGTCTCTGAGCGAGGTCAATAGGCATACTGTGTGTAGTCTGATGCTGTATTAACGGCTTTAAACGATGAACAAGATCGTCAAATCGACCTTTCGACATCCGAAAATACTTCAAGTGCATTTCTTCGTCCAAGTCCCTCAGCGGTCGAACAACCGTAACAAATTCGCCAATCCTTCCCCTGTCTTCGTGCACTGGTCGTACAGACCACCTTCGCTGACGTCTTCTTTTTCTTCTACGATTAAACATTTGCAATAAAATCATTTGTTGTTCAACGTTGATTAGCTCCAGCTGCAACAACACTCTCTCTCTTTCGCTCGCTTCGGAAATGAAAAAGCGGAACCGGCGCATGGAACCAAAACAAACTAGGAAAGAGATTCGCGAACCACACCACCCCCTAGCGTTCTGGCGGTGAAATGCACCGCGATGCAACGCAACCCGACGCAGAACCATAAAACGGTCACGACGCCGTTGGAGTGACGGCGTAGCTACGCCGTGGAGTTGACGCAGAAGCATAATGAGGGCTTAAGGATTCGTAAAACGCATCGTGCAGGACAAACCGTAAGGCCTAGAGACGTGAAACCTGGCCAGATGGTAGGCCTCAATTTGGGGACAACCTATCAGAGTATGACCCCAATTGGCCCATAGGTGGCGCTACAGCAACCAAAAGTACTAAATCGCTCATAACTCTTAGACCGTTTGTCCCAGGATCAAGTGTCTTATATCGTTGGAATCCTTGGCTCAAGCCGGACAAAATGGCTATCTCCGATTTGGATGTAAGCAGGGAAAATTTTCTGCTATGTCGGATTTTGTCCAAAACCTACTTTTGCGAACTAGTCCCTGGTTTTTGGCCCGATCGGAACCAAACCAGTCTAGGACAATTCTCTGGACTCTCTAGATCAATAATTATCGAAAAAAAGTTGAACTTTTGCATTTGGGTGGCTGTAACAGGGTCATTTAGAAAAGGGGCGTGGCAAAATACACTAAAAAGCCTATAAATCCCAAATGAAAACTCAGAACTTCACAAAAATTGATGAGCGTATGTGTCAGAACATGGTGAGGAAGCATGCAGAGTTTCATGGAGATCGGACCATAGGTGGCGCTATAACTGGCAAAAAGCCTTCATTCTTATTAGGGGTTCAAGCATGAAATGCTGAAACCCTATTGTAATTGTAAGGATTCGTAAAACGCATCGTGCAGGACAAACCGTAAGGCCTAGAGACGTGAAACCTGGCCAGATGGTAGGCCTCAATTTGGGGACAACCTATCAGAGTATGACCCCAATTGGCCCATAGGTGGCGCTACAGCAACCAAAAGTACTAAATCGCTCATAACTCTTAGACCGTTTGTCCCAGGATCAAGTGTCTTATATCGTTGGAATCCTTGGCTCAAGCCGGACAAAATGGCTATCTCCGATTTGGATGTAAGCAGGGAAAATTTTCTGCTATGTCGGATTTTGTCCAAAACCTACTTTTGCGAACTAGTCCCTGGTTTTTGGCCCGATCGGAACCAAACCAGTCTAGGACAATTCTCTGGACTCTCTAGATCAATAATTATCGAAAAAAAGTTGAACTTTTGCATTTGGGTGGCTGTAACAGGGTCATTTAGAAAAGGGGCGTGGCAAAATACACTAAAAAGCCTATAAATCCCAAATGAAAACTCAGAACTTCACAAAAATTGATGAGCGTATGTGTCAGAACATGGTGAGGAAGCATGCAGAGTTTCATGGAGATCGGACCATAGGTGGCGCTATAACTGGCAAAAAGCCTTCATTCTTATTAGGGGTTCAAGCATGAAATGCTGAAACCCTATTGTAATTGTAAGGATTCGTAAAACGCATCGTGCAGGACAAACCGTAAGGCCTAGAGACGTGAAACCTGGCCAGATGGTAGGCCTCAATTTGGGGACAACCTATCAGAGTATGACCCCAATTGGCCCATAGGTGGCGCTACAGCAACCAAAAGTACTAAATCGCTCATAACTCTTAGACCGTTTGTCCCAGGATCAAGTGTCTTATATCGTTGGAATCCTTGGCTCAAGCCGGACAAAATGGCTATCTCCGATTTGGATGTAAGCAGGGAAAATTTTCTGCTATGTCGGATTTTGTCCAAAACCTACTTTTGCGAACTAGTCCCTGGTTTTTGGCCCGATCGGAACCAAACCAGTCTAGGACAATTCTCTGGACTCTCTAGATCAATAATTATCGAAAAAAAGTTGAACTTTTGCATTTGGGTGGCTGTAACAGGGTCATTTAGAAAAGGGGCGTGGCAAAATACACTAAAAAGCCTATAAATCCCAAATGAAAACTCAGAACTTCACAAAAATTGATGAGCGTATGTGTCAGAACATGGTGAGGAAGCATGCAGAGTTTCATGGAGATCGGACCATAGGTGGCGCTATAACTGGCAAAAAGCCTTCATTCTTATTAGGGGTTCAAGCATGAAATGCTGAAACCCTATTGTAATTGTAAGGATTCGTAAAACGCATCGTGCAGGACAAACCGTAAGGCCTAGAGACGTGAAACCTGGCCAGATGGTAGGCCTCAATTTGGGGACAACCTATCAGAGTATGACCCCAATTGGCCCATAGGTGGCGCTACAGCAACCAAAAGTACTAAATCGCTCATAACTCTTAGACCGTTTGTCCCAGGATCAAGTGTCTTATATCGTTGGAATCCTTGGCTCAAGCCGGACAAAATGGCTATCTCCGATTTGGATGTAAGCAGGGAAAATTTTCTGCTATGTCGGATTTTGTCCAAAACCTACTTTTGCGAACTAGTCCCTGGTTTTTGGCCCGATCGGAACCAAACCAGTCTAGGACAATTCTCTGGACTCTCTAGATCAATAATTATCGAAAAAAAGTTGAACTTTTGCATTTGGGTGGCTGTAACAGGGTCATTTAGAAAAGGGGCGTGGCAAAATACACTAAAAAGCCTATAAATCCCAAATGAAAACTCAGAACTTCACAAAAATTGATGAGCGTATGTGTCAGAACATGGTGAGGAAGCATGCAGAGTTTCATGGAGATCGGACCATAGGTGGCGCTATAACTGGCAAAAAGCCTTCATTCTTATTAGGGGTTCAAGCATGAAATGCTGAAACCCTATTGTAATTGTAAGGATTCGTAAAACGCATCGTGCAGGACAAACCGTAAGGCCTAGAGACGTGAAACCTGGCCAGATGGTAGGCCTCAATTTGGGGACAACCTATCAGAGTATGACCCCAATTGGCCCATAGGTGGCGCTACAGCAACCAAAAGTACTAAATCGCTCATAACTCTTAGACCGTTTGTCCCAGGATCAAGTGTCTTATATCGTTGGAATCCTTGGCTCAAGCCGGACAAAATGGCTATCTCCGATTTGGATGTAAGCAGGGAAAATTTTCTGCTATGTCGGATTTTGTCCAAAACCTACTTTTGCGAACTAGTCCCTGGTTTTTGGCCCGATCGGAACCAAACCAGTCTAGGACAATTCTCTGGACTCTCTAGATCAATAATTATCGAAAAAAAGTTGAACTTTTGCATTTGGGTGGCTGTAACAGGGTCATTTAGAAAAGGGGCGTGGCAAAATACACTAAAAAGCCTATAAATCCCAAATGAAAACTCAGAACTTCACAAAAATTGATGAGCGTATGTGTCAGAACATGGTGAGGAAGCATGCAGAGTTTCATGGAGATCGGACCATAGGTGGCGCTATAACTGGCAAAAAGCCTTCATTCTTATTAGGGGTTCAAGCATGAAATGCTGAAACCCTATTGTAATTGTAAGGATTCGTAAAACGCATCGTGCAGGACAAACCGTAAGGCCTAGAGACGTGAAACCTGGCCAGATGGTAGGCCTCAATTTGGGGACAACCTATCAGAGTATGACCCCAATTGGCCCATAGGTGGCGCTACAGCAACCAAAAGTACTAAATCGCTCATAACTCTTAGACCGTTTGTCCCAGGATCAAGTGTCTTATATCGTTGGAATCCTTGGCTCAAGCCGGACAAAATGGCTATCTCCGATTTGGATGTAAGCAGGGAAAATTTTCTGCTATGTCGGATTTTGTCCAAAACCTACTTTTGCGAACTAGTCCCTGGTTTTTGGCCCGATCGGAACCAAACCAGTCTAGGACAATTCTCTGGACTCTCTAGATCAATAATTATCGAAAAAAAGTTGAACTTTTGCATTTGGGTGGCTGTAACAGGGTCATTTAGAAAAGGGGCGTGGCAAAATACACTAAAAAGCCTATAAATCCCAAATGAAAACTCAGAACTTCACAAAAATTGATGAGCGTATGTGTCAGAACATGGTGAGGAAGCATGCAGAGTTTCATGGAGATCGGACCATAGGTGGCGCTATAACTGGCAAAAAGCCTTCATTCTTATTAGGGGTTCAAGCATGAAATGCTGAAACCCTATTGTAATTGTAAGGATTCGTAAAACGCATCGTGCAGGACAAACCGTAAGGCCTAGAGACGTGAAACCTGGCCAGATGGTAGGCCTCAATTTGGGGACAACCTATCAGAGTATGACCCCAATTGGCCCATAGGTGGCGCTACAGCAACCAAAAGTACTAAATCGCTCATAACTCTTAGACCGTTTGTCCCAGGATCAAGTGTCTTATATCGTTGGAATCCTTGGCTCAAGCCGGACAAAATGGCTATCTCCGATTTGGATGTAAGCAGGGAAAATTTTCTGCTATGTCGGATTTTGTCCAAAACCTACTTTTGCGAACTAGTCCCTGGTTTTTGGCCCGATCGGAACCAAACCAGTCTAGGACAATTCTCTGGACTCTCTAGATCAATAATTATCGAAAAAAAGTTGAACTTTTGCATTTGGGTGGCTGTAACAGGGTCATTTAGAAAAGGGGCGTGGCAAAATACACTAAAAAGCCTATAAATCCCAAATGAAAACTCAGAACTTCACAAAAATTGATGAGCGTATGTGTCAGAACATGGTGAGGAAGCATGCAGAGTTTCATGGAGATCGGACCATAGGTGGCGCTATAACTGGCAAAAAGCCTTCATTCTTATTAGGGGTTCAAGCATGAAATGCTGAAACCCTATTGTAATTGTAAGGATTCGTAAAACGCATCGTGCAGGACAAACCGTAAGGCCTAGAGACGTGAAACCTGGCCAGATGGTAGGCCTCAATTTGGGGACAACCTATCAGAGTATGACCCCAATTGGCCCATAGGTGGCGCTACAGCAACCAAAAGTACTAAATCGCTCATAACTCTTAGACCGTTTGTCCCAGGATCAAGTGTCTTATATCGTTGGAATCCTTGGCTCAAGCCGGACAAAATGGCTATCTCCGATTTGGATGTAAGCAGGGAAAATTTTCTGCTATGTCGGATTTTGTCCAAAACCTACTTTTGCGAACTAGTCCCTGGTTTTTGGCCCGATCGGAACCAAACCAGTCTAGGACAATTCTCTGGACTCTCTAGATCAATAATTATCGAAAAAAAGTTGAACTTTTGCATTTGGGTGGCTGTAACAGGGTCATTTAGAAAAGGGGCGTGGCAAAATACACTAAAAAGCCTATAAATCCCAAATGAAAACTCAGAACTTCACAAAAATTGATGAGCGTATGTGTCAGAACATGGTGAGGAAGCATGCAGAGTTTCATGGAGATCGGACCATAGGTGGCGCTATAACTGGCAAAAAGCCTTCATTCTTATTAGGGGTTCAAGCATGAAATGCTGAAACCCTATTGTAATTGTAAGGATTCGTAAAACGCATCGTGCAGGACAAACCGTAAGGCCTAGAGACGTGAAACCTGGCCAGATGGTAGGCCTCAATTTGGGGACAACCTATCAGAGTATGACCCCAATTGGCCCATAGGTGGCGCTACAGCAACCAAAAGTACTAAATCGCTCATAACTCTTAGACCGTTTGTCCCAGGATCAAGTGTCTTATATCGTTGGAATCCTTGGCTCAAGCCGGACAAAATGGCTATCTCCGATTTGGATGTAAGCAGGGAAAATTTTCTGCTATGTCGGATTTTGTCCAAAACCTACTTTTGCGAACTAGTCCCTGGTTTTTGGCCCGATCGGAACCAAACCAGTCTAGGACAATTCTCTGGACTCTCTAGATCAATAATTATCGAAAAAAAGTTGAACTTTTGCATTTGGGTGGCTGTAACAGGGTCATTTAGAAAAGGGGCGTGGCAAAATACACTAAAAAGCCTATAAATCCCAAATGAAAACTCAGAACTTCACAAAAATTGATGAGCGTATGTGTCAGAACATGGTGAGGAAGCATGCAGAGTTTCATGGAGATCGGACCATAGGTGGCGCTATAACTGGCAAAAAGCCTTCATTCTTATTAGGGGTTCAAGCATGAAATGCTGAAACCCTATTGTAATTGTAAGGATTCGTAAAACGCATCGTGCAGGACAAACCGTAAGGCCTAGAGACGTGAAACCTGGCCAGATGGTAGGCCTCAATTTGGGGACAACCTATCAGAGTATGACCCCAATTGGCCCATAGGTGGCGCTACAGCAACCAAAAGTACTAAATCGCTCATAACTCTTAGACCGTTTGTCCCAGGATCAAGTGTCTTATATCGTTGGAATCCTTGGCTCAAGCCGGACAAAATGGCTATCTCCGATTTGGATGTAAGCAGGGAAAATTTTCTGCTATGTCGGATTTTGTCCAAAACCTACTTTTGCGAACTAGTCCCTGGTTTTTGGCCCGATCGGAACCAAACCAGTCTAGGACAATTCTCTGGACTCTCTAGATCAATAATTATCGAAAAAAAGTTGAACTTTTGCATTTGGGTGGCTGTAACAGGGTCATTTAGAAAAGGGGCGTGGCAAAATACACTAAAAAGCCTATAAATCCCAAATGAAAACTCAGAACTTCACAAAAATTGATGAGCGTATGTGTCAGAAAATGGTGAGGAAGCATGCAGAGTTTCATGGAGATCGGACCATAGGTGGCGCTATAACTGGCAAAAAGCCTTCATTCTTATTAGGGGTTCAAGCATGAAATGCTGAAACCCTATTGTAATTGTAAGGATTCGTAAAACGCATCGTGCAGGACAAACCGTAAGGCCTAGAGACGTGAAACCTGGCCAGATGGTAGGCCTCAATTTGGGGACAACCTATCAGAGTATGACCCCAATTGGCCCATAGGTGGCGCTACAGCAACCAAAAGTACTAAATCGCTCATAACTCTTAGACCGTTTGTCCCAGGATCAAGTGTCTTATATCGTTGGAATCCTTGGCTCAAGCCGGACAAAATGGCTATCTCCGATTTGGATGTAAGCAGGGAAAATTTTCTGCTATGTCGGATTTTGTCCAAAACCTACTTTTGCGAACTAGTCCCTGGTTTTTGGCCCGATCGGAACCAAACCAGTCTAGGACAATTCTCTGGACTCTCTAGATCAATAATTATCGAAAAAAAGTTGAACTTTTGCATTTGGGTGGCTGTAACAGGGTCATTTAGAAAAGGGGCGTGGCAAAATACACTAAAAAGCCTATAAATCCCAAATGAAAACTCAGAACTTCACAAAAATTGATGAGCGTATGTGTCAGAACATGGTGAGGAAGCATGCAGAGTTTCATGGAGATCGGACCATAGGTGGCGCTATAACTGGCAAAAAGCCTTCATTCTTATTAGGGGTTCAAGCATGAAATGCTGAAACCCTATTGTAATTGTAAGGATTCGTAAAACGCATCGTGCAGGACAAACCGTAAGGCCTAGAGACGTGAAACCTGGCCAGATGGTAGGCCTCAATTTGGGGACAACCTATCAGAGTATGACCCCAATTGGCCCATAGGTGGCGCTACAGCAACCAAAAGTACTAAATCGCTCATAACTCTTAGACCGTTTGTCCCAGGATCAAGTGTCTTATATCGTTGGAATCCTTGGCTCAAGCCGGACAAAATGGCTATCTCCGATTTGCTCGCCCTTCAGGCGCCAATTTCGAGTAAATTGCATTTTTTTGAAAAACCTATTTTTGCGAACTTCTCCTAGGTTTTTGGCCCGATCGGAACCAAACCACTGCAGGAATATTCTCTGGAGTCTGACAATCAATAATCATCCAAATAATTCAAAATTTTAATTAACGGTCGATAAGGGGAACCAAAATATTTGACGGCACCAGGGCCACTTTTACTAAAACGGTTATAAATTGTGAACGGAAAGAGATATTTTCGCAAAACTTGGGACACATGTTCATGAGCTCAATCTGAGGTCATGTGAAAAAAAATCATGACAATTGTCCACTTGGTGGCACTATAAAATGGTTATAACTTGTGAGCGGAAAGAGATATTTTCGCTAAACTTGGGACACATGTTCATAAGCTCAATCTGAGTTGACATGAAAAAAATTGTGACAATTGGCCAATTGTTGGCGCTATAACAGTGAAAAAATTCATGAAAATAGCTATAAGCGCACCCAACTGTTAGTCTACTGAAAATTGGCACGCAGTGTCTTTGTCCAGGGTGCCATGATAGTCTATGAGAACATTGGTGTATCTCAAAAAACTCAGTATACGTCATTGACACAATGCCAGTGTTTTTTCACAGGAGTGACCTCCTAAGACTCCTGAATCCTTGCCGAGTCCAACAATACCAAACATGCCAGGTTTCGCCTTATGGTTTTTGTAAGTGTCATTTAGAGCTTTAAAAAATTGTGTTTATCTTCAAAGCCGTTAGTCCGATCGAGACAACAACAAAAAAACAATGAAAATTTGAAAACATAGGTAAATAGCTAAACAATAACACCAAAATGTTAAAATTATGATAGGAACTGACAAAAAAATGAATTAAATCCAATCAATTTCACCCATGGATCATTTTGATGCTCTCACATGTTTGAAACGAACAATGATGGATTGTGATGGAATTTGTTTTGAATTGGGACTGGCGAATCCCCGTCCATACTGTCAATGACCATTCGCAAAGACCCGCCCACTTTAGTTACTGTTGCTATGTCTGACAAGCGACGCCACTCTCACACCACACCAAGTTCTCACGCAGTGAAAAATACATTGCGGATCAGAGAGAAGACTGCGCGTCTGACAGACAAGTACTTTTGATATGAAACAAATGGCGCTTTTCCACTACACAGTGTAACACAGTGTACTTTTTCCACTGTATAAAAGTTGTACCTGTACCTGCTTCCAGGTACTTTTTTTCGTACCACCTCCGGCGAGGTTCTAAGCGAGCTGAGGCGATACTAAAATGTGACGTGAAAACACGGCAGACTGCTGACTGGTCAGAGAGAATCGTCACTATTCACTGCGTCATCATTGCACGCGCCAGACGGAGTATCCTGAATAAAAAACAGCAAAAACAAAAACATCCAAAAACAGCATACACTTGATTTCCTCCTTTGTCCTGTGTGTGTGGCAGCGGATGTATCTCGAGTAGAAGATTAAGTCACAGCAGTTTCCTGCGGCGTCGCTATGACGACCAGATACTATTGTGGAGGTACTATCTGCAATGGAAAACGGAGCGAAAAGCGAGTCGAGTCGAGTTGAGCTGGTACTGGTAATGGAAAAGCGGCAAAAGTCTCACCTTTCAAATGTAGTCACTTTTTAGAGACATTTAAACAATAAATACTGTTTTGTGACTTCACAGTATTAAATTAAAATAAT
The DNA here is from genome assembly GCF_965113295.1 of Leuciscus leuciscus. Classification (NCBI taxonomy): domain Eukaryota; kingdom Metazoa; phylum Chordata; class Actinopteri; order Cypriniformes; family Leuciscidae; genus Leuciscus; species Leuciscus leuciscus. The sequence continues at coordinate 20,103,446 of NC_138741.1, forward strand.
ACAACAAAGTTTGTTTCAAGAGGAATTTATTGATTGATCAAATTAAATTAAATATCCCCAAAATATCCAGATCTGACAGATCGCTGTAGACTAGCATTAAAATAAACATGAATGAACATAAAAGGAATGTTGTTTTAAAGTGCTAAGACGTCAGTACACTTTGTTTTTCAAATTTAAATCCTCCAATGTTAATCTACTAACTCTCCTGACTGCTTTGTGGGACAAACTGGCGGATTATGATTAGTCAGATCGCCTGTCAATCAAACTCCCTGCAAATGGTCAATTGAGAATGCCCGTGCGCACAATCCTGATCTAATCACCAACTTTGCAGTTGCACATAGGAAAGCCCGGAAAATCCCGCTATAATGTAAGAGAGCATCTTTTTTATGTATTTGGACCTAGGCCTAACAATGTGTTATGGTGCGCTGTCACCAGTGTTTTTTTGTTTGTTTGTTTTTTGGTGAGCGTAGGCTCCTCCTGATTTTGTTAGTCATCTCATCTCTTATATGCTGTGTATGATCATATCCTGCCCTATTCATGGTAGCTTACTCGCGGACATTGCGTCATCAATGTCATCAATTGCGTCATCAAGGGGCCCGCCTTGATAATCCTACTTAAGGGCCCGGTGTTGGCTTGTTACGCCACTGAATATAATTGTCTAAACTCCTTATCAAAATAACATATTTACAACAAATTTGACACATATATATGGGCACACTTTGAGTACTACTAATAAAAGTGGTGGAGATCAGGCAAGACTGTAAGAAGACTCAGGCAAAAAGGTGCTATAACTGTCAAAAAGCTTTGAAAACCATATATTTCCTATGGTAAACTGCCTGTATTGGCTGTAAATGGTCTTTTCCATCATATATGTCAGTGGTTAAATGCTTGCTAAATAAAACTTAATAACTTTTGATGCTTTTGTTCTTAAAGGCCTTAAAGGCCTTAACAGCTTGAACCCCGATAAATGCTGCTTGCAGCTTTAATTCGAATAGTGTTTTGACTGCTGCTACAGATTTACAAGCACAAATAATAGCCCAAGGCCTCTGAGATTATTTGGGTTGGACTGATAGTCTAGTTCCTAAACCTTTACATAAACTCAGCTTTCCTTGTAAAAACTCACACAACTCATTTACTAAATCTGTTTATAGTCAAGAAGACAGCTGCTTTGAGTTGGTTAACAGGAGATGAATGGATCAACTTCAAGTCTGTCCTGATTCCACAGAATCCCAGAGTAATTTTTTGGTTTGTTCACAGAGACCCATATTATTAACTCTGGTAAGCTAATACCTTACGGACTATTACAGTTATGCCAATAATTGCCAATTGACTTGTAATTACAGTAATAAGTTTGGTTATATAGTGCCCCCAAAATGTATTTAGACATGTAATATCTATAAATGTCAATGCTTTACATAACAAAATATCAAACAAAGCATCAAACAGATGATAACCTTATTACCAATTGGTCCCAATGTAGTTTTAGTGGATCCATGAAATCTCTTTATTATTATAGGGTGCATGTAGTTTGGCATATGCAATTCTCTCTCTGTCAGTTCAGACAGTCTGTAGTTGAGGTGCATGTTCTGTTTTTCCACTGAGGTCCTTCGTCCTGGAAGTAAAAGGCTATGAATATTTTAAATCCCTCTGTCTCTGTATGATGCTTGAGCTGGTTTTATGACTGCCTTGATATTGATAATGATGGGTAATCATCTGTATGATGCATGATTGGGTTGAGTCATACTGTAGGTCATCTTAGGTAAGTTGAAAAGGTTCTCTCCTAATTAGGCGAAGAAGTGAAAAGCTAAAAGCTTCTACCCAATGAAATTATTTCCTGATCCCATCAGATCCCTGTAGAATTCACTCTCTCATTGGTTGTTTTTCCTTTGTTGCTAGGCGCTGGGAGGGTGGAGACCCAGGTGTGTCCAATCAGAAGACGCCCACCACCATTCTACTGACCCCAGACAAGAAGTTCCACAGTTTTGGTTATGCAGCCCGAGATTTTTACCATGACTTGGATCCCACCGAGTCTAAGCAATGGCTCTATTTGGAGAAGTTTAAAATGAAACTACACACCACTGCAGTAAGGACACATTTTTACGATATTTTTTATTAGTGTTGACTTGAGGGAATTATTGATCATAAATGTGAGGACATGGTCTTCTGCCTGATACTGCAGCGATATATTCATAAATTACTGGCTACGGCATAACTTAAAAAGTAATGCAAACAAACTCATTATTAACAGGTGAACCTATCAAAGCTTTAAGACACTGAAGCAATGCTGTTAAGGAGTTGTCTAGTTTTATTAAATCTAAATGAAGTCTCTAAACTGTTATACAGTATATTTCCCTCATTGTGAATGATGTGATAAAGTCTATTGAAGTACAAATACATTTTGATTTTACATGTCAAGCTCTTTCTTGTTTCTGAGAGGCATTTAATGTCATTTTATCTTCTGCAGAATCTGTCCATTGATACGGATTTACATGCGGCCAATGGGAAAAGGGTGAAAGCTCTGGATATTTTTGCTTATGCGCTGGCCTTTTTTAAGGAGCAGGCTCTTAAGGTATGTCTTACTCCTGATGATCATGATCATACAGAATGCTATGTTAAACCCAGTCAATTCACATCATGTTATCATGTACTCTACTGTTTGAAAGTTTGAGGTCGGTAAAATATTTGTAAAGTTTTAGAAAGAAGTCTCGTATGCTCGCCAAGGCTGCATTTTTTTTTTGTTAAATCAAAAATACAGTTAAAACAGTTATATTGTGAAATATTATTATCATTTAAAGTAACTGTTTTCTATTTGAATATATTTTAAAATGTAATTTAAACCTGTGATGCAAAGCTGAATTTTCACCATCATTACTCCAGTCTTCATGATCGTTCAGAAATCATTCTAATTTGCATATTTGGTGCTCAAGAAACCATTTCTTATTATTATCATCACAGTTGAAAACAGTTGTGCTGCTTAATATTTTTGTGCAAACCATGATACATTTTATTTCAGGATCAAAATCTTTTGTAGGAATGTTACTTTTTCTTACAATTTAATGCGTTCTTCCTGAAATGAATAAAAGTATTTACTGACCTCAAAATGGATATTTCTCACTGGATACAGGAGCTGAGCGACCAAGCAGGGGCGGATTTTGACAATGCTGATGTCAGATGGGTCATCACTGTACCGGCCATCTGGAAGATGCCGGCCAAGCAGTTTATGAGAGAGGCAGCGTATAAGGTATAATGTTTCTTTCTCACAGCCGCATATGCTCAAAAATGCACGTCTCGCTTTGATAAACGACCTACTTTGTGTTTTGAAATTGGAGAGAGGTCTATGTGTAATGTGTGAAACCCTTGAGTCATTACATTAATTGAAAGCACATTAAGCACAAGTTTGAAGTATGGGTTGTACAGATCCCTGGTGGATGTTTTAAGGTACTGCAACGCTTTAGTTGAGCTGTTAACTTGAAAGAGAGGAGGTAAAAGAGCACTGTTTTGCTGGCAATATAAAATATAAAAGGAATGAGATATACAGAAATACAGGATGTAAATGGGAAGAGAGGAAAGGCAGAGATTAACGGAAAAGGAAAAAGGAAAGACACTTATCTCATCCCTTAGATACAGCCTCTGTTTGTTTGTTTTCACTGTCTCTTAACTGGACCACCAATAGAGACCCCATACAATGTGGTACTGTATCGCTGACTCGCTGTTTGTCTGTGTCACTGCTGGCAGCATTGTGAGTCTTTGTTTGTGGATATGTAGTCGAGACATGTGGCCTGTGTGTGTGTACGGTAGTCATATGAGCTGCATTATTGAGATATTTATACCTGGTTTTACAAGTTATTACAAGTGGTCAGGTGACACAGATTGCTGTTTACACCTGGTTTTGATATTCAGCTTCAGTTTATCATTCATATTAGTCATATTGAAGATGTTTTGTGAAGAATTTTTTTAGGTCAAATTGTTATTTTCTTTTTGAAATGTAAAGCCTTGTGGTGAAGTGATTGGTTGACAAGCAAGTAGTAAACAGAGGGGTGAATTTTCTTGCACTGAAGAGAGACAGAAAGGGAGAAAGAGCAGGGTGTGGCCTCGGCGTCTCTCATCTCTATCCAAAGCAAAGAAGAAATGAGGCGGGGAAGGCAAGACACATCAATACACAGTAAGAAAAGAGAGAGAACAGTGGGAAAAAGAGAGCAGAGAAAAATAGGGAGCCTGCAACACTTGATATCTGCAGTGGGAATTCCTGCAAAGCTTGCCTCAGGAGCGTGTGTGTGTGTGTGTGTGTGTGTGTGTGCAGTGACTCAGCTCTTCATCTGCTGGATCAGGAGAATTAAAAGAAAGGACACTGCATTCACCCTTACCTCTGTCTCGCTCTCTGCATCCCTTTTTGCTCACACTGCTGTCCCATATCTCACCGAATCCTGCAGCACTCACAGCAAACAGTGTCACTCAGCACAGCGTGTGTGTGGTGTTTCTTTACATTTTTACACTCCCTCATATTTGAAGTGAGGTAATATGATCTTGATGTATCTGTCCATCCATTTGCGTTATTTACACATTCCTTTACCCGATAAGTGAGTCATGACAGGTAATATTTAGGTGGGGATTTTTTGGGTTGTGCTGCAATAACTGCTTTAGATTTTATAGGTAGTTGACTTCAGGCAATAACAGCAGAATCCTGCAGTGTGACATTCAAATACAATTTGTCAATACAATATAAATTTTATTTGTTTTATTTATATTAATTTAAAATACTCAAAGGTAAATAAAATAGTGAAAAATATACACACTTGAGAGGTCAGCCGTTAGCTAAAACAGTTTGGGGGCTTCTGAAATGGTTTTATTAGAAAATATTTATGAAATATCTTAAATTGCCTATAGATTGTTTGGCCATCCTATAATAATATAGACAGAAATATCCTTGTGTGTGTGTGTGACCAGTGTTATTTTAGTGTTATTATATACTATTGTAGTTTGTGTTTAGTGTTTTTTATTTCGTTAGCCTCATAGCATAATTGCCTAAGTCATTTTTTGGCCAAATTGTGATAGGCAATTATTGTTTTGTGCTTTTGTCATTTTTTCATAATTCTCTTATCAACAGACCTCAGATTTCGTGTGGGATTGTATGGACAGAGTAGCTCGGGACAGAGTAGCTCGGTGCCAGATTATTTAAGGAGGTAGCCAATTCAGCGTTTTCAAAATTGGAGAAACGTGATCAAATTTACGTTTTCTTTTGAGGAAATTTGCAGCGGCATTTTGTACTAATTGGAGACGAGCAATAGAGTATTTGGACATGCCATAGTAAAGAGAGTTGCAATAATCCAAACGATATGTAATGAGCGCATGGATAGCAATCTCTTAAGGTTTTCTCAGAGAGAGATAATTTAATCTTAGAGAGAAGACGTTGCTGGAAAATACAAGAACTAATCACCGCATTTATTTGTTTTTCAAATTTGAGGTTCTGATCCCAGAAAACACATAACTTCTTAATGCAGGATGAAGTAAAAGGAGCAAGGTAATCCAGGTCAATGTTACTGCTCTTAAAGTTTTCATGGGGCAAAAGACTATAACATCGGTTTTAGACTCCTTCAGAAATAAGACATTTTGAGAGAACCACATTTTCACTTCATCTAGGCATGCAAAAAGAGATTTCAGAGCAGCATGGTTGTTGCGTTTCAGAGGTAAATAAATGTGGGTATCATCTGCATAGCAGTGAAATGATACACCATGCTTTCTGAAAATGGAGCCCTGAGGAAGTAAATACAGGGAAAAAAGAATGGGTGCGAGAATTGAACCCTGCGGCACTCCACAGGAGAGTTGAGCAGGCGAGGAAGAAAAATTGCCCAGTCTAACAGAGAAACTTCTATTTGTTAAATAAATATGACTTAAACCAACTGAGGACAGTTCCCTGGAGGCCCACAAAACATTCTAGACGGGAAAAGAGAATTTTATGATCAACTGTATCAAAAGCCGAGAGTCAGTCACTTACATTTACATTTACATTTATTCATTTAGCTGACGCTTTTTATCCAAAGCGACTTACAATTGCTATATATGTCAGAGGTCGCACGCCTCTGGAGCAACTAGGGGTTAAGTGTCTTGCTCAGGGACACATTGGTGTCTCACAGTGGATTCGAACCCGGGTCTCTCACACCAAAGGCATGTGTCTTATCCATTGCGCCACACCACCCCTTAAACAGTGTATCGTTAAAAACCCGTAATAAAGCCGACTCGGTGCTGTGCAAAGGCTTAAAGCCAGCCTGGAAAGTTTCAAAGATTTGATTTGAGCTAAGAAAAGACTGGAGTTGAATGAGAACAGTTTTCTCCAATGCGTTGGTAATAAAAGAAAGTGTCGAGATAGGTCGAAAATTATTAAAATCCCTATCATCAAGTGAAGGTTTCTTAAGAGGTGTAACAGTAGCTTGTTTTAGGCTATCAGGGATAGTCCCTGAGCACAAGCATTTATTCAGAAAAGACACCAAACATGGTCCAACCGAATCAAAAATCTGTTTCAAAATACGGGGAGAAAGAACATCATGAGAGCAGAAGGAAGGTTTCAAATGGTCAATAATTTCTCTGAGAGAAATTGGGTCAAAAACACTCCATATGGCTGAAGAACAACAAAGTTCAGGTGGAACATTAGCAGATGGTTGTAACTGAGATCTTAGAGAGGTGATCTTATCACAGAAAAACCTTGAGAAACCTTCACATAATGATACTGAGGGATTTGAAATCACATTTACAGGAGGATTTAGAGCAGAATTTAACACAGAAAATAAGTCTCTAGAACTATGATGATATTTTTTTGCAATTAAATTAGAAAAATCCTTAGACTTAGCAGATTTCATAGCTTTCTGAAAAGCACCAAAACAGTTTCTGAGCATTTCATAGGAAATTTGTAATTTATCCTTTTTCCATTTCCGTTCTGTTTATCTACAGGCTCGCCTCAGAGAGCAGATGTTATCATTGAGCCATGGTTCAGTTTTAGGTTTTAACTTCTTAGGTTTTAGAGGAGCAGTGATAGAAAACAATACAGGCAAATGATCTGAGATCAGAGTGTCAAAAACCTGAGCATCAGTAATGGAAAAACCATGAGAAAGAACCAGGTCCAAAGTATGTCCATGAGTATGCGTAGGATCTTTCACCCACTGAACCATGTTAAATAAATCAATGAGATTTAAAAACTCCATTGTTAGAGGTTTTGACTGACAGCACACATGGATATTAAAGTCCCCTAGCAGAATAATATTGTTATAATTAGTTACACATTCACCTACAAAAGCAGTAAATTCATTTATAAAATCTTTCACTAGGTGAGGGGGCCGATACACCAGCGCTAACAGAACAGGATCATCACATTCCAATCGCAACAGCTGTACTTCAAAGCTACTGTAAATTGTAGATGGAACAGTAGATACTAAAACTGTTTTTTTAAATTACCACTAGACCACCCCCGCGGCCAGAAGAGCGAGGAGAGTTAAAAAATGTGCAGCCTGCCGGAATCAAGTCAGAGAAACGACTCATCACCACCCTTCGTCCAAGTTTCTGTGATGCACATAAAATCCAAGGTCGTGGGTAGTAAAAATGTCATTTAAAATGAACGTCTTATTGACTAGCGACCGAGCATTAATCAGAGCCATCCTGGAAGGTGGTACAGAGTCAGAGATAACGGGAGCAGAGACTCTATTCAAAGAGTGAAGATTCTGAAGAGTAGCTCCACCGCGGCGAACACGGATAGGAGGGTAGCAGGGGATCGTCAAAGGAGAATCTGGGAGAATGGGCCGAAGCGAGCCGGCATGTCACATACACTGGCGCCATATTTTTTCTTTTCCAACAGATTAAATACTATTGTTAAGTTAATTCATTAGTAAAAATTAATTCTCTTCATTCACGTTTTTAGCAAAAATGAGCCTGGGTTTCATATTCCTGGTTTAATGTCTTGTCATTTGGTGTTTTGTACTCATCTAGGCTGGTCTGGTTTCTCGCGACAACCCTGATCAGCTGATCATTGCTCTGGAACCAGAGGCTGCGTCCATTTACTGCAGGAAGCTCCGCCTCCACCAAATGGTTGATTTGGGCACCAAAACATCCCTGAACGGTTACAGCCCAACGGAGAATGTTGGGGGGGCAATGACCCAGGGTAAGCTACCCATACAGTCTTTTACCATATTATAGGTGCATAGCATTCTGCTATGAGGATAAACCAAATCACACTCATACTGTTCTAGTTATGCTCAAGTTTATGCTACAGCACCTAAATGCTTGTGGATAATGTTGTCCATGTGTTTTGATGCCACTAACCTGGCCAGTGATTAGTTCTTCAAAAGGCATAAGTTACTGTGAATAGTAAGCCAGTCAAATTACAGCTTGGCAGATCAGTAAAGTTCAGACAGTGAGTGAACAAACTGGACATGCTGCTGTTGAGGCTAGTTATTAGGTATGGTTGAAAATTCAGTTTTATAGGGGGCTATAGTTGTTCGGCTTGTCATGGTGTGTCTTTTTGAGAGCGAGAAAGACCAGAAAGATGATAATTTTTTTTTTTTTTTTTGCTATATATAGTAAAGTAGTGAACTGTAAAGATGTTCTGTTCTTCAATATGAAATGACCCAATTTTTTCCCAAAACAGTGCTATAAATTTAAATGGAAATTATTCAGCTTAAACTAGCACTGAAATGGACTTTACTTCTAAAACTAGAGCTGCAGAATGTTATTAAACTCTCACCGCATTGAGGGAGAGAAGCTGATGATGCATTCAGAAAACAGTGGGAGTGAGGAAGGGAGAGGTGAATAGCGTTTAATTTAAGCTCATTTTAGATGACTAATATATTTTTGTTCGACCTTTCCTCATGCATGTGTTTGTCTGCATAATGTAAATAGATATATCACATATACACTACAGTTCAAAAGTTTGGGGTCAGTAAGATTTCTTTAAAGAAATTATTCAGCAAGAACACATTAAATTAATCAAGTGACAAAGACATTTATAATGTTACAATTTGAAAGATTATTTTTGAAGTTCTTTTGAACTTTCTACTCATCAAATAATCCTGAAAAATGTATCATGGTTTCCACAAAAATATTGAGCAGCACAACGGTTTTCAACATTGATGATAATAAGAAATGTTTCTTGAGCACCAAAAAAAAAAAAAAAAAAGATCAGCTTTGCCATCACAGGAATAAATTACTTTTTAAAATAGGATAAAATATACAATTATTTACTGTATTTTTCATCAAATAAATGCAGCCTTGGTGAGCATGAGAAACAGACCCCAGAACAGTGTATTTACAACCATACATGAACACATGGTTACTCAACTATGGACACTTTTACTTTCCCAAGGGTTAATGTTTACATTTTATAATTCAATTATTTATTTTATTTATCTTTTATTTGTCATTTCTTTATTTTTTACTTTGAAAGAAATATATACAAAAAAGTGTGCAATCCAAGTTCAATCTTAAAATATGTAAATGAATCAATTAAAGTGCCCATAGTTGAAGAAACACCTCATTACATTCCACAGTAAATCAGGACAGTTTATGTCACACACCAAAGTATAATGTAATTGCTTCAACTTTAAACCTCAGAACTAAAGGTGCTTTTGTATAGAAGTAGAGCCGAGTGCATCTTCTTCTCCTTTCCCCTTCCAGTCCATTCCAGTTCACCTCCATTGCCCTGCTCATGTCCTTATGACCGACTGACGGCGCATGCACATACACAGTCTGCTTTGTATTAAACAACGCATTTTCAGACTAGTACATTGTATTTCAGTGGTCTGTGATTTTAGAAATGACATTGAAAAGTAATTTTTCATGTGCATTCAGAAGGCAACAGTCATTGGACCACTGCTGAATGGTGATGCCAGCATGAGAAACAGCTTCGGCAAATTTACAATCCCCCTGCCTCATAAATTTATTTCTCTCTCTCTCTCTCTCTTTCTATTGAAGTTTGCATGCACATTTATTCATAATCATGTAATTGTTTGAGGTCATGCCTTCCATTCCCTTGGAAAGAAAACAATTTTAATTATACCAAAAAATTTTAACAATCTGTGTCTAAGCCATTTGCACAATTAACCACATTTGTAAAGAGTTTAATTGTTATTGCTTGATGTCAACATTTAAGAATGTTATGATAAGAATGTTATTCTGTCCATTTAACTGTATGTCTGAAACAGCTAAAGCAGAACTATCATTCCTGTAAAAAAAAACTATATCAGGGGACAGGTGACATCAGTGACCTCAGTCTGATGACATCAGCAAGCACATCTGTAACTCTAAACCTTACAAAAGAAGTGACACAGAAAGAATTTGACCAGATGGATTTTGTGAAGTAAAGATGAAAATAACAGCAATTGTTGAAGTAATGGTGGCATGGTGAAAAAAGAGATTATGATGCATAGAAAGAAAGTCTAAAATTACATGTGCTCTCTTTGCATATGCTGTTCTATAGATAGAGAGAGAAAAAGAATGGACAAAGGAGTGTTTATTGATTATTTTAGCAGTAGTAGTATTTGTGCTCTGATAGTCTGTATATTTGAACATGGTTATTTTAAGAGAGCCTGAGACGGGAAGCAGTTGTGTGAGGCGACAGCCATAGATCTACTCCATCTCTAAAGAGCCTGGCAAGAGATAATATACCCTGAGGGATGTCTCACAGAATTTATTAGATTTTTTATTTTGTTATGCTTTTGAAAGAAGTCTATTATGTTCACTAAGTCTATTTGACCAATAATACTGGAATATTGTGAAATATTTTAATTAAAAATAGCTGTTTTCTATTTTAAGATATTTTAAAATTTAATTTATTCCTGGGATGGCAAAGCTGAATTTTCAGCATCATTACTCCAGTCTTCAGTGTCTCATGATCCTGATTTGGTGTTTCTTATTACGGCTGTATTTTTTCGGTGCCCATGTTAACAGATAACAGCATTCACACTGAGGTGGCGTGGCAGAGCAGAAGTGCCAGTGCTGCGATCATTTCAGCGCCAAGTATATTTGTATTTTTGCTGTGCCGCTTATGCTGAAGCTAAGGCCTGTTTAAATGATTAAAACTAGAGGTGTATCTTAACTTTAAGATTAATACAAAGTTATGTCATGAAACTCTAGATGGGGCAGGGCAATAGATCCCCTTAACTCAACCTGCTTGTAATCATATCGTTATCTATAGGGTACAGCTGATTGGTTCCTGCTGTATCAGTAGCCAATGGGCTCGCATACTCAACCTGTGAAAGCACAATGGGCACTTGCTGCTCCCGTTCTGCATACGCACAGCTTCTGCGCTAGCTCCGCACTGCTTGCACGTCCAGTGTGAAACAGGCGTTATTATCGCTTCTTAATATTTTTGTGGAAACCATGTTAATTTTTTTCTTTGATGTCTTTTCTTTCTTTCTTTTCTTTCTTTCTTTTCTTTGAATAGATTATTTGATGAATAGAAAGTTCAAAAGAACAGCCTTTATTTGAAATAGAAATCTTTTGTAACATTATAAATGTCTTTACTGTCGCTTTTGATGAATCGTTAACGCTTTACAATAAGGTCTCTATTTGTTAACACTAGTTAATTCGTTAACAGACTAACAATGAGTAAATGTATTTTTACAGCATTTAATAACATTTGTTGATGTTACTTAATAAAAAAATTCATGTTAGTTCACAGTGCATTTAACTAATTATTGTTAGTCCATTTTAATTAGTTAATTTTAATATTAACAGATTGAAATTATCATTAGAGTTGATCAAATGTAACCATTTAGGAATCAATGAAGAATTGCAGTACATCTGAAGTAAATTATGTTCTCCTAAACTTTTCCACTTTGGTTTATGGTTTTTGTTGCATCGTTTTGTCCACATATGTAGTTCAATGCCTTGATATTTAGACTATCTAAAATAGACTGTGGTTCCCTGTGAGTGCAGCTAATGAGTTGTGAATTTGCTATCAGGGTGGGAAAGGAATTTCAGATGTGGGTCTGTTGTGTGGTGAAAACACTGTTAGATGGAGCGGTTAGGTCTCCCACGCCCCATCAGAACCTGCCATGTACTGAAAAAAAAATGTCTGCATTGTTTTCTGTGGGTTGGAGGAAATGTCCATCTGACATCAGTCTCCATGCAGTTACTCTCCCTTAGAGCTAACACTTCCTGTTTGGGAATGTTTACAACTGTCAGGATGGCCATTGTCCTCTGATGTCATCAGACCAACTGCCTTTTATCAGACCAGGACACTCTCCCCCCTCTGCAGTGAAGGAACAGAGACTTTTGCATTCCGGTTCCAGTCAGGAAGTTCACAAAAGTGAAAAGAGAGGAAGTCTTTTATCAAATATTTGTGGAAAGATAAAAAAGGATGTTGCATGTTCATCCAATATTAGACAAAGGTGATTTTAGATATTTAATTATGCGTGCTAGTTTCTTTTTTCTTTTTTTATTCACATTTTTACATAAATTACATTTACTGTCTTCCAACATCTAATTTCTTAACACTGTTAAATGGAATCAATAAAAAAAAAAAAATATATATATATATATTGTACATTATAATGTTATTATTTGTAGCATTTAAAATGATTGATTTTAGTTAGTGTTTTAGTTGTTATTTATTTGGACAAAAATGTAATATAATTTTATTATCAGCCGCAACATGAAAATAATGATCAGCTAGCAGTTTCAACTGGAATTTTAATATCGTGCATCCCTTTAAAATTTAAGTTTCAAATGAGTAAATAACATAAAAATGCCAGCTATTTTACTGCTTTTCTTTAAATTTCATAAATTTCCTTAAATAAAGGAGTCTGCTTTTTTCCAGCAGCATCACCCTGCTTAAAGAAATCACATGCAGCCCATGTTCCTTTCTCATCCTGTCGCCTTGCCTATAGAATTGACACATACATACATACACACACACACACACACACACACACACAAACAGCTTCACGCTGCATTCCCTCTCACACACACTTCCTGTCTCTCTCTGTCAATAACCAGCCAAGGAGCATGTGCGCCGTAACCGACAGAGCCGCACCTTTCTGGTGGAGAATGTCATAGGAGAGCTCTGGTCTGAACTCACTGAAGGTAGAGTCTTTGTCTTCTCACACACTTTTCTTTTAGTATTTTGCTCCTGCTGTTTCTAATGCTGCTGTCATAAGTTAAGAACGCCCGAAGCTCTTGAGAAGGATGCACTATTCTCAAATAGCTAGACCTTTCAACAAAAAAACAGACCTCGATGCAGCTTATTCTGGCCAAGAATCATCCAATCAGATATGAAGAGACTGACTCGCATGTGAAACAACAGATTACAGTATGGTTTTGTTTTTATGCACGGATGTGTATAGACATTGTGTTTAGAATTTTAGTCTGTCCAAAAGTAATAAAGTAAAGTAATCCCTGGATGTGCCAGACTAGATGCACCCTAGCTGAGAGCATAAGGAAGATGCTTAGTTTGAAAGCCCTGCTCTGGTGAACCCTGACTTATTCTGCTGTCTGAATTAGCAGCTGCTCAACCGTCAGAATTGCCTCGGCAAACTTTGCTATTCATCACTGCTGGAATAACCTCCACGCAAATGAATGTTATTAAAAATCATTCCAAATTTCACTACATTTTCAGTGTTAAAGGGATAGTTAATTCAAAAATGGAAAATTGTCATAATTTACTCACCTGAATGTTGTTCCACACCTGTATGTTTTTTAGAAGATATTTTGCAGAATGTCCAAAATGCTCTTTTATGGGGGAAAAAGTCATATGGGTTTGGACCATCATTAGAGAGTAAATAATGATATATTTTTTTTGTTCATTTTTGGGTGAACTGTATATAGTAAATAATATACAAAACCTACATAAAACTTGAATTCCAAAGACTTCTATTTGAAATCCCAACCAGTGAACCCTAAATGTAGGTCACCGTTCCCCTGACGCCGTGCAAAAGCACTTGCCGGACTTTTCCGTGACTCACATCCAACATCTGCAGAGAGTTCGTGGAAAAGTATAAAATGTCACCAGACAAGATGTAGATCCTCTAATTTCTTTTTCCTGGTGAGCCTCAAATGTTGTTTCTGCTGCTTTAGGTGACCGTTATGTGGTGGTGGATTGTGGAGGAGGGACAGTGGATCTCACTGTGCATCAGATCCGGCTGCCGGAAGGACACTTGAAGGAGCTTTACAAAGCTTCAGGTACAAGACACAAATCTTATGACTGGTAGCTTGAGATTAACATTTAGCTTAAAGAAGCTTTTATTTAAAAGATAACTGCTATTCTTAAATATGTAATAACTGAAAATCTTATTTCCAATCATCTAAAATCATTTTCATCTTTCCATCCTCTCTGTAGGAGGCCCGCACGGCTCTATCGGTATAGATTATGAATTTGAGAAGCTCCTATGTAAGATATTCGGGCAGGATTTCATCGACCAGTTTAAGATCAAGCGTCCGGCCGCCTGGGTGGATCTGATGATCGCGTTTGAGTCTCGTAAGAGGGCCGCAACTCCTGACCGAAGCAACCCGCTGAATATTAACCTGCCCTTCTCTTTCATCGACTACTACAAGAAATTCAGAGGACACAGTGTGGAGCATGCACTGAGGAAGAGCAAGTGAGTGTCTAAATGTGGCCGAAATCACCCATGATCACAGTGCAGTCAGGTTGCACCAAACACAGATTATTTACAGGCAGTTTCGTCATTATCTATCTACTTTCATGTTGCTTGAAACATTTATGTTTTTCCCCCCTTTGGAATAGCTGCTTTTTCCATAAAACATAAATGCATTGTGATCAACTGGCTATCAAGTTTATTTGCAATTTTGCTTGATTCAAATAACAATTTAAATATCCATATGTATTTCTAAAAATAATAATAATCAATAATAATAATTTCATTAAATTATGAAATAAATAAATATTATTATTTATACATTTTACTTTTCATTATATCCTATATGTATGTGTGTATATGTATATATATATATATATATATATATATATATATATATATATATATATATATATATATATATATATATATATATATACATATAAAATATACTTGGGCTTGACATTAACACGTGCGGGTGGGTTTCAGCGTTGCCTTGTAAAGCAGTCACTCCTGCTAGCCACTTTGGTGGGTTGAATTTTATATATAATAGCTGTACCTATTTAAAAGACTACAATTGCAAAATGTATAATAAACTAAGTGCAAGGTAGTGTTGTCAGAAATATAGATTTTTTTCAATGCATATCGATACTGAAATATCTGAAACGCTTCCAATACTCATTTTCCACAGAATATAATACACTATACCAACTCTTGCTTTCTCACTCTCTCATCTCTCCGACAGCTAGTTGACACACAAACCCTTCTCCCCTCACTCGCTCGTTTCATTTAGCCGTCTCTAAATTGAGTTTGTTTTTGCTACTTATTGCACTTAAACCATCAAATACACACAAAATAATGTCAAAATGCCTGTCTTGGCAAGGATTCACACAAACACAGTCAGTTATGTTTTAAGTGAATGTAAACAGTTGAGAAAGAAAACGTGTAACAGTATAATGGATTTGTGCGTCAAATTATGAGGTGATATTAAAAATATCTTTATGGCAGTTTTTCCCCATTATATTGATTGATGGCTAGTGAAAATGCTGAGTGACTAGTGTGGTCGATTTTTCTTACGTACCTGGAACCTAATTACCTGTGGCGTCTTCCATCGACACCCAAGCGTCTACAGTCGACACTTAATAATCTTTATACTCTAGCTCTGCGTCTACAGTCTACAACTGGCGTCGAGTTCCACGACGTCTCGTAACTAGTAACTTTGGGAAAGTTCTAGCCACAGTGACTGGAGAGCAAAAAAAAGAGCAAAAAGTTAATGTCAAGTCGTGTGTGTGTGTGTGTATATATATATATATATATACATACACACATATACACACCAGTTTATGGCAATGGAGAAAAACATATAATGGAGATAAACACATATATTTATATTTATGTATATGTATGTGTTTTTCTCCATTGCCATAAACTGGGGACTGTTTCCTGCTGACTCTCTGCCTTTGTGGTAATTGTTGTCTGTCTCTTTTGAGGTTCGGCATGTGTGACCTACAGCCCCTGGAGAGTTAATCTGTCTATTCATGACTGCTGTCAATACCGTATACACAGGCTTTCAATTAGCCATCATGCCCTGTATAAAGATGGCCAAGTCAGCTAAATGAATACCATGTTTGTGTGTGTGTGTGTGTGTGTGTGTGTGATTGCTGACTATGTGCTAAACACTCATAATTGTGTTTGATGAGGTGAGGGGGGGGAGAGTGGGCAAAGTTAAAGTTATAATTTTATGCATCCGGCTACAATATTTTTACATCACAGCCAAGCAAAAAGATTCTCCGAAAATGACTTAAAATAGTAGTCTTCTAAAACCAGTTATAATGGCATCAGAATCTAGTTTTATCATTCTAGCATTTCTTTCAAAAATGTCATGCTGTTATATTATTTAAGAGTTAAATTTATTCTTTCCTCCTTACACAGTAATGAGGTAATCAGTCAAGGGCCATGAGCAAGACTACTCTAACTTGCATGTTATAGATTTTTATCTCTTATGTCTCTCAGGGGACAGTTTTTCCAACAAGCAGGCGAGTCAGGCATCTCTGAGCACTCGTTCAGCCCTGCATCACACTGCACTGCGCTGCATTATGGGAATATGTGCATCTGCTTACTGGAAACCACAGCTATTAGCACACATGTGCTGCCTTTTATAGCAGTGTAAAACCTTATAACAATAAACTCAATAATATCAAGTTTCTCAGTAGTCTTCTATATGTGAAGAAAGCTTTTAAACTGCACCGAGGCCAAATGAGGACACTTATTATTTATTTTCAGTCTATAACTCTTGCTGTTTCTCTTTTTGTCTCTCTTCTGCAGTGTGGACTTTGTGAAGTGGTCTTCGCAGGGAATGCTGAGAATGAGTCCAGATGCGATGAATGCACTGTTCAAACCAACTATAGACCATATTATACAACACCTGAGTGAGTACTCGCCCTGTTCTACTGGAACAATGTACCATATGAGTTACAATTATTGACAGACGACGCCTGTATGTAATGTACCGATTCAGACAGGATTGAGATCTGAAGAGTGAAATGGGAGTGTTTGTTGTGCGGATTTGGGTATTAATGGAAGGCCATGTGCTCTGGATATATGCGTCATGAAACCCATTGAAATAAACAAGACTTATAAATGTCATTTTAATAATACAATATGTATATAATTAAGGGATTTCATTAATGGGGATCGGACTGCTTCTTGATTTATGTCAGATGAAATGGCAGCAGCACCTCACTTTCACATCGGGTCAAAATTGCATTGTTGAGAGAGGGGGGAAAAAAGCATGCATCCGTGTATAGGTCACAATTTATTATTACATTCAGAACTAATGAAAAATACCTGTAAATAAAATTAAACTGCTACAAACATAATAAACTTGTATTTTATTTGCCCTCATTCCACAAAAAATACTTTTGAATTAAACAGTGTTCAGCATAGAACAGGAATGAAAAATATATGAAACAAACATAAATTATGATGAACATCATTTATTGTAAATGGCAAGCCTAAACAAATTTATTTAAAGCAAAAATGAAATTCTTTAAAGTTTAAGTTCAGTTACTGAAAATAATTTCCAACAGTTTTCATTTTAGTTAACAATAACATCGCTGTATATAATATCATAACATAACATAAAAATGTACTGCATTGAATTCCATATATGTTATATTAGTGCTATCAAGTCAAGTCAAGTCAAGTTTATTTGTATAGCGCTTTTCACAATACAGATTGTATCAAAGCAGCTTCACAGTATTAAATTAAAATAATACAACAAAGTTTGTTTCAAGAGGAATTTATTGATTGATAAAATTAAATTAAATATCCCCAAAATATCCCCAACTGAGCAAGCCAAAGGCAATCGATTAAAATTTAATCGATTCAATTTAAATAATTGTTTAATGGCATCTTTTTTTGAAAGAAGGCCAGTCTCACTGATACCAATACTGCTACTGATCTCTCTATGAAATAGTTTTTTTCTCAATTTTATTTGAGAAAGCCATTAATTATAGCCAATTAGCATTACAGTATAATTGAAAACTCATTTTTTACATACAGATTAATCCTTATTAAAACTTACAAAAGTTATTCAGTCAAGAGCAGTGCGTGATTTTTCTCCTTTTCTTTTGTTCTTTGATTATCCTTAATGACAGACAGCAGCGGGTTTATTAGGCTCTTTGACCTGCCGCACATGACACGGATTTGACACACGTTTCCTCACAACTCTTTATGTTCATTTAAGACTTCATTTAACTCATTTAAGACTGCTTGCGAGGAATACCAGACAAAACAGCCGTTTAGGCATCATTTTGTGTTTTTGTCCGTTCAAGCGCTGTGTTAAGTAGCTTTCAATGAGCATGTGTCATGTGTCACACCGACAGGAGATTCACAGACGCACCAGCACTGCGTTGCCGTCTCATTTGTGTCTTATCACGCTTGAATGGTTTAAAAGCTTTTGCATGAATAAGAGGGTGATCATGTTGTGTTATGTTGTGTTGGAATGGAATCAAAAGGCCAATTCACACTGCACCACCAGACACCGTCCAACGCCAACAGACATTTGGATGGTGTGTCAGTGTGTTACTCCTGTCACCGTCTATTGGCGTTGGATTGAACATGTTGTATTGAACATATACTGTAATCTGGTGATTGTTCACTTTGGTTGGCATCTTTCAGTGCAGTACGAATTGGCCTATAGTCTGAAGCTAAAACATTGTAGTCTGTGTTCATCATACACTACGTAATTTTCTCTGCCCAATATTTGCAGATTGGCTATGATATTCGACAGCTAGCATTGACTCCTCCTGACTGCAAATTGGGGCAAAAATCTGGGCAAAAGTTGTGTAGTGTATTCCAGCCTTGAGTAGAATCTGCAAAGCTGTATAAACTAATGGGCCGTTGGGAAGCACAATTAGGGCATGCGTTGGCCCAGTCAGAGGAGTCTCGACCATCTGCCCAAAATACTCCAGCACACACAGAACTGGGTCAGAACTCAGTCCCACTGCTCTCATGTTGGTTGAGCACAGCTGTGATCTGTTCAAACAAAAACTACAAGCAGAAACGCGCCTGCCAATGAACTGCATTTTTGGCATTTTTATGAAAACTGGAGGAATGTGTAACATGCAGTGAGTTCAATTGTTTTGTAATAAATCTTGTAATGACGTTTGTCAAAATCCTGTTTCTCTTTCTCTCCCTGCTTTCGTTCTTCTATATGTTCTCCAGCTGAGTTATTCGACAGGCCGGAGGTGACAGACATCAAGTTCCTTTTCCTGGTGGGTGGATTCGCAGAGTCTCCACTGCTGCAGCAGGCGGTTCAGAATATGCTTCAGGGCCGCAGCCGAATTATTATTCCGCATGATGTTGGCTTGACCATCCTCAAGGGGGCGGTGTTGTTCGGCCTGGATCCCAGCGTCATAAAGGTGCGGCGCTCTCCGCTCACTTACGGCGTTGGCGTCCTTAACCGTTTTATAGAAGGGAAGCACCCGCCCGAGAAGATGCTTGTGAAGGACGGTACGCGCTGGTGCACCGACGTTTTCGATACGTTCATCTCTGCCGATCAGTCGGTGGCGCTGGGTGAAACGGTAAAACGCAGCTACACGCCGGCGAAGCCGTCACAGCAGGTGATTGTCATCCACGTATACTGCTCAGAAAAAGAGTCTGCCATTTTCATCTCAGACCCAGGTGTGAGGAAGTGCGGTACGCTGAAGCTGGATGTGAGCGGTACCGAGAGTCCAGCGGCACGAAGAGAGATCCAGACGCTCATGCAGTTCGGAGACACGGAGATAAGAGCCATGGCTATTGATGTGGCGACCTCTCGCAGTGTCAAAGCTAGCATCGATTTCCTTAGTCAATAGAAAAAGATGAGGGATGAGTAAACACTGCAGAAACTCAGTATTTTAGTCATATTTTCCAGAAAAATGTCCCAACATCCTTAAAACAAGATCCATTTGTTACTTTTAAAATTGCTTCCTTTTTTTTATTTTTTTTTTAAGAAATTAATAATTTGATTCAGCAAGGATGCGTACGTTGATCAAAAGTGACAGTAAAGACATTTATAATGTTACGGAAGATTAAGCAGAACAACTGTTTTCAAGAAATGTTCCTTGAGCAGCAAATCAGCATATTAAAATGATTTCTGAAGGATCATGTGACACTGAAAACTGGAGTAATGATGCTGAAAATTCAGCTTTGCCATCACATGAATAAATTAAAAATGGTAATAATATTTATATTTTTTACACAATTACAGAAAATAAATGTTTTACTGTATTTTTGATCACATAAATGCAGAGACTTTTCAAAAACATAAAGAAATGTACTGACCCCAAACTTTTAATCAGTTGCGTATTGAATCACATTTGTTTGCAAATTGCTAAACATTAACCACTAAATTGTAGATTTATACTTACAAGAAACAAAAAACTACAGGGTAACAAAAATAAAATTGTGAAAAATACTCTTAATATCTCATGCAGTTATGCAGGATGTTTAGATATTTTGACTGGAAAACAAGACAAAATACTGATTAAAAATATTTTTTGCAGTGTAGAAGGATAGAGAAAAGAAAGAGAAAACTAAAAATAGAGATTGAGAAAGAGATGAAGTTTGTAGGTTTGGAGTCTCAACTAATACACCATGTTTGCTGACTTTCCATGTGACATTCGCTTGAATAACTGTGCCATTCGTGTTATTTTATTCGGTTATTTCATTTTCCAGAAACACAACTGGAATCAACTTAAGAAAGAAATGAATTTCTCCTATTTGGTCAAAGTTGAGTTCATTCTGTTCATTTTTACCAATGCTCTCTCTTCATCTAGACTCAGTCCGTTATTCTCTGTATGCTTGTATTACAGTCTATTTGTGTATTGTCTGGCTATGGCTATTTTCTGCACAGAGATGCAAACTCTGCATGGATAGAGCCAAAATACAGCTGCGTATTGCTAGTAGTGCAATTTGGGATAGCACATTGTATTAACTTAGCAAGTCAAGTTCAGGTTAAGGCAGCTACATCAGTCTTATACTCACAATATAACATTGTTCTCTTACGAAATGTACTGCTTTGCTCTGAAACTCTGGCCTATTACCTCCAAGGCCCAGTCCAGAACCAGTTCATTCATTTAGGTTACAATGAGGAGGTAAAGCAGATGGTTTGGGCTGCTGGACTGGTGACCAAATTGTTAGTCTGAAACAGAAACTCAACTAACTTCAAGAACGGTACCGGTACCGCTACACATCACAAAGGTGCTGATGTCCATGACAAAATTGCTGTCAGTTTTTCACACTAGTGCTACGCGGCAAAACACAACATAAATCTCATATTTTTTGTTTGTATTGTTCTTATGTTTCATTATCTTGATTGTGTGTTTATTTTATGCATGTCAAGGCATTTTAGGAGTTCTGGACACTTACATTGACTCCACTTGGCAGAAGTTTAAGGCGCCATTTCGTTTGTCCCAAAATGCAGCATATCTTTTCATATTTTTGGTCAGTATGTCGCTCTGAGCGGAATGAGAAAGCATAAATCCTAGAATGTGAATTTAAATCATCATTTATTTGAAGTGGCAGCGACAGAGAATCCGCTAGCTGCACCTACAACATGATTTGAAAGGATAGCCATCGCTATATGCTAGTTGCCTTTAATCTTGCTCTTATAGAAAGAGATGCCACAGATTTATTTTAATTTTTTTCTGTTTTTATTTTGTATTTTTATTTAGGAGATTATTTTGGAGTATATGTCAAATGAAAATGTTTATTTCTGTATATACAGTATTTAAAGATATTGTACAGATTTTTAGCATTGTTTTAGCATTAGCAGCTTTATGAGCAGTGTGTGTATGCAGGCCTTAAGAGCACACCTTCTTTTTTCCACTCTCACCAGCCTTCACATGGATAGTAAATTCAGATTTTACCCTAATCCAAACCACAAAAACTGAAACTTAATCCCATTCCCAAAACCATAACCCCAACCAAAATAATTCCATTTTAAACTTGCCTTTTATCTTAACCCTAAACAAACCTGTAATTCATAACTTGCAATTCCCATTTCCCAATCTCATATGCGGCTTTGTGAATTGCCTATGTTGCTCTATTTTTAGTATCACAAGACTTGAAAACCTTTGACCTTAACAACTTTACTCGCAGTTATCATTTGAAATAAGACGTGTAACATTGTGGAATATTTTGGTTTGGGGAAATGAGGTGACTGATAGTTTATGGTGTGTATGTGGTCAAATCTTATTCTGTAGATGACACCACAAATCACAGGCAATAGTTGTGCTTTAGGTTCGGAAGATACTGAGATAAATGCAACGCTAAAAAATGAAAGCAATAAAGTATTGCAATGTGACATTCCACATTTTATTCCCACTTGCTCCATCATGCTATTCTGCCAGTGTGCCGTCTGTGTCAAAGCTTCAGCTGCTAAATTGTAATGTTGCTATGAAATTGTATTAATTATCATTTTTAGATCACTGAGGTGAACATTTTCATCATTTTTTCACATGTTCTTTGAAAGTCAGCATGTGGAACAATGTAACAGTTATTTTTGGCGTTCCTGGAAAAATATGCGTCAGCCAATTGCTTTTCTATAGATTTGCATAGCAACGTAAGACAAGAAGCGCCAAATCATTCTTGCACAGGACAGTTAAAATGTGTGATAATAGCACAGATCCTGGATCAACATGATGGATCAAAAGTTTTTCTCAAATCACACCGAGCATCTGCCAGATTGTGAATAAAATATCATCAAACAATGTAATATCACTGAAAATGAAAAATAGCAAGCAACAGACTAAATGCTTACGCTTCTCTAAATGTAATCTGAATTTGCTGCTCATGTGATTAATTGCAAATAATTGCATCTGCTCTGCACGATTCGCATGAGTGACCAAACAAACATCATACATATTTCTTTTGGTTAGGTTCATTTAAATATTCTATTTTAAACAAAATGGATAATAAAACCTGAGCTACCACAAATCACTCTCTCATCATTGGCTGTGCAAGGCAGTAGAAGGAGGGATGTCATCATGTGTGATATATACATTACACACAGAGACATACACCTTTACAAACATGTGCAGATTTGTGAAGTAAGCACACCTTTTTTGCTCTGAGAGTATTGATAGGGTGAATGTTAAAAAATAAAATATTGTTCTGCTGGTTTAAAGTTTTCCTTTTGTTTTTAACTTGTTTTGCACCATACCATTTCATGGGCAGCTTTGCTACTATTTTTATTTTATTTTATTGATTAACACAATGTATAGCCTCTTTATAAAATGTAGTTATTGCTATGATATGCTTGTAAAATCACATAAAAAGCACTATCATTTTGTTCTTTTGTTTTTCAGTTTCTTCACTCTGTCTAAAGTATTAAAATGCTCATCCCTGTTGGGACGACGTTTGCTAAAAATTCACTGTGAATTTGATTTTGATTGCTTTTTCAGCATTATTTTATTTAACTTGGTTTAGCTAAAAGTGGACCAGGTCAAAGGGTGTGAAAAAACTAAGGAATTTCACTGTTTGCTAGATTCTGTGCTTTAAATGCTTGAAAGTCACCTAGTCATTCACTTAGATCCAAGATGGCTGCTCACCCCTAGAGCTGACGCTGTGTAAACTCACAAACTATACCTACTGGGTTGTTTTTAATTATTGGATAAAGTGTCACTGCTCTTGCCATATGCACATCAAAAAAGATTTGCAACTGTATTTCAATCAATGCCAAGTACTAACAGCCAAAATGTCACCCAATAAAAGTATGTGTTATTTCAAAAAACGGCCGAGTTGAATTTCTTGTGTATGAAA
Organism: Leuciscus leuciscus; assembly: GCF_965113295.1. NCBI lineage: Eukaryota > Metazoa > Chordata > Actinopteri > Cypriniformes > Leuciscidae > Leuciscus > Leuciscus leuciscus. The sequence goes on from NC_138741.1 coordinate 20,127,328, forward strand.
TGAGTGACCTTGTGCTAAAACATTCTTCTTTTTTAAATCTGAGAGGGGCTAATTCTTCAGTGAGATTCTTTTTTAAGAGTTAAAAATGTCATTATTATTTCATGAAATTTATATTAAATTTTTCTTAGATAAAAATAAAGACTAAAATCTGCCAGACACTTTAAAGCCATAATGAACACATAAATTCCATTTATGAATGGAAGAAAATGCTCAATATAGTGGCAAGAGGAATGGAAATCCCACTTGAAAATCGCTCGTTATGCGCATTAATGAGGCTTCAGTATTGGCATTTTATGCATAATTTCGACCCAAATTCACAAGAAACTAGCCATTTTACAAGGTGACGATTTCATGTTAAAACATGAGATTTGTGCAGAAATGTAAATTTTTAGAAGAAGAAAAAGCATTCATGAAATCACAATTGACCATTCTTATTTTTTATGGAATTATTATTAATGATGTAACATGCACATTTTATTTTAATTCATGTTTGCTCATAATTAAAGTAATTTTCCCTCCCTCTTTCAATGACATCTTTTCTCTGATGACGCGTTTAGTGTGAGAGCGGGACGAACTGTTACTCACATGAGATCACAGCAATAGCAAATTTCAACCATCTAATCATCCAATCAATCGAATTTTTTGTTACCAATTTGCCAAAATGTAAAATAGTAACAAATTGCCTTGAGACGAGTGTGATGGTAATTTAAGATTACGCAGCACAAATGTTTAAATAGATTTCTCCATATAAAGTAAGTATATGGGAGGGGTTGTACTGCACTTTGCTCGGGTGTTATTGTTAATATGGCTGTCCAATGAACTATAAAAGGAATTTAGATGAACCTAAACCTTAATTTAACCTGTTAGTCAGCACCCCCCGCTTTTTAACAAATCCCAAGAAATGGCAACTAAAACAGATACAGTTCATGAACCCTTTGCACTAAAAGACACTTTGCAGTTTATTGTAAAGTCAGAATTAATTATTGTCATGATGAAAAACATTTTTTTTTATAAATAGCTTCAAAGTTTTGTTAAGTTATTAGAAATGTATAGTCTTTATGAAAATAAAGATGGCATTGTTTTACTCTAGAAATGCACTGCAGACACATCTGACCATGTTATATTTCAAATCTAAAAACGAGTCTAAAAACGTTTTTCAAGATCATGTCATGTGATATTTTGAGAAGACTAAAATGATAACTGATGTTTATTGTCATCTTCAATTCAGTTTCAGTCTTCCCTGTACACATTCACACCTCTCCGGCCTGGTTATGGCTCTAATTATTATTTTCTTTTGTTGTTCTTATAATTAATGATGACTTTCTATTCACACTGTTTTAATTCCTCATTTCTTTGATCAAACTTCTCACTTCACCTTCTTGAAACTATATCCAAATGCCCTTCTTGAAAAAAAAAAGGAAACATTTCAGAGAGCTTTACTATTCAAAATTATTCATAAAAATGACATTTGCTCAGCTAGGTGGCAGGTGCATCTTAGGGCAAGCTAGCATGTTAGTTTAGCACACCATCAATACACAACAATTTATTCGATTAAAACCATGTTTTTGCTCAAAACGTACTTTATAATGCAAGTCAAGTGTTTTCAATAACTTTCTGTGATCTGATGTGGCTTTGGATAAATAAAAAAAACACAGAAAATATATTATTTTAGTATTCTGCACAATCATAAAGGCTATATCGATTAGCATTGCATTATAAATATAACCTATTGTTATGAAAATACCTGACATGGCTTGAAGAACACTGAAATCATATATCTTTGCAATCGTGTGTTGCAATCATGTGTTTACTGTCTCCAAAATGTCTTTATCTGCGTGTCACTGTTACCGAGATCTCTGGAAGCTTTATGTAAGGGACTTCCTGGAATGTCACATGATGTGCCTGTTCATCACGAGTGCCATTTGTGGACTAAATGTGCATACAGCACCCCCAAGCTGCCAGTTTGAAATGAAAACACAGTTCATCAGAGTATCCAGCGCTCATAATGATTACATCGGCGCATTTTGGGTCAACTTAAATTAATTTATAAATATTACTCCTCTCTGTATAATTTTTACACATATGGGAATCTATCAATATTTCTCCAAATCTGCACAATTTTGAGCTAAAAAACCCAGAGGGCCGGACAGGAGTTTTTTTTTTTCTGAATGGAAGCGGCTGATGATCATAATTCATATTAAAGGGATCAACTCATTTCATTTTCATAACTCCTGACACAAATTAAGACATAACTGTCACTATAAGTTTATCAAGGTATAATTACATTAAATCTAGCAGTAACTTTGAACTCATTTAAATAAAGAACGATTCAGTGCGTCGGCATCCTCGTGAAGGTTAACAGGTTTTGAAAAACCTGGATGCTGCTCGTTTGAACTCTGACACACTTTAGTGTTTAGAAAAACATAAAAGATTTTTGCTACCTCGTGAAAAACCGACAGAGACCTTGACTTAGCAGATCTCTTCCAGATGGAATTCAACATAAAGTATTTCTTCAGTCATGTACATCCACTGTTCCTATTTGAAAAGAGCCATTTATTTGTAAAGCCTTATTCGCCATCTGTAAATTCTACCATTCTATACACAAATAAAATCAATATTCTCACATACTTTAATTTAGTTCATTGACACATCAACTTAAAGTACATAATGGCTCCAGATTTTAAGAGTTTAGAAGCCGTTATTAATTTTCTATGGATCTGTCAAGAGTATATGCTTTTGTTTATAGAGGGAAAAGGGTCCTTTTTTGGGGCGAGAGTACATTTTAGGCCCTTCAGCAATGAGCTATGATGTATGAGACATTGAACTGTAACCTGTTCCATTCAGGAAGGTTTTTATACTCAGAAGTGGCCACTTAACTCTTGTGTCCTGCAAAGAATGACTGGTTCAGTTCAAAAGAGAAATGCCACTGCTTTCTTGTTCCAGCAAGAATATATAACTGTATTATTTGAAATCAAGGACATCTTGGACCTCTTTAGACTGGGCTGACAAATTTGAGCGTACAGCTTATGAACAATTAAAACTCATGAAGATCTCAGGGCTTTAAACACACACTTGTTGATACTGACTGTATACCAGGCTTTATGATTACAAGATGGCGACACAAGCAGCCATATTTGTCCATAGAACGATTATGATCTTTGGTACAAAAGAGCAATTGCTAATGTGAAGAGTGACAGATCTACTGGGACTTATAGCAGAATTATTTTGATTAAGCAAAATATTAAATGACAGCTAAATCAACATATCCAAGAGCATGGTCTTGTTTACTTCAAAAGGCTCATTTGGCCTACTCTGTCTGGCCTGAGAAAAAAAAACTAATATGTGGAAGTTCTCTCATCACCCTCTATTCAAAACCCCTCACACCAAATACAAATTCAATGGGCATATATGTATTGAACTAAACTCTTGCCTACCTTTGGGGTAATAATTACTCAGCTTCGTTATTTATTAAACGTAATTTCTGCATCGTGGTAATTCCTGGCATTCGACAAATAAAATCTGATGAAATTTGACCATTAAGGCAAGGAGAATTTTAAAAGAGTCAACACTGCCCCCTAGTGTCATTTATATGTGTAGACAAGTGACTCGCCAGTACTGCGGCACGATTAGGAAATAATTAAATTAGAAAAGAATACAAATAAAAATAGTAGAATAATAATTTAATATAAATAATAGATATTTATAATATATTTAAAATATAATATATATTACAAAACAAACAAAAACACATGCTACTTTTGATATTTGAAATGCTATGTGTCTACAGTTACCTGACATTTCAGGGGTATACAGAACAAAAGAACCGGGTGTGTGAGGTAGTTTAATATCATTCACTGTCCATTTGTGGGTCCTTTTTCCAGGGCTGAGAGAGTACTTAAAACATCATCCTCACTAGTCCCCGTCCATACGCGGCAGGTAAGTATTAATAAAAGGATTTTATTATGAAAACCCAGCAATTATAGTTAGACTCAAGCACCCTCGTCCAGGATCCCACCCCATCTGAATATGAGTCTAAACGCAAAACACTTCTGATTCAATTTGTACAAGCGGCAGGGGTGTATGTGTTATTTTAACAGAGGAGGGAGTGGAGGACCACTCAACTTCAAACAGGACAGGGTCTCTCTGTGAATGTGTGTGTGTGTGTGTGTGTGTGTGTGTGTGAGAGAGAGAGATTTAGGAAGCTTACCAAAGAGGTGAGATCATCAGAACGGCACATCAGTCAGAATTGGGCTGGTTGCTAGGGTGATTGTGAGAGGGTAGTGTATCTCTCTGAAAATGCCCCTTCAGGGGTACTGCCCACATACGGCTCTGTCACCAACAGAATCATGATCTGCAGAAGTGGCCGCTTGACACATTTTCAGCATTGTGAAGCATAATGTTCCTCACCCCTCTATCAGGTAATCCTGTAATTATTTTATTGTCTGATTATTTGTTTATTTAACAGAAACACCCACAACTAACCGATACAAGGGCCTTGAAAATTGAGATGAGAGCTGAAATGATTTAACATGGGCATACAATATCAAGGCAAGGCAAGTTTATTTATATAGCATATTTCATACACTTTGTCAATTCAAAGTGCTTTACATAAAAAGGAATACAAATAATCACAAAATAAAAGCAAGGAAAATTAAAACAGTTAGGCCTATTCAAAATGCTTTACATAGAAAGGAATTAAAATATCACACTATGGCAATTCAAAATGCTTTGCATAGAAATTTAGCACAAAATAAAAGCAAGGGAAATTAAAACAGTTATAAAAGGAATTAAAAGAGATAAATGATACAGTTATAAAAATGAATTAGTAGTATTTGTCTCATCCAATTTTCAGTGCCATTTGAGTTTAGAATCAAAAGGAGGATGCAGAGATAAAATACAGTGTAATCAGTCGGATGCACAGTGGCACAGTAGTCATTCATTAAATGCACAGCTAAACAGAAGTGTTTTGAGTCTGGATTTGAATGTGACCACTGTAGGAGCACATCTGATCTCTTCTGGAAGCTGGTTCCAGCTGCGGCTGGCATAATAGCTAAAAGCGGACTCGCCATGCTAGAGTGAACCCTTGGTATTTCTAGCTGATATGATCCTAATGATCTGAGAGATCTGTTGGGTTTATATTCAGTGAGCATATCTGCAATGTATTGAGGTCCTATAGGCCATTGAATGATTTATATACCAGTAATACTTTAAAATCAGTCCTAAATGTACAGTAACTGGGAGCCAATGTAAAGACCTGAGGACTGGTGTGATATGTTCATATTTCCTGGTTCTGCTCAGAATCCTGGCGGCAGCGTTCTGTATGAGCTGCAACTGTCTTATGGTCTTTTTGGGAAGGCCAGTGAGGAGTCCATTACAATAATCCACCCTGCTGGTGACGAAAGCATGAACAAGTTTTTCTAAGTCTTGTCTGGAAACAAAGCATCTATTTCTTGCAATATTTTTTAGATGATAGTATGCTGATTTAGTTATTGCTTTGACATACTGAAGCTAAGGTCTGACTCCAGAATCACATCGAGATTCCTGACTTGATTTTTAGTTGTTTGACCCCTAGAGTGAAGGTATGCGTTCACCTTGAGAACTTCATCTTTGTTTACAAACGCAATGACTTCAGTTTTGTCTTTGTTTAACTGAAGAAAGTTTTGGCACATCCAACTGTCCACTTCATCAATGCATTGGCACAGGGAGTCAATGGGGCTGTAATCATTAGAGAATAGGGCTAAGTAGATCTGTGTGTCGTCTGCATAGCTGTGGTAAGCAATTTGGTTCTTTTTCATTATTTGGCTCAGTGGGAGCATATACTGGTTGAACAGGAGTGGCGCAAGAATCGAGCCTTGAGGGACTCCGCATGTCATGGATGTCCATTCAGACTTATGGTCTCTTATACTCACATAATAACCTCTCCCATCTAAGTATGACCTGAACCAGGACTATCCCAGAAAGCCCGACCCAGCCTGTCAAGAAGTATGTTATGACCGACAGTGTCAAATGCAGCACTGAGGTCGAGTAGTACCAGAATTGATGTTTTGCCTGTATCAGTATTTAAACGAATATCGTTTATTATCCTTATGAGCGCTGTCTCTGTGCTGTGATGTGGTCGGAAACCAGATTGAAAATTGTCAAAGTATCCATTTGAGATTAAGAATTTGTTCAGCTGATTGAAGACAACTTTTTCAATGATCTTGCCTATGAAAGGAAGATTTGAGATTGGTCTGTAATTGCCCAATATGTTGCTATATCCAGATTGCTCTTTTTCAGGAGGGGCTTGACAACTGCAGTTTGTCGCCATGCAGACTTTGAAAAAGTCCCATAGAGAAGTGAGGAGTTTACCACTTCTAGATCTGCTTCTAAGCAGTTTAACACACTTCTGAAAAAGGAAGTGGGGATTGTGTCAAGGGCACAGGTTGATGTTTTAAGGTGCTGTACTGTTTCTTCCAAAATCTTACCACTAATTTCTTCAAAATCAGACATAGTAACTTTCTGTGGATGTGGTCTGATCTGTCTGACCTCAGTGCCACACGAGGATATGCTGATCGCCTTCAAATGCTGTTCTTTTGAACTTTCTATTCATTGAAGAATCCTGAAAATGCGTGTCACGACTTCCACAAAAATATTAAGCAGTGCAGCTGTTTTCAACATTGATAATAATTAGAAATGTTTCTTGAGCACCAAACTTCTTAAAGGGATAGTTCACTCAAAAATGAAAATTCTGTCATTAATTACTCATATCGTTCCAAACTCGTAAGATCACAAATTAAGGAACACAATTGATGAAATCTGAGAGCTTTCTCTTCGCTCCATTGACAGCTACGCAACTGAAACTTTGCCACTTCAAAAAGTCCATAAAGAAATAGTGAAACTAATCCATATTAATTGAACGGGTAATTCCAAACTTTCTGAAGAGACTTTATCGCTTTATATTCTTCGATAAAAGATTGAATTTAGGCTTTTATTCACATAAAAACAGTGAATAAACTTAAACAGAAGCTCAAACGTGCGTAACTTCGTAACATGAGAATGAACCTCATTTGTTCTCGCACGCCAAGCAAACAGGTTTGAGTTTCAGTTTACCACAACTGATTTATGAGTTAATGAATGTTTAAATGTGAATAAAAGCCTGAATTCAATCTGTTTATCATATAAGGCGATCGTGTCTCTTCAGAAATGTTTTATAAATTCACATGGATTAGTTTTACGATCTATTTATGATCTTTTTGAATCGTCAAAGTGTCAGTTGCGTAGACTGTCAATGGAGAGACAGAAATTTTTCAGATTTCGTCAAAAAGATATTAATTTGTGTTCTGAAGATGAACAAAGGTCTTACGAATTTGGAACGACATGAGGGTGAGTAATTAATTATAGAATTTTCATTTTTGGGTGAACTATCTCTTTAAGGATCACGTGACACTGAAGACTAGTAATGACTGCTAATAATAATATTTCACAATATTACTGTTTAGTATGGTGCTGTACTGTATTTTTGATTAAATAAATGCAGTCTCAGTGACCATAATACTTTCAAAAACATAAAAAAAAAAAAAATCTTTTGAATGGTTGTGTACAGTATAGGACAGAGTTATGCTCAGTGTTATGCTCACTGAGACTGCATTTCTTTATACTTTAAATAGTGGCCCCAATAAGTATTTGGACACTTAAGTCACATTTGAAATGAATAAATTTCAATGCAGAAATAAAATATCAAACCAAGTGGCAAATAACAAATTATTTTCTTAAAACTACAGTAACTTCCGCACTGTTACTTCAAAGCCATTGACTTGAGGTCATTTCATACATCACATACATTTTCACTAAAGAGTCAAATGTTTGTACACTTTAGTTTTAAATCAATAATGCAATTGGCTTTGAAATATAATATAATATAATATTTTTACATTTAGAATTTTTAAGGTGTGAATTTAATCTTTTTTTGCTAAATGTTCTGCTTGAAAATCCTGGTTACTATCCTTAAAAACATAAGGAATCTTCAAGTGTGGCTAAAGCGTAGCCTTCTGCCATACAGCTCTTGACCACAGAACAATAAGTTTTACTAAGAATATTGAAACTGTGGCAAAGCCTGGACAAATCGGCCAGAAGCTTGTTTTCAAACTTTCCATTCTTCTATTCATGGGAACAGTGAAACATAGATGCTGTCATCCGGATATTCTTTCTGATAAGCCACTGTAATTACTGGAATCAGAGATCTATGTTATCATTAGCTTTGTGCGCAATGAAGAAATTAAAAAAAATGAAGAGAAAGAGTGACAGTGTGAGAGAGAGAGAGATGAGTGCAAATTTAAGGGCATTGAACCCCTCCTCATCACTTGCCACGGTTCAATTCAGATTCTAATACCATAATGCAGTTTTACTGGGAGCTGAAGCCTGCAGATTGTTCTGATGGGCATTGTGAGTTTTGATGGCTTAAATGAGTAAAAAGTCAGTGTGAATGCAAATGTACTTTGTTAGTGTCACCATGAAAATGGCAGCATGCCTTTTTAATGCCTTATTTTTACAGCTTTGATTATAGGTTGGGTATTCAAACAAGTGAATGAGAAAACAATGAGCAGGCAATCAGGACTTCATAAAGCAGAGAGCAGCATGGGACAGATTAATGAGAGTGCGTCACACACATACCCACTCAAGCAGCCTTTAGAAATGACACTCATGCGTGTGACATATTAAAAGAGGGCTTGCACTTTGAGCGGAGATGTGAAAAGGATCAGAGGACCGTTAACATGTAATTTAGAGCCCAATCTGACTGCTGTTTGCACAAAAGCAACAGAAATTCTGTCATCATCAATATGGAGAGACTTTTCGCGAGTCACGTCAACCCTATAACGCAGACAAGAGGAACAGAGGCTTCAATGGACATGGATGGCTCATACACCCACATGTCACATACAGCAGCGTTCAGATGAACAACAGTAACTGCTTTTAATTTGGGTGTTAAAAACAGTCTCAATGAGAAGAATGGCTTCAGGAGAGAAAAGCACTAGAGCTAATGGATGGGAGAAATGCTTTCCTATCGACTGAGTATTATATCCCTATAACTCCCTATAACTATAAAATCAATCAGCATGTATTTATTCAGACTCTTTATTTAACAGTGTGTTCCATCAGCCAGGGTTTGTGAAATCACAAATAAAACAGTATTTGTTTGGCTTAGAAGCAATAAGTAGAAGAAGATTATTGAGAATATGTTTGCCATATGATATTGTACATTTGGTAGATTCTATGACAATTATCGTTGGCATTTTTAAATGTGAGATATTAAACCAAACCAATCCAGGCAGGTGGGACACTGTTATGTAAAAAGGCACAGAGGATGTGTGTCCTGAGAGTGTTGTCCATGTTAAAAGCCATCCTTTTTTTTTCTTTTTTTGTGTGTGTGTGAAAGGAGTTGGGTGAATTGATTGCCCTGCTTCACAGTGAAACTGCAGAGAGAACAAAGTGATGGTATACTGCCACCTTTTGCCCAAAACAACTCAAAACCCAACGTGAGGCTACAGAGAGGTGACAAATCTGATCTATGTGCTCAAGATGATCTGTTACCACATGGGTAGAATTATATATATTTTTTTTCAATAATGACAGTAAATATAAAACAGAGGAAATACAAGAAGGAATAAATTTCCTTTAATTTAATGTCTTAAATTCATTAAATGAAGATAGAGGGCGATTAACTGCCCCTAAATGTAAATATGTTTCTACTAATATATTTTCTTGAACATAGATTTAATAAAAAAATATATAACATGCCTATCTTTTTATATAAAATGTCAATTAATAGCCTATAGGGCCAACTTATATATTCATACATACATACAACATTCCCCCCCCACACATACACAAAAAAAAAAAAAAAAAAAAAAAAAAAAAAACTCGTAAAATTTGAATATTTTGCCACTACTTTAATGGCAGTGTGGAAAGAGGTGCTTGCATGTTCCTTCCGCTGAATTGTTTGTTGTGGTCACGTGAGAGGAAACTCATTTTTTAAAACTTACTAGTGCACGCGTCGTGTCAAAACACATCTACAATGAAATCTCATCAGCTGGGATGACCAGGTTAGGTTTTATGATTTATATAATTACAGAGTTCCTGACTACAGCTTCATATGCATGGACTTGGATGTTTATAATGTTTTACATGCATAGCCAACTGATTTGATCCTCGTGCTTTAATGTTGATGCGTTTACGTCTGTTTTGCTAATATATGGATGTATATTTCGAGTTTTAAAATGCCGTTTATTGCATATCGTAGTACAGTACATGTACAGTGTGTATTTCTTTATTTTAACATCGACCCGCCGCGAGTGACGGTTATGTCGATAGTTAAACTATTTAAAAGATATATTATATGTTGCTCATGTAACTTAGTTACTAAATAGACGAAATCTAAGACTTGTTTGTTAAAAAGGTGGCAAGATCTCTTATTGTCTATAATTACACGAAGACTGACATGTTTTAACATAGATGTGTCAAGTGTCAACCAGTAAAGCAGGATGAACATGTTTGGTCTGTACGGAAGTCTGGGTTGTTGCCAGATCTTTTCAAATAAAATCCCTAAATTTGCTTTGTAAAAATGTAACATTTTTACATTAAGAAAGCGTGCAGCGACCTCTAGAGCTAGAATGCAAGCAGTTATTGTGACATATTAAGAAAAAATATACACAACAGAAGCGACATGGCAACCCTACACTTCACCATTTAACTGAACAAGAGGGGGCGCTACAGCTCTGTGATTAGTGTTCGGCGGAACAGAGCGCTGTGTGATTGGCTGTTGACGCGACGGAGTGGGCCGAGCGGCGGTGTGCGATTGGCCGAGTGGAGGGACGGAGGGGGAAAGGCTGAACTGATCAGCTGGTCTCTGCAGATATCTGACTCCTACAAAACAATGTAGGGAGAAAAAGTGCTGAATGACACAATTGCCGGGAGGAGAAACACCGGATCACACAGACCGTTGCGGAACGACCGGATCTAACACGGTTGCAAGATTTTGCCCGGCCTTGCCGTCTGATTCAGAGAGGATACGCGCAGGACTGCAGTATAATATTTCCTGTCTCATCTGTGTTACTGTTTACCTTTGCTGTTTCACATTTCAGTGATGCGAAAGCGAAAAGCGAACGAAGATCATGACAGCTCGTTCACGGGTACACTACTGGACGGCTCCGATCTAAAGCAGTGCCACAAAAAGACAGACGCTGCTTCTGATCCAGGAGGATCTGGGACAGCGATGGGGAGACGCTGCAGGAGGTGAGACACTGATGACCAGTTTATATCAGTATAAGTTTCTGGAAAGCTTGTTCAAGACTTGTCTTTGCTTTACATAAACTTATACAGTTCCATGGAACCCTAGTATGTAAAATAAAATAAAAAAATAAAATAGCTGTATAATAACTTTCATGAAGAACATTAACAATTATGCATTTAGCTAGAAATCTGTTAATAAATACTGTTTTATATACAAATGACAAGATATATGCAGTAAATCTTCTCCGATGACTCCTGTTTGGAAAGCCTGGCTCAAAGTTGTTTTTAAGTTATGTGTTTTCAGTGTTATCTTGTGTATTTTCAGCATAGAGTTCCGTTTGATGTTTGTTAATATGATATTACATGCATTATTGGCATTCCTCTGAGATCCTAGTGGTTTTAAACTCTTATGAGGCACAGAGCCACATATATTATTCTCTATGATTGAATCACAGTCCCATGTGACTCTCTTGAGACTCTAAGGCAGAGGTCTTCAATCCTGCTCCTGGAGGGCCACTGTCCTGCAGAGTTTAGTTCCAGCCTGCTTCAAAACAATACAAAGGTGTGTTTAGCTGATTCAGGTGTGTTTGATTAGGGTTGGAACTAAACTCTGCAGGACAGTGGTCTTCCAAAAGCAGGACTGAAGACCTCTGCTCTAAAGGGTATTTAGGCTGTTCCATTGCAAAACTAGTTCAGTAACTTCTGGGAGTAGTGTGAAGTGATTGTAAGTTTGGGATGTTTGTGCAAAGCTTAAAAAACATGTGAAGTCAATGCGGCTTTTATTCGACATCTTTTAGCTTTGAGTCCCGTTTAATCTACTCCTAAATGTTGACAAAATACACTTGTTACACAAAATATACAGATATGCGCATTTAAAATTTATAAAAACCCCCCCCCCAAAATGTTGATGACTCATCCTGCTCTTTCACAGATTTTTTGTCCAGTCATATTGGGTTTATTTATTAAATAAAACACAAGACCAATCAAGATCAATATCTCGTCCAAACATCCTGTCTCAGTAAGAAATGTCACAAGAACTTTCATGAGGTGTGATCTGTTCGCACGAAGTGCACAAGCACCTCAAGAATCATGTTACACTTTTTTTTGTTCACTGTAACTCAAATTCCAGTTCAGACTCCACAAACCCTAAAATGTTGTTTTACAATTCCATTGTTTAGAAATTTGAGGCACAAAATTCTAAGTATTGTGCTTTTTGGGAAGTAATTCATGTGACACTGGTCACAATCTTTACCGTTTTTGTTTTGTTTTTGTTTTATCGCACTGACCTTGTACATAGTAGCTAAAGTATTTCTGTCTCAGTCGAGTGGAAAGTTCTTAAAGCCAGATTTGGAGTCCACCGGAGATCCCCTACATGCAAAAAGAGAGTCAGTTTTCTAATGCATGGTTAAGTGGCAGCAAGGTGATATCATCTGTAGACGTACTCATGCAGTTCATGTTTTTTATTTATTAAAATAATGGTAGATTACATCACTGTAGGAGGATGCAATAGTCATGTTCAGCTGTTGTCCAGGCATATCTCTGCTCAGATTATAAGGGATATTATTAGGCCTTAAATGCAAAGGTTCTAGAAATTTCTAAGGAATAACTAAGGTGTGTGTTAAGTGATGTTATTCTTCTCGGCCAGTACTTGCTCTGCAGATGAAAGTGGGAGGAAGGTGGGGCATTACTGGACATTCTGGTCCAGCAATATGGTGTTAAAACATTGTACACTCAGCAAAGAAACAATAAGTACTGCCAGAATATATTGCTGATTGGGAACCTGGAGGAGTTCCTACAGATCAATGCTTCTCAGCTTGTGGGTCACAACCCAAAAATGCTTTTAAGATTAGAGGATTGTATTAGGTTTTATTGTTGCCACATCATGTGGAAATACACACTGCTTTTGAGTGAATTGCCTGTGACCTTTGACCCTGGAGGACAGGTAGAGACCTATGCCTCATGTTTGCTTAATGTTGCACTACCATTCAAAAGTTTGAGGTCAGTAAGTTTTTCTTTTTTCTTAAAGAAATAAATACTTTCATTCAACAAGGATGCACTAAATTGATCAAAAGTGACATTTATAATGTTATTAAACATTTGTTTAAAATAAAAAATGTGTACTTTTTTTTTTTTTTTTTTACTTTCTTAGTAAATTCTATATTCTGAATCTATATTCTTAGATCAAAGTATATCACAGTTTCCACAAATATATTATGCAGCACAACTGTTTTCAACATTGATATTAATAAGAAATGTTTCTTGAGCACTAACTCAGCATAATATAATTATTTCTGAAGGATCATGTGACACTGAAGAATGGAGTAATGATGCTGAAAATTCAGCTTTGACATCACAGAAATAAATTACATTTTAAAATATGTATGGAAAACAGTTGTTTTATAGTTGTTTAATATTACTGTTTTTACTTTATTTTTGTTCAAATAAATGCAGCTTTTGTGAGCATAAGAGACTTCTTTCAAAAACATTTAAAACCTCTTACCGGCCGCAAACTTTTAAACACTAGTGTATGTGAATAGTGGCTATTAGAAATAAGCTAGAGCTCTGATTAATCTGATTCATAGTTGGATTTAGCTTTATAAGGAAACGCTTACAGCTCTTAACTACAATAATGTTACAAATTATTGCAGTTAGTTTCTACTGAGCAGTTGTTGTGAAAGATTCCATTAAAAGATTGTAACTAACCTGTAAAATGTCCTGTTATAGAAGACGTTGTTTGTCAAATTAGCATGAAACTCTTGCAGGAAATGGTATGGTAAAGTTCTACCATCACATCTCATTTGAACTGCCACTCTACTATTGCACTGTATCCGATGCCGCAGTAATCGGACTCTCCTCCGGTGCTGTATGGGTCTGGGGTATTGGGTGCTGGAGCCGGTCATGTGTCCGACACAGGAGCTGCCGCTGGTTAGTCTGGTTGCAGTGACCTTTGTGTGGCTGGCCGGTTTCAAGGTTAACAGGGTCAGATCAGCTTTAATTCACAGGATCTGTGAAATTAAGTAAATTAGCTGAAATCCCATGTAACATTTTAGACATGGAAGTTAAAGACTTCATTACATTGCTTGAGGAGAACAGTGTTGACTTTTTTTTTATTGAAACAGGATGGTTGGTAATACTTTGGTGTTTTTTCTTGCTATAGAAAATCATACATTTAAATACATATGTCTGTAATTTTTTTAACTAGCATTTAGGCCGTTTACATCTGGTATTAAGATGCGTTTTCGTCGACCGGATCACAAGTGGATGATGCTGTAAACAGGTGTAAACGGGTTGTTTACTATCGACCACTTCCAGAGGAAGTCGAAAACGCATTTGACCGGATTGCTTTCATCGTTTTCTAGTTTGAACAGCCACAAAAGACGGCCTACTCTCCTCCTACTGACCTAATGCGTAAACATTAAGGGAAGCACGACGGATTTAAACTTTGTTGGCTGAAGACCCAAGTTTGGTTTGAAGAGGAAAAACGTACCAAGCACAATGTTCTCTCACCATTCCTGATTTCTAACACGCTCTCACCGTGTTCGGTGTAGTCTTTCCACTGTCTGTGCAGAAATGAAAGAGTGGACAAAAGAGACGGATTAAAACATCAGGTGCAAACAGGAATGTGTCTCCCTCGTCTGCTTGTGAACTGATCGACCAAAACATCTTAAAATCATCTAAACATCTACAAATCTTAATACCAGGTGTAAACAGAGCCCAAGATGACTTAAAGTCGACATGAAATGAAAATTCACTCTTGTTTTCTAAATGTTATTGATCTTATTGCCAACTATTCATCCATGCATGTTTCACTTGTACAATTTTCTTTTGACTCTTAATTTTTTTATTAAAATATCAAAACTCGATAAAATTACAGACTTCTCTCTGTGATGCATGTCGGACTTTAATCATTTTGTCCGCTTCCCCTTTCTTATAGTCGACTGCTCGGATTCAGATCTGCCTCCGTACAATCAACAATGGATGCATAGAACCATTTCATTCAGATGTACATCACAATATGGACGAAAAGATCTGTTGCTACTTCCGTTACATCTTGCCTAAAGCTAAAAGGCATAAAAAAAAATCTCTTGATTTTACGGGGGCAAATTTAAATAGGTTGTTTTTGGTTGCATTCCCTTGTTCTTAAAGACATTCATCTCAAGAAGGGGTGGCTAGCCTTCAGCCTAAATAATGCCTGTAAACCATGTCAGTTATTCACTCTGCACATTTCAACCTGAAATTCTGGTCTTTTCTTCCATCCTGGGATCAGGAGCTCTAGATCAAATGTAGACCCAAGAGGCGTCCTAATCGTGACAATTTGGTGTCTTATTTTAGCTCTTCCTTTGAAAGTATGTCAGGTTTGATTGGAAAAAGAAGTCTTGACAAGGTTTCTTCTTTTGAAATCTTTTTTTAGATTTAACAGATCTTGACAATGACTTATTGGAGAAACATGCTAAGAGTGTGTTAACTCTTTCCTCCAGCATTTCTTAAGAAAGTTGCCAGTCACCGTCAGCATTTTTTTTAATCATTTTCACAAAATTTTCATGGGCCCCAGAATATATTCTTGTATGAATATCTGAACATGCAATATATCAAAAGAAAGAACAGAGCCTCTGCTTTTAAAAAATATGTATTGTTTTATTCTTAAACTATTTTATTCTGTCTTCGTGTATTCTTTTATGTGGTAAAGTTTCATCAAAAAAGTGACATTTTGAACAAAAAGCTTAGAAAATCGCATTTTGTCAAAGACTGCGACGTGCTTAAGCAATGCTTCTATGGTTTGTTTCTGCTTCTTTTTCGCCTGTTTTGATCCGGAGATTCTGTACTCTTTCAGAAGATGTGTAATAAGCGCCCCTTACCGTAAACAGTGAAAACATGGATTGCCTGAAGATTCCGTTAATGCCTGGGAAGCATTGTGTCAGTTGCTGTAAATGAGATGGGTCACGATGGTCTACTAGTCATCCAATAGCCACCAGTTCATTCAGGTTTTCCTTTAGTTTGCATGATAACAGTGTCCTGATACACCGTTTGCACCCTCTCAAAGATTTCATCTTCACTTCTACAGCCATACACATGTTGATCGATGTATTTGGCATTTGCACAGTGTTTTTGCCTGTCAAAAAGCTTAAAATATTGAATAAAAGCTTTTATTCCTCTATTCTGTTCCATCAGCTTTATCTAGCTGTTTTTGAGCGCAAAAACATCAAGTGACTCGAAACCAGCCTTTTTATAGGCACCCCACTGATTTGTTGATACTGAATATGTTGTTTTGCGCTTCCACAAACTGGGTTGGTGAAATTGCGGTGGTGTTTCTTCATTAGGGTGGTTTGAAGAAGACTAATCTTGGGTTAGACAGAGCGGTAACTAACTCTGGCATCACTGTCAAAACTGCTCTTCCAACCTCCGCTGAGCGGTCAGAGACACTCATTAGGGCGAGTGAAAGGGAGGAAGAAAGGAGAGAGGGGGGAAGTAGAGAGCCTGAAATGTAGCACGTGTCTCTCTCATCCTTAAGAGTGCAGTGTCTACAGTTTCACATACCCTTCACGTGCCCGTCCAGACTTAACTCATCTCAGGCCATTTGCATTATCGTGGAATAGTAATGCCAGGGCAGACTGTGTGTCTTGCAATTCCATATCAGCTGTTGTTTAAAAACAACAGGAAATCCAAACTGATTGACCTTTTTTTACTTCCTTAATAAATGTCATTGGTCTTGTTTGTGAGTTGTGAACAAGAAAGGCTCTACACACAGTCAGCAATGATTCATTCATTCCAAGAAACAAAGTGTTTAATAAGAGGGGAATTACCACCCTAAAGCTAGTTTCCACCTAAATGCGTCACATTACACAAGTTAAATGCATTTTAAATGCCATTTCATTTTGTCTAATGGGAGAAGCTAACCGTTAACTTACTGTATAATGTTACCAGAAGATCCAGCTTTTGCTGTGTTAAAAGCATGAAGGCATTAGTGTCCTCTTCCTACGCCAAGCTGTGTTGTCTCAGTGTCACCTTAGTGCTCTCAGAGAGTCCTGTCCCTCAGACCTGTCATAATCTATTACATGTAGCTGTAGCTGCAGGTTGGTGAAAGGGCTCCACTTTTCTCTACTTCTACTGCTTCTTCATTCTTCACAGTTTAACCTTCAATTGCAAGCCTTTCTTTGTCTCATGTCTAGTCCTTTTTTATTATTATTTCTATCAGAATTCAATCAGATTCAATCAGAAGTTTCTAAAAATAGTGACAGTAAAGACTTTTACATTCAATTTTGCCATCATAGGAATAAAGTACATTTACAAAATATATTAAAATAGAAAGTAGTACTTTTAATTTGTAACACTATTTCACAATTTTACTGTTTTTATTTTACTGTAATCATTTATTTGATTTTTGATCAAATAAATACAGTCTTGGTGAGGCATAATGCTGCATTTAAACCGCAAAGCATAATGCACAGATCTTTTGACCATATACATGTTTCCCCATTTGTTTATATTCACTTAAAACAACTTCGGAAGCACAAAAGGAGGAGCGATGACAGTGAAGGACGAGAGAGGACCAGGCCTGGTCTATTTGACGTTATGTTTTGATTGTGTGTGGGGCAGTCGTCCGTGAGGGGCTGCCGCTTTTACTTTCGTTTTGTGTTTGTTTATTTTATATGATTAAAGTTGTGAAATGCTCGCAGGTTCCTGCCTCCTTCTTCCCTGAATAACAAACCATGTTAAAGTTGCGTTTACACGTGTGCAACAATGTACAATCTATGTCAGACATGAATAAAAACTTTTTATTTTTTGTGCCAGTGTAAAAGCAGCCCAAGAGACAGTGTGCTGCACTGCTAAGGCAAATGCTGACCAAGTATTTGAAGGTTGAACATGTGACCTCACTGGCTACTGATACAGCAGGAATCAATCAGCTGTGCACTATAAAGATGATGTGATTGCAAGCAGGTTGAGTTAGGGACTTAGTTTCATGACAGAACTTTGTATATGTGTTCTTAAGTCACTCCAGACATTGTATGTCTGTCAGAACTCTGACCACTTATTGATCATGGTCACTGATAGAGCAGGTATTTGGCATTTGGTGGTCTACTACCAGACCAGGATATTTAGGATATTGATTTGGGTAGCTGCAGCTGAGAGCTCTGAAAGCATATCCTCTGCCACTTAATAGCTGTTGTCTGGTACCCGAAGACACGAGACAAGCCTTTGGCGTCCGACAGAAAGAGAAGGAAGAGACCAAAAAGTTTTCCTGAGATGTCTTGAATCTGGCTTAGAATTGAGTGGAAGTGATCTAACTGTGGCTTTCAAGAAATAAGGGCTCACAGTTTGAGGTTGGCAGAGAGGATACACTGGTTTTGTTTGGATTTAGAAAGATGTCTTTGAATCTAAAGCCCGTGGGATCTGTCAAGAACACGTCAAACCTGCAGAACGTAGCCTGACTTTTTTTCTTCTTCTGTGGAACACAAAAGAAGATATTTTGAACAAAAAGTTACTGCGATCCAGTGTTTGGATGGTAAAATTCTTCAAAATATCTTCTTTTGTTTGCTTCTCCTATGTTTATGGTGTTGTATTGTAGTATGGGTATAAAATGTTGTTCATTTTGTTTCTTGCATACTTCAGTGTTCTTGTGTAATTCAGTCCTGAAGTTAATCCTAAAGTAGGCTTATCGTTTAGTACAGCAGGTTCTTATTGCATGTCTGCTCTGGTAATACACAGAATCATGCATCTGTTCTCTGTCAAATACAATGACCTGAAAATGACCTAATTATTTATTCATGTAGAATCAGACGTGCATTTAAGGTTTCACTTTTCCTGCATTGTTAATGCCAGCAGGTATATATAATTACACTAAAATGGCTAAATGGTAGTCAAACAAGTGCATAGTTTTATCATTTGAGCATTACTCATGTCACTTTAGGAGTTTAGACTGATCAATGAAATGTGGAGGTATTCTCTTATAAATACTGAATTAATAGCTAATGAGTTGTTAATGGGTTATTGAATAACTATGATATTCTTTTTAGAGATTAATGTCTTCATATAGTATTAAGACAGCCAACTGCTGCCACTCTGCAGACTTTAAATAAACTCATTAGTGTTTTTATTTTAAGGATGAAAAATAAATGTTCATCCCTTTCCATTTTAAGACTTGACTTGGGGATTTCAGATTGTAAAGTGTTACTGTGTGTGAGTGTTTGTATGTGTGGGTGTAGTGTGTTGGTGGTGATCATTTTTAGAGACTTACATCCTGTCCAATGCAGAGACTGAATCACACATACACACAAATAGAGCTGAATTACCAAGATTTTGCTCTAAGGCAGGTCAAATTACAGTTAAACAGCAATGAAAAATGAATCATTGTGTGATGCTCAACGATGTCATGGTAAACCGAGTAGACCTTCGCATCTCTTCAAGTACTCTACCGTTCAAAAGTTTGGGGTTGCTAAGATTTTTTTTTTACTGTTTTTGAAAGAGGTCTCCTCTCCTATATTCACCAAGGTTGCTACTGTTTGATCACAAATACAGTAAAACAGTAATATTATAAAATCTTGTTAGAATGTGAAATAACTGTTTTTATTTTAGAATTAAAAACGCAATTTATTCCTGTGATGCAAAGCTGAATTTTCAGCATCTCTTCAGTGTCACATGATCCTTCAGAAATCATTCTAATATGCTGATTTGCTGCTCAAGAAAAAATTCTTATCATTATCAATGTTAAAAGCAGTTGTGCCACTTTATATTTTTGTACCCTACAATATATTACATGAGATTCTGGTTATACAGACACACTGTCTGTATAATGCACAAGGCAGACAAATGTATGTGTGCAATCTGTTTGAGAACGTGAACCATTCTTTATTAATCTCTCAGTATTCGAAAGGATTATATGCATTATAATTACATATCATTTTTAGACTTAATTCAAATACAGACAAACTTTCTGTTATCCAATCTGTTAAAAATGTTATCCTATCACTGTTCATATTTTTTGCCAAGATGTCAGCATGTTTTCTCAGCTGAAATGTTGGTGCATCTCTAATTCCTTCCCATATTTTTGCTCAATGCACAAGTCAGAAACTCTTTGTCCCAGTGCAGACTGGACTCCTGATGCCCAGACAGCCGTAATAATGCCCATATGGCATTGGATCAGCATGGCTTAACATATTAGTGTTACCCTGAAGGTTTAAAGCTCTGGTTAGGATGCTCTGTGCAAACATGAACCTGCAAAAACGGCATGTACAAACCCTGAATTGCACATCTTATCTAATAACCTAACCAGTAAACACATCTTGAACATCTATCAAGCCACATAGACAAACAAATGGCTAGTTCTACTACATAATAATGTGTATATAATCAGCAACATCCTAAAAGGTAACACACACACATAAACGGCACAATGGCAGTATCTATGTAAGCACTGTACGGTAATGAGTCTCAGTGCAGTCTGTGTGTGCTGTATTTAGCTCTGTTGTTACACAATAGTCTTGCTCTCTCTCTTTATCACAATCACCTTGCACTCTCACACACAAGCAAAAACTCTCAAACGGACCACATTGGCACAAACACACACACGCTCAGATCAGACCTTCTGGTGACCAAACGTCTTATCTCTGCAGGGAATTTGAGATCAGCCACCTGCATTAATCACCTGGAATAAGTATTCAAGTATAATGCAGTCAGAGCTGTGGCTTATTGGTTGTTGGCGTGCTAACACATTAAGATGGGAGAAGAGGATAGAGAACTCACTCACATAATTTTCTGTCTTCTCTCTACTACCCCTTTCCATATATTGTTGCCGCAAGCAATTGATTCTATTATTCAATTTGTTACAGTTTATTTTACATGTAAATAGAAATTTAAACCTGTCTTTAGTTCTTCATACTAGTCATTTACAGTACTATTTGATCAAAGTTAGCAGGTGTGATCTGAAGGAGGCAGAGGAAAGGTCATAGGGATGTTTAAATGTTGTGGTGGAACTGATCCAGGATCAGCCGGATCAAACTGGATGCTCAGCTCTGGCTGGCTTCCTGGATTATTGCTTTGACTCTACTTTCCCCCTGTCTGGGATGCTCTCTCACCTATCTTTATGTCCTGTGATTAGATTTCATATGACTTTATGCATTTACTGCAAAGAAATTAAAGTGTATCTATACACTACTATTCAAAAATTTGGGGTTTGTACGATTTGTTATTGTTTTGAAAGAAATCTCTTATGCTCATCAAGGCTGCATTTATTTGATTAGCATACAGTAAAAACAATAATGTTGTAAAATACTGCATCATTACAGTTTAAATGTGTTTAAATGTATTTTCCCCTGTGATGGCAAAGCTAAATATTCAACCGCTATTACCCTAGTGTTCAGTCTCATATGATCATTCAGAAATCATTCTAATATGCTGATTTGATGCTCAAGAAACATTTGTTATTATCAATGTTATAAATTTTGCTGCTTAATATTTTTTGTGGAATTTGTGATACCGTTTTACACTGTGTGTGTGTGTGTGTGTGTGTGTGTGTGTGTGTGTGTGTGTGTGTGTGTGTGTGTGTATACAGGTTTATATTACATTGTGGCGACCAAATGCCCCCACAAGGATAGTAAAACCTGAGATCACCTACATTGTGGGGACCAGGTTAATAATGGGTTAATAAACATACAAAATTATATATTTTTTGAAAATGTAAAAATGCAGAAAGTTCTGTGTGATGGGTAGGTTTAGGGGTTGGTGTAAGGGGACAGAATATACAGTTTGTACAGTATAAAAACATTATGTCTATGGAGAGTCCCCACAAAGATAGTGAACCAGACGTGTGTGTGGTTTAAGTAATTATCTGGTCATGAGTAAGGTAGGAAAATTCCTCTCTCAGTTTAAGATGCAAAGGAGGAAATGAAACAAGTTCAATACAGCAGCTTTTCACCACAAACCTCTTAGCACTGGAAATTCACAGTTTAATCTGTATATCAGCCAGACACACACAGACCTTACAGTATAGCTCAGGGCAGTAAGTCAGACAGGGTGAGTTTGTTCCTCTAAGTGATCTATCTCCTGCTTTCTCTAATTTTAATCATGACACTTTATACTCCCCGGCACAATTTAGAGGTCACCACTGGCCACAAAGATGCACACTGTCTGACCTCTGAGTGTGAGGGAGACCGTGAGAGGACAGGCCTTGTTATGAGGACCATTAACTCTTCATTCCCAAACCAGCACTTTTGTTCACATCTTGTACTTACACATGGTAAACCTTCCATGTGATTTTATTACAAAAAACATGCTTTAATATTTCCATAATATATTCTTTAACTGGCCTGAAGTGTTTTAGCCCATCAAATGTGAGGGAATGTTGTTCTTAACCAATTATTGCAGGAAAAAATAGAACTTGGTGTGTGGGACAATTGAATTTTTAGATATTTTTTGTTAATCTGTAGTACATTAATGCATTATGTGTGTTAAAGGAATATGTGTTTTATATAATCAGTTCTCTCTTTGTTCTCGCAGGGGTGGTCTGATGTGGAGGTTGAGGAGGATACTGATCTGGGTGCTGGGAATCTATATCGCTATCCCTGTTATCATCAAACTCTGTCCAGCAATACAAGCAAAATTAGTATTTTTAAACTTTGGTGAGTTTGCTTATCCAATCTTTTCAACTTGACCAAACTATATATACATTTTGGGATGAAAGCCAGATGTTTGCCATATACTTAGGGCATTCTTTGTATACTTTGGCATTTAGACAAGAGTTTGTGTGTGTGTGTGTGTGTGTGTGTGTGTGTGTGTGTGTGTGTGTGTGTTTTGGATATACTTTTGTTGTCTTAAACAAGTGTTTTGGTCAGTCTTTGTAAACTTTGATATTAATGTCAGTATGTTTAAACTAAACTCATTCTCGTGAGTATGTTTTGCAATGCCCAGACCAATCATTTTTCATTTGCATTTTGTTATTCAAGCAAAGCTGCCACGTAAAGCTGTCATTATTTTGTTTGCTGCATCAATTTCTGTTGATGTATAATTTAATACAGTAACTTGATGGGTCAGTTTCCATTATTATCTGCTGCTGCAAGGACAAGCTTAGGGCAAAACACCTCAAGGGAAATGTAGTATCCAAGGAGATTGTTACACTGCATTTTCCCCTGTGAAATATTCAGCATGCTCAGAACAACTCTGAAGACACATTCAGTCACACACACAGTCATCAAATAAAAACAGCATAGTGCATCTTCATAAAATCAAATATTTTGCCTGTTTCGGAGTTGAGAAATAATAACTACACTCTGTGGCATTTCAAAATTTATGAAGAAACTTTTTGGATACAAATGTGAATTTTTTATTTTGTCCTAATTTATACTTTATGTACCTCTTTCATGGTAATTTTACAGTTTGAGGTTGGTAAGATTTTTTAAATGTTATTGAAAGAATTCCCTTTTTAATATGTTGATTTGGGGCTCAAGAAACATCTGAAGCTGAAGCTGCATTGTTGACGGATTATTGAATAGAGGACAGGGTGCTGTTTTGGCGCACCTCCTCTTCATCCCTCGCTCATAGCAGACTGACGGTTGGAGGGGAGTGGTTAATGTTATTCTACCCAAGCCATCAAACTGACATCATCAGAGAAGGAACGCCATTCCAGAGCAGAAGCTAATTTTGATTAAAGATTACCACAACAAACTATTTTTTCTGTGGATTAACTTGCACAGGTTAATTGTACACCACAAGACTAGTATTGTGAGCTAACAAAGCTAACTACACCATGGTCCCGCGACTTCAACGTAACCACTACTAAGCTTCCGACAACTCTTTCAGTTTTTATCTAAAACATTTTCCCAGAAAGTTTGAGTTAGAATAGTTTATGAGAGCACAATTATAAGCATAATAAATCGGACTTAGTTGACCTGTTTGGCGTGAAAACACTTAATCTCCTCGACAGCCCCTGTAGTCCCATTTATCCACTTGTTAGCAGCACCCTTTTCAAGACAATGTATTTTGTCGTAGAATACAACGTGAAAGTGTCTTGAGCTTGTGTTCACAACAGACCTTATTTCAGCCATTTAACCAAAATCCCATAAAAAAAACAAAAAAACATTGACTTCGGGACAATGGAACCAGAAGTGCTAACTCGTTTCTGCGTTTTTGGCCTACAAAGTGACGTCATACCTGCACCACTCTATTGTCTATGCATATGTTGTAGTCTTTGAAAAAAACTTGATGATGTCATTAATTTTATTCAAAATTTTGCTTTTTTTAATGAAACTTACCCATATTCAAGTATTGCTAAACAAAGAATGAATGAAGCTAGAATAAGATGGGGTTTTTCTTAATCAAAAATGATTAAAAAATGCTGGTGGTGGCTGGTAACTATATATATATAAAAAAAAAATGCTGGCGGGGAAAGAGTTAATGAATACAAAGTATAATTTTTTTAATTTGAAATAGAGATAATTTTTAACAATGTAAGTTTTTACTGTCACTTTTTGATCAATATAATGCATCCTTGCTGAATAAAACTTAATTTCTTTCAAAAATCCTACTAACCCCAAACTTTTGAATGGTAGTGTACCTGTGAGTGTTCAGTAACGCTGATCCACAGTCTCTACTTTGTCCTCTTGTACTGAAGCCTCAGCACCTGTTTTTCAACATAATGTATTTTGGTATATAAAAGTGTTGTCAATTACAGAACAGACTCTGCTGGACATCATGACATTAATAAGACATTTCAAACATTAAAGTTGGATACACAGTTGCAGTTTGGGTTTATAGTCAGCGTTTTGTTTAGCCTGGCAAGCCAGACCCACATCAAGATGTTGGTTTACAACATTACATTACATTTGCTGCCGCTAGGGTGCGTCTAGATTTCTAGGCTACCTTTTGTTGTTCCGACCAAACAAAGCCGTCATTCATCCATCAATCCAGTTTAAATGCCCACTCTGTTCAACGCTGAGATCCTGTCTCACTTCAACAGCCTCTCACATGTCTCTCGGTTTTATCAGATTATTCCTATGTTGTCACATCATAGTTTCATTTCTCTGATATTAGTCATGGTTTTATGGTGTTTTGGGCTGATGTTAGCATTAGCATTGTCAGCAGTGTCACACCGCTTCTGTCAGCTGATGTGTTTCCCCACACTATGTTCTGCTTCTGTTTGCAGTCAGAACTAATAACGGACAGACTCTGTGTAAAAGTGAGACTGTAAGCATGAGACTGTCTCTGCTTTACTCAGAGAGAAATCTGTGACTAAGGTTGGTGAATTTAGTCTAGTCATCAGTCTCCTGAGAAAGCTTGTGGCACACTTTCAGTTCTTAAAAGGCAAACTGAATGTTATTCGTAGGTTCTTGCTGCACAGACAGTCATTATATAGATTCACGTGACTGTTTTCCAGTCTTACAGTGACCAGACTTGCAGAATTGCAAAAACCTTTGCATGAAATGTTTTACCAGCATGAAAACTTCATTTGTAAATGTTCAATAATTATTTATTATTTCATCAAAATGTGTCTTTATTGAAGAGAGTGTAAAATTAAAACTCACTCACTCATCTTAAATCTCATCAGCAGTTCTTTGTATGGAATTTTATAAATACAGTAGAGTAAAACTCTTATGAAGAACTTTTTTTTTTTTGGCTTCTGTACCTTTAAGACTCCTATAAGTACACTACTGATCGAATGTTTGGTGTCAGTAAGATTTTTTTTATGTTTTTGAAAGAAGTCTCTAATGCTCACCAAGGCTCCTTTTATTTGATCAAATATACAGGAAAAACAGTAATATTTTAAAATATTTTTACAGTTTTTCTATTTTATAAATTTTTAAAATTTAATTTATTCCTGTGTTGGCAAGGCAAAGCTGAATTTTCAGCATCATAACTCCAGTCTTCAGTGTCACATGATCTATTATGCTGATGTCTTATATTTATCGATGTTGATAACAGTTGTGCTGCTTAATATTTTTGTGGAAATCAAACTTCCAGGATTCTTTGATTAAAAAGAAAGATAAAAATAATAATATTTGAAATCTTTTGTAACATTAAAAATGTCTTTACTGTCACTTTTGATCAATTTTATGCATCCTTGCTAAATATGAGTATTAATTTCTTTTTTTTAAATCGTACTAACCCCAAACTTTTAATATAGTGTACATTACGTTTGTTATGATTGAATAATCTACAAGTACTAGCATAGATTAAACTGACGTCTATTAGATAAATTGATAAATCTATCAAACAAAATTTGCTGCTATGTAACACAATACAAAATTAAAGTGCATTAATATTAACTGAGCCATGCGGAAGATTCTTGGAGATGTATAAATATCAGTGGTCAAATGTTGAAGGCAACATGACATAAAAATTGACACTATTTAAACTTATTTCGATTTCAACTGACGATTCCATTCTGGTATCTGATGCAGACTTTCCAAGATCCCATCAATTCCCGTTGGATAAAAAAATAAAAATAATTCTGACCTAGTTTCTTTTTTCCATGGAATATCCTATTTAACTGAGAAATGCATCAGCTTCACATTGACTGATTTCTCTCTGTTTCACTCTCTTTCAGTGCGAGTGCCGTATTTTATAGATCTGAAGAGACCACAGGATCAGGGCTTGAATCACACTCACAACTTCTACCTACAGCCGGAGGAAGGAATCAACATTGGAGTGTGGTGAGAACACAGACTACGGCTAAAATACAGACACAGCCTGGCTTACCTCCACTCGCTATCTCTCTGTCCTCACATTCTCTACCCTACAGTTTCTGTCCCCCTCTCTCTCTCTCTGCCTATGGCCATGGCTGTCTTTCTGAAGGGCGCACTTATTGAAACGCAGCCTGTGGCCCAAAGTATGTAAATCCGTAGTGACAGAGGACTGCACGGGCCCGTGGCTGCTGGCCATTGGGTGTGACTGAATGTGTGTGTTTGACTTTCACTGAGTAACATTGGAAAGGGCCATATAAGCCTCCTGGCACTGATGCTTTAGTTTTCTCTCCGTAAATAAGCTCATTTGTGTACTGGTCATATTCAATCTTGAATAGGAGAATCTTTTGTAATAAATTCTTGGTGAAGTCCTGAAAGAGTACACTACTATGTTTGGAGTCAGTAAGAAATGTTATTTTTGAAAGAAACTAATACGTGAAATGAATAATCCAACAAGGATGCATTAAATTGATCCAAAAAGTGACAGTAAAGACATTTATAATGTTGTATATGTATATGTTTTTCAAATAAATGCTGTTCTTTTGAATTTTCTGTTCATCAAAGAATCCTGAAAAAAAAAATATTTTCAACATTGACAACTATAATACTAGTTTCTTGAGCAAATGATTTCTGAAGGATCATGTGACACTGAAGACTGGAGTAATGATGCTGAAAATTCAGCTTTGATCACAGGAATAAATTACATTTTAATATATTTATTTTATACTGCAATAATATTTCATAATATTACTTTTTTTACTGTATTTTTGATCAAATAAATGCAGCCTTAGTGAGCATAAGAGACTTCTTTCAAATACAGTAAAAATTTGACCGACCCTAAACTTTTGAATAAGTAGCACGTGATTCACTATATCAAGTGCAGGAAGCAGTGTTGTAACAGCTGTATGTTCTCTCTCTCTCTCTCTCTCTCTCTCTCTCTCTCTCTCTCTCTCTCTGTCTTTCTCTGTCTCAGGCACACAGTACCTACAGTGATGTGGAGGGAGGCTCAGGCAAGAGATCCTGAATGGTTCGACAAAAGCTTCCAGTCCAATCACCCTGTCATCCTGTATCTCCATGGTAATGCTGGAACAAGGTAAACAAACACTCAGGGACACGGGATCAACACCACTTTCTAAAGCCCACTCAATCTCAAAAATGATTCAGTGTCCGTTAAAGGCCAGTTCACACTGCACCAACAGTTTGTCAGGTTTTGTCGGGTCCGTGTGTGTTACCCATCAGCATATGTTGCTGTTGTTTTTGCTCATTGAACATGTTTGTTGGGTCGTGGAATTGATGTTCTTTAATCTGGTGATTGTCTGTGTTGTTCGCTGTCGGTGCAATGTGAATTGGCCTTAAGGCTGGAATACAATATACAGCTTTTGCCCAGATTTTTCTCACAATTTACAGTCAAGAGTCGTCGATGCTAGTTGCCGATTTCACAGAAAATCGTATTGTGTGTGATGGGCACAGACTCAGATTTTTTGCTTTAGACTATGATTCCAGCCATATGGAGGAAATCAAACATGTTTGATATTTTAAGATATTGTTTTCATTTGTCATGCACCTTGTTGCTAGGAGAGTTTGTTGTGTTCAGAACATGATGTAATATGATAGTATGACGCCCATTTTTCTGTTATCATTTTACAAAGTCGGCAAATGCCGGATGTTTTAAAATCTGTTCAAATTTGAAAAGTCATGTAGTGTATTCCAGGCTTTATAAGGATTCTGTCAAATGCAGTTCAGTAGATGCAGTTGTTTGGTCACTTTACTTGAGTATGTTTGTGTGTGTGTGTGTGTGTGTGTGTGTGTGTGTGTGTTTCAGAGGAGGGGATCACAGAGTTCAGCTCTACAAGGTAAAAAAACGAAAAAACAATTGCCTTAAATTTTCACCGCCATTAAGTTTGCAGTCAATTCGATTTTTTGCAAAGAAATTAATTCTTTTGTTCAGCAAAGATGCATTAAATTGAAAAAAGTGGCAGTAATGTTACAAAAGACTGCTATTTCAAGTAAAGGCTGTTCTTTTGAACTTTCTATTCATCCATGAATTCTGACAAAATAGTATCATGATTTCCAGGAAAAAGCTGTTTTCAACGTCAACAAAAAAAGTGTCTTGAGTATCAAATCAACATTTCACAATATTACTGCTTTACTGTATTTTTTATCAGATAAATCTTTGAAAAAAACATTAAAAAAAAATTACCAGCCCCAAAATTTTTGAACGGTATATTTAAGATTCGAAAGCTCTGTCTGGAGGGTCAAAATGTATGTATTTTGATGTAAGTCATTTCTAGGTTTGGATGAGTATCGAAAATATTTGTGTTTCCAGACTATTGCCCTTATTCAGTTTTCTAAAATATAAAAATTATAATTTCTACAAATAAATTGATCATACAAGCAGAGTTATTTTCCCCATGGCGTTTAGAGCAGGCTGCCAGCGAGCGCTGCCAAAAGATCAGTGCTAGGCTGGATCTGCTGGAGGGACTCTCTACTGTGATTGGTTGTTACAATGAAGTGTAATTATTTGTTAAACAGTGTTTACAAGTATTTTTATGCTTTATCTAACAGCCAATGAAGCAAAGTAAATGGACATAAACATTCCTTCTGTTGCAGCAGGGGTTAAAGGTTTACTGTTATTTAAATTTACATGACAAAAATGAATAACATTGCACTGTTTTAGCATTGCAGTTTTAATAAAATGCTGTGCATTGAACATGTCTGGGTTTGGTGTTAATTGATTTGTTTGAGCTACAGTAGTTAATACTTCCGGCAATTATTTGGCAACCTAATAGTATGTTAACAGCTGGATTTTAAAGGAATAGTTCACCCAAAAATGAAAATTTCCTGAGTATTTACTCACCCCAATGCCAACCAAGATGTATATGACTTTCTTTCCTCAGCTGAAGACAAATTTAGGTTTTGGAGGGAACCATTCCAGGATTTTTCTCCATCTAATGCAAGTGAAAGTTACCCAACGTAAAGCATTTCTGACGGTCTCAAAATCCGTATTTAGGCAGCTTCAAAGGGCTCCACACAACCCCAGCTGACAAATAAGGGTCTTCTCTAGCCAGATAATGAGTCATTTTTAGAAACAAATAAACAATTATATAATTTTTAACTACAAATGCTCACCTTGGTCCTGCTCTGTGAAAGAAAGTCATATACATTTTGGATGGCCTTGGAGTGAGGAAATGATCAGGAAATTTTTCCTTTTGATTTTTTTTTTCCATTTTAAAAATGGTCTGAAGAATCTACAAAGAAGTTCTGGAAATTTGAATCTGGAAAAGTATGGATTTTTTTTTTATTTTTTTTTATTTTTTTATTTTTTTATGGAAAATGAGCAGGAACCCTTTTTTTTATCCATTTGTCTATTTGAGTAATGTCAGACATTTTCTTTTCCTGTCTCTGCAGGTTCTTAGTTCATTAGGCTACCATGTAGTCACATTCGATTATAGAGGTATGTTGGGTGTCATTTCTAAAGCATTATCCTATCATTTGAGTCAGAATCCCATTCCCAGTGCCGGATTGAAGCACCGTGTGGTTTTGTTTGTTTGTGCAGGTTGGGGTGACTCTGAGGGCAGCCCTTCAGAGAAAGGGATGACGTCAGACGCCCTCTTCCTCTACCAGTGGATAAAGCAGCGGATTGGCCAGAAGCCCCTGCACATCTGGGGTCATTCACTCGGCACAGGGTGAGATGAACTCGCCGGAGCCATCTCAAAGAGCTCTGTGGATAGTGTTCCTTTCTCTAGAAGTGGAACTTCTTGTTCTTGGAATAATATTTTGGCATTCATTTGACATAAAGGAATTGATTGTGTAACTCCCTGTGGCATATTTGAACTGCTGCTGATGCTGTACATTCCTGTTTTTCCAGAGTGGCCACTAACCTAGTGAGACGGCTGTGTGACAGGGGTACGTGATCATTAGTTTGTGTATACTGATGGGCAGGAATGTTGAACTGAGAACAAACCATAGCCAGCAGTGTAAAACTACAATTTGAGACCAAGTAGAAACTTCCGACAGCTGGTTACAGTCGGTTGAACCTTTATCCTTCAATGGCTAGCACCCATTTACCTACCTTCAAAGAAATCACATTGAATAAAGGGATGAATTCTATGTCACCTCATTATTATTCATGAGCCAAGTACATTCTTGTAGACATGTTCCCAAATTAAATGATTGAAAATTCAAAAGTGTGATTTCCAGGGCTGTAAAAGTTGTGGAAATGAATACAATCTTAAAAGGTCATGGACATTTCTAGAGTCAATATACACTGCTATTCAAAAGTTTGGGGCCAATCAATAATTCTATTCAGCAACGAGGCATTAAATTGATCAAAAGTGAGAGTAAAGACATTTATGATGATACAAAGAAAATCTATTTCAGTAAATTACTGTTCTTTTGAACTTTCTGGTCATCAAAGAATCCTGAAAAAAATTAGCTACAGTTTCCACAAACAAATTAAGCGGTACAACCGTTTTCAACATTGATAATAACAAGAAATGTTTCTTGAGCAGCAAATCAGCATATTAGAATGATTTCTGAAGGATCCTGTGACGCTGAAGACTGGAGTAATGATGCTGAAAATTCAGCTTTGAATCACAGGAATACATTTTTTTTTTTTTTTTATATATATTAAATAGAAAACAGTTTTTTAAAATTGGAATAATATTAGGTTTTTAATCTATTTCTGATTTTATACTCTACTCAACTTCTATTTCTGATTAAATAAATTCATCTTTGGTGAGCAAAAGAGACTTCTTTCAAAAACATTTTAAACAAAAGTGTAAAATTTTCTCAATATGCTTCTAAAGTATTTATTTGGCTAGAGTTTACTGTTAAGTGAGTGTGATCTATATCAAGGATATTTTCAAAATCCTTCCAATCCTCACAAATGACTGTAAAAGTGATGGCTAATTCTGGAAAAGCATTGGTCAGAAAGTGTGGAAACCCTAAATGTCAAATTTGAGTCTAAAACATTTGTTAATATTATTTAATAATAATTATAATTGGCTCACATAAAGAACGATGAATGTAAATTGAAGTGCCCTGATCGCCAACAAGAGTTTAGGAATATAATTTCTTTATTTCTTGTCAGTTAGGAAGCTGCGACTCTGATTTGACGTTTCAGAAATAGACAAGCTTTAATAGGCACTGACTAGATTAAGAGTGAACTTATGTAATCGACAAGCACTTCAAGTCTTTAAGTTACATAAGCCTGTATTTGAGCCGCTGTTACAAAACTTGAAGGAATTATGCAGACTTCCTTCCTCTGTGTTTATAGGAACGCCCCCTGACTCGCTGATTTTAGAGTCGCCCTTTACCAATATCAGAGAGGAAGCCAAGAGCCATCCCTTCTCTATGGTGAGAAATCAAGTTCCTGTTCACTCTCAAAGTATCATGTATTGCCTTTGTGCCATGAATAAAAGCAGAACTGACCTTGGACATTGATATATGTTCATTTATTATAAATGTGTAACAGGTTTACAGATATCTACCAGGCTTTGACTGGTTCTTCCTGGATTCAATTACTGCAAATGACATTCGATTTGCCAGTGATGAGAAGTAGGTTCTTCTTGTCTTCTATTTTGTTTGTTTCTCTGTAAGTTTAAGTGTGATAGTTTGTTTACCCTGTGTCCACCAAGGGAAACTGTTGAGTGTTTACACATCACTGTGTCCTCACAGCTGTGTTGAGATAATAATCTCGGCTCTCTGTTCTGTAGCATTTTACATGCTGGAGGCTTCATCTTCCTCTGAGAATTTGTTTTAGAAACAGACTTAATGTGAATGCTTGTATACTGTAAAGAGAGCACTTTAGTATTCAGCCCCATGTGACCATTGATTCTTCTGACATAGATGCAGTGAGCATGGAATTAATTACACAGACCTCCAGTGCAAGTTCCCAAGCTGTAATAACACAAGCCCTATGAAATCCCTATAAGGTTGTACCTCTTTTGAGTACTTTGGAGTATTTCAAACACCTGAAAATGTGTCTGTCTGTCTCTTAGTGTCAAGCACATATCCTGTCCGGTTCTGATCCTGCATGCAGAAGATGACACAGTCGTACCCTTCCAGCTGGGAAAGAAGGTAAAGTATCAACGTTAAACAATGACGGGGGTTCATTTAAAGGGATACTTCACCGATTAGCATTAAGCTTTGTATTAGTAGAAACCCAGAAGTATTCCCTCCCTCATGTCCCCCTGAGACGAGATATTTCTGTTTTGTGTGTCTGGGAAAAAACCTCAGATGATGCAAAAAGCGTCATTTTGCGTCATCTGATGCTTTTTTGGCCAGAGACTATAGAGACTACAACCAGTAGTAGGAGCTAGTTCCGCATGTTTTCGTCCCGCCCATAGGGGGTGGGATCTCACGTTAAAACGGCGTCTTTTCAGTTTCGAGTCAACAAGTAACCTAGTTGTATAATTTCTTCCGATACTGCCCTCTGTAACCGCTAGGCATGGCTTGGGAGTGGCCTCGTAGGGCAGCGAAGCAAGTGCATTCTGGGAGTTGTTGTCTTTCATCAACATGAGCCAAAAATACATTTTCTGGCTTTTCTCAGTGTAGAAGGCACCAACTTCTAAAATAATTTCACATTTCTACTACATAAAATACCCAATTTAAATACACATTAATCTTTCCAGTGGTGAAATATCCCTTTAAAACTGTAGAATGGAAAGTTCAGACTCTAAATTCTGATTGGATGAGATATGCTCATTATACTTGGATTCAAATAATTTTGATCACTTGTTATGATTAAACCTAATTTCTGCTTTTAAAAGCACATATGGCATGTCTGATAGTATTTTTTTTTTAAACTTTTATCTGCCATATTTCTCAGGCTCAAGTTTTGCTATATACATGTGAGGATGTGTATTAAACAACATGTTACATGTCAAAAAAAAAAATCATATACCAAATAAAGTTGCAGTAAAAATAGGTTTTGTTTTGTTCAGAAATAACCTTAACCTAAATATATCTTCATTATAAACCATTGGTCTCAATTTGTTTCTTTTTTTAAATTAACTAACATTATTATACTATATAGAACACAACCACAGTGTTACTTATAGCTGTTTGATGTAGGGTTATTATAGTTAACTAAAACCATTAACTAAAATAACACTGGTTATTAATAATATTATTATAATTATTATACAACAATAATAATATATTATGGTAGCTGCTAATGTATTTGTTTTTTTAAGATGGTCTGTTCTCTGTAATAATAATAATAATAATAATAAAACAATATATTATTATATATTTATATTATTATTTTATATATAATAATAATTATATTATAAAAATAGAATTAATATAATATAATCATTATTAGTATTAATAACAACAACAGTAATAATATAAAATAGTACCTGCTAATACATTTGTTTGAAAGATGCGTTCTCTCTGTTTATCCACAGCTGTATGATTTGGCGGCTCAGAGTAAGAGTCTGAATGGACATAAGGTTCAGTTCATCCCATTCTCCAGCGCTCTGGGATACAGACACAAGTTCATCTACAAGAGCCCACAGCTACCAAATATACTCAGGTATGTACTGTACACTTTACAAACTGCTGCCATCTGTACTTTTTCCCAGAGCTCGGTGCTGACAAAACAGTTCAGCAACATTAATCTTATTTTTTGGGTGTGAATACAAGCTATTTTTAGGATTGTGCCAGGTGGTGTAATTTTGACATTCTGCTCCAGGTCCCTGACCAACAGCCGAGGCAATAGTAATTCAGACATACATAAATCACTCTCATTCCGCTCTGTTCCAGTTTGTGCTGGAACTGAACCAACAAACAGATCTGGTTTGATTTGAGATGGGGTTATTGGTAATGATTTCTTTAGGGAGACAGACCTTTACATTTCTTTAGTAAACACTAGAGGTGGGGTTCTCAAACATTCAGTCAACTGAACCGCTGTGACAAAATTATTTATTTGAGATAGCCTGAGATTTAAGTTATAACCTTTAGTTTTCTAAATGTATTAAATTGAGTTCATAATTGAATGACTGATTCTTTTTTAAGTTGAGTTAAGTGTTATTTTAATTTGTTCACTTTTTTTATTATTATTAATTATATATTAAATACACCTGAATATATTTGGACACTGAGACAACTCTTAAACTTTATGTATTAGTTAAAGTCTGCAAGACTTTTCCCAAGAACTAACTACCTTTCATGGACATGTTTTCTTTTTCAATTACTGTCAATTACAATTTTTTCAACTAGACTAGTCCGACTCCAAAGGTTATGTTTTCTGGACAAATTAGATCAATTTGTCTAAATTTAACTGTAAATCTATGGTTTTATAATTGAAAACATTACAATTCTTCTGTGAAATATTTTGCTATCTATCTTTATATATGACACTGAAGTGTGGCTAAAGCATCAGAATCCTTCTATACTTTTATATATATTTGTGTATTCTATTATACATATTCTTGTACATATTTATCAGTGTTTTTATAGATACATTTAATGTAATTTATATTGATTTAAATGTATATTTTTGTTTAGTTAATAGCATTTCTGCAACTGTAGCAAATCCCGGTCAAGAAACGGTCCCAGTTTTATTTCTATTAGATTTTGAGAAATCTAATGTGTTTTTGTTCTCTTTGTCTCTCTGTCTCAGTGATTTTCTCAGTGCGACGCTTCCTCACATGTAGTCAAGATCATTTTACCTGACTGCCCTCTCTCACACACTGTCAGTTAAACACACACACAATGTACATTATCCGCACTGTGTACATCATGTGTACATGTGCACACACACACAAGCATGGACTGAAGATGCACCGGTTCCTTTTGCATTCCTTTGTTAACACAACCTACGGAGGGAGAAAGTTATCATCTTTGAGAGAGTGATTTGTTTCACTGCCTCATGTTGTCATGGTAACAGATCTGAAGGGGCTGCTGGAGCACAAAGTATGCAAAATAATATGCAAATATGCACTGAAATTAATGCTTAAGTCATCGAGCCTCTTCAAAGGAAAGAAGTACAGATGAAGTTTTAACGATGGCACTGAGAAGACCACACAAGGATCAAGGTCAAAGGGACGAATCAGGACAACTTGCTATAATAATGTCACCGTCAGTGCTTGCTGACTGCGATTCACTGTTTTGTTTTTATGAACGTACAATAACCGACTTATTAACAATATCATGGACCTGAAATCCACTCAATGTGAACAGCGAGTTGTTTTAGGTTGAACTTGAATTATGTACAATAAAATGTCTTCTTTCTTTTTTGTTTCTTCCCATTTAAATGATGCGTCTCCTGAATGATTTTAAAGTGCAGATTTTTGTGCTGCCTTGGCATTAAAACTCTGTGACTTTTTTATGGGGTTTATTGTGTATTGTGTTTATGCTGTAATGTTTGCTTGGTACATATGCAACCTAACTGCAATCAGAACTGAATGAGCTTTTGACATGACATTTTCCTCCCCAAATTCCCAATGTTTCATCATTTTAATGCATTTGGTTTTTCTATGCTAGTTTGCATGCAAGTTACTGGAAAAAAAGATTGTTGCACTCTCAATAGAAAAAACTGTATGCAAAATCATTTTCTTTTCTTCGTTATGTGGGTTATATATTTTCTTTGGTGTTTATACTCACTTTGCACATTCCAAAAAATTATTTATTAAAAACATTAATTCCTTGTTACCATAATATGTTGGATACCCAAATCAAAAATCCTAGTGACAAATCTTGATAACTTATTTTTATTAATATTACATTCAATTCATGCCCTCCCCTTTATTATATAGAGCCAAAAAAAAAACTTTATATAAATCAGCAACTCACTGATGTACACTACTGTTCAAAAGTTTAGGGTCAGTAAGTTTTTCTCTTATGTTCTCCAAGGCTATATTTATTTGACTAAAAATACAGTAAAAACAGTCAAATTGTGAAAGGGTTCCTATGCAGTTTGGAGATTGGGATTTGGTTAGAGTATTTTCCAAGTCTGGAAAAGTCTGGAAAAATATAAAATTAAGAATTTCTAAACTTATACAAGCAGAGCGGTTTCACGGCAATATTGATCATTTAGTGATTGTCTAACATGACAATGAATTTAAGGCGCACATTTTCATTACACAAAACTATCTTTGCCATAAGCTCATTAAAAGAATGCGACTCAAACCAGCAACAGATGAAGGATCAAATGATCATTTAACTCAGACTGTACTTTGCTGTTTGGTGGTCGTGCCACATCAAACCACATTTACAGTATCAAACTGTGTCAGTTATTAAGCACTTTCGGTTTCTTCTCATCATGCCAGCACACGTTATCACTTCTAGAAAACCGATTAAAAATTCAAATTATAGATGACTGTACTGTATATCAAATATAGTACTGAAAATAGTGTTGTATGCACCTTTTATGTTTTTTTATGGAAAATGTGTAGGAACCCTGTATTACAATATATTATATTGCATAATATTACAACATATTTTTAAAATATAATTTATTCCTGTGATGCAAATCTGAATTTTCAGCATCATTACTGCAGTCTTCAGTGTCACATGATCTTTCAGAAATCATTCTAATATGCTGATTTGCTGCATTTCTTATTCTCAGTGTTGAAAACAGTTGTGCTGCTTAATATTGTGTAACCAATGATATTTTTTTGCAAGTTGTTTTTTTGAAATCTTTTGTAACATTTGTCACTTTTGATCAATTTAATGCCTCCTTAATGACTTGCTAACTTCTTTCAATAGAAAAGATCATTCTGAACCAAAACTTTTGAACAGTAGTATACTTTGTTTACAGTTGAAAATATATATGTTTTTTCTAACAAGATCATTCTGACCCAAACTTCACTTTTAGTGTATCTTCCAATGTTTTATAGTTGTGTTCTCTAATATTGACTCTATAAAATTTTGAGCAATAACGACACATATCTTTGATTTGCTCTGACATCTTGTCATGTATATTTGATGAACATATTTTCTTCCCAGTGTGCACTGACCATCTGATAATTCTTATCTGTGAACACAAGTTAATTTCACTGTAATACAGGCCTTTTGAAAATCGAGATCTGCTGTATTGTTGCTCTGTGTGTCAGGTTATATTTGTCAGATATTTTTGGGGCTGGTAATGATAGGAAGGTCATGTGTGCATGAAAGCTTGGATCATCTCGAGGCTCTGTTTGAACAGTCAATGTTACTCTCAGAAAGAAATTGCATCCCAATATTTTTTGTTTTCTTCTGCCAGTGTGGGCTCATGATGGACTGATACACTGAAAGCAAAACAACCAAAATCTCTTAATTTGCGAAGGATTATGTAGAAATGATCAAGTTTTAGCAAGACCACCAGGTCCTAGAGAAGTGCAATAATCGTATCTAAAGCCGAAAGACAACCATACTGTATGTAAGACCAAAAACAAACTATATAGAGGTATAAATGAAGTCACTTAATTATGTATCCTGTTTTGTTAGAATGTAAAAATGGACCACTGTATATTTGGATGTCACTGCTCTGAACACAGATTTTATTCTGTCGTCTTCGTTGATGTTGACCAAACTTTGCATATTTGAATTGAACACTTATATTTTAAAATAATTTTTTGTAATGAAATGAAATACTGCCCAGTTATTTCAACAGCAACTGTTACTTTTTGCAGACTATATCATGCGTGGTTTACAATGTTTGTTTTCTTCTAAGCTGCTAAACCTTACTGGACACATGCACAGATGTAAGTACAGTATGTTTGTTTGTAAACAATAAAGGACTGGAAAAGAATTAGGTTTGTGTTCTGATATCCACTATTTTTAAAACTTTTATACTGAATCCCAGGACGGCATTTTTTTTTTTTTAAGTACCTCACTGACTGACTTTTTTTTCCATGTAGCAGAACACACATGCATATACACTCACCTAAAGGATTATTAGGAACACCATACTAATACTGTGTTTGACCCCCTTTCGCCTTCAGAACTGCCTTAATTCTACGTGGCATTGATTCAACAAGGTGCTGAAAGCATTCTTTAGAAATGTTGGCCCATATTGATAGGATAGCATCTTGCAGTTGATGGAGATTTGTGGGATGCACATCCAGGGCACGAAGCTCCCGTTCCACCACATCCCAAAGATGCTCTATTGGGTTGAGATCTGGTGACTGTGGGGGCCATTTTAGTACAGTGAACTCATTGTCATGTTCAAGAAACCAATTTGAAATGATTCGAGCTTTGTGACATGGTGCATTATCCTGCTGGAAGTAGCCATCAGAGGATGGGTACATGGTGGTCATAAAGGGATGGACATGGTCAGAAACAATGCTCAGGTAGGCCGTGGCATTTAAACGATGCCCAATTGGCACTAAGGGGCCTAAAGTGTGCCAAGAAAACATCCCCCACACCATTACACCACCACCACCAGCCTGCACAGTGGTAACAAGGCATGATGGATCCATGTTCTCATTCTGTTTACGCCAAATTCTGACTCTACCATCTGAATGTCTCAACAGAAATCGAGACTCATCAGACCAGGCAACATTTTTCCAGTCTTCAACTGTCCAATTTTGGTGAGCTCGTGCAAATTGTAGCCTCTTTTTCCTATTTGTAGTGGAGATGATTTCCTGTTGTAGCCCATCCGCCTCAAGGTTGTGCGTGTTGTGGCTTCACAAATGCTTTGCTGCATACCTCGGTTGTAACGAGTGGTTATTTCATTCAAAGTTGCTCTTCTATCAGCTTGAATCAGTCGGCCCATTCTCCTCTGACCTCTAGCATCAACAAGGCATTTTCGCCCACAGGACTGCCGCATACTGGATGTTTTTCCCTTTTCACACCATTCTTTGTAAACCCTAGAAATGGTTGTGCGTGAAAATCCCAGTAACTGAGCAGATTGTGAAATACTCAGACCGGCCCGTCTGGCACCAACAACCATGCCACGCTCAAAATTGCTTAAATCACCTTTCTTTCCCATTCTGACATTCAGTTTGGAGTTCAGGAGATTGTCTTGACCAGGACCACACCCCTAAATGCATTGAAGCAACTGCCATGTGTTTGGTTGATTAGATAATTGCATTAATGAGAAATTGAACTGGTGTTCCTAATAATCCTTTAGGTGAGTGTACATATAAACCACAATGTGAACAATTTTAATAGACAGGGACATACTCAAATCCAGGTAAACTAGTTATACTACAGGGAAGCCTGGGGTTAGTTTCTTTTCTTTTTATTTTTATGTATCAGGTTTAGGCCATGCCTCATTCAGGTGTTCACTTTTACCTTACCCGACACCTGTTCAAGCCATTCATTACTATACTGAGTGATATGAATGTGGCGTTAACAAGACAACAGCCTTCAATCTTTACAACAATGAACAGATTCTCCAACTTACAATTGGAATTGCCTTGTTTAGTCATTTTAGTCAACAGCATACTGTTTTTATTTATTTTATTATTTGTTAACAAGGTAATTTCCTTACAGTACTTGTGTAAAAAAAAAAGAAGAAAAAGAAAACAAGGCCTCAGTACAAGTGTGAATGTTCAAAGATGACATCCATAAGCATACATTCAAATGACAGTCTGGAATCTGAAATGCTGTTAAGAGCTGAAAAAAGTCAGAATTTGCTTTATGAAAAGGGTCATAGTTCAAGCTACAGATACATTAGTGCAAACATATCATCACTTGGTAATACTATGCAAAATAGAGCACAAATTGACATCGGCTCACCCTGACAAAATAGAAAATATAATGTACTATTTGATGGATTCCTGTGAGTTTACATCAGCCAGCTGCCATATATCCTCTATTCTCATTGTTTTATGAAATATTTACATTATTGTTGTTAATATTGCACAGTATGCACACAAGGCACCCTTTAACCTGTGTCAGAAAGCTTGAATAAAAAGATAATTCAGTCATTACTGCCGTTTGCCACTTTTGAGATGGTTGTTTCTGACTGGTTATATACTGTATTTTAGGGCAGGGAGACTAATTCTACTGAATTTAAACAAACTAAAGGGGGCTGATGATCAAATATTTCCTGAAGCTACTAAGAAATAGTCCAGGATGCAAATGATAGTTAGGTCTCCAATGTTTTCCAGTTGCTGATTTCATTTCCTGAAATACATAAAACAGGTACAGAACTATAGTCTTGGCATCTCTGTTATAATCAGTCAGAATGGCCAACCTTAAAAGTGATACAAGGAATGCACCAAAATTGAGAATTTACACATGCATCAATACAGCTGTAAACTGAAGCTAGACTAAGCTCTAACTAAATGAAGCTTCAATAAATTAGTCTCAGATGAGCAACAAATTGAATTGGCATAACCGAATTCATGAAAATGGAGTATGGGCAAGTGAAAGTAACAGTGATTTTAAATATACTACAGTGTAAGTGCACATGGAGGGGTTAGTTTGTGTGTATATTGGGGGTACACTACAGTCGTGAAATTCAAAGGGGTTCAATATGGTGTTATGCATAG
The DNA here is from genome assembly GCF_965113295.1 of Leuciscus leuciscus. Classification (NCBI taxonomy): domain Eukaryota; kingdom Metazoa; phylum Chordata; class Actinopteri; order Cypriniformes; family Leuciscidae; genus Leuciscus; species Leuciscus leuciscus. Next base: position 20,168,696 of record NC_138741.1, read on the forward strand.
TGAGAGAAACCTGAAGGCACACCAACACACTGGGAATGGTTGAGGAACAGGCAAGCAGACCCAGTGTTCCCTGCTCCCTCATTCCAGTGGTTCATTAGGTGGCGGGATCTTGACGTCCGACGGCTCCACTCCCCAGATCTCACGGGCGTACTCCGTGATGGTGCGGTCACTGGAGAACTTTCCAGAAGCAGCAATGTTCCTGATCACTGTTTTGGTCCATTCTTTTGGGTTCTGATTAAAAATAAAAATAAAAATAAAGAGTGGGGAATTTTACTTATAATGAATGAACAAAGCTTTAAAAAAAAGTTGCTTTTGGGAAACAAGCAGTTTTGCCCATACAACTATTTCTCAAAAATCAGTTCTACATTTTGAGCAGTGGAAGACACATTTAAACTCCAAGTAGATCAATCAGCCAATAAATGGTCATTTTCAGATTATGACCATCAGCTAACAATTAACAGGAGTGTTAGGCGCCCACTTGTGTCAATTACAAAAACATTTTCTGTTCTCAGATATTTTATATAATTATAGTTTATAACATATTAAAAATGCAGTTTAAAATGATATACAGTAATTATAGGTTTAATATAGATCAAACAGAAAAAAATATTTAAATGTTCAAATTATGAAATAGCCATTGAAAAACCCATATTGGTAGATCATCCAAACTCACCTTGTAGAGTTCATTAACTTTTTCTTGACTACTGATATATGATTCATAGTCTGCAAAAACCTTGAACCTGAGAGAGAAAAACAACAGAAGTCAGACACCTCCTACAAATGAGAAAAAAAAGTGATCATACATACATACATAAAATATATAACATACAGAACATACATAAAAGACACCAGAAAATGCAAACTATTTCAAAGAAGGAGTGAAGCAATAAATTACATTCAGACAAGTGCACTCTTTGCTGCCCACCTGTCATGATTCATGAGCATGTTGACAATGTCTTTGAAGAGTTCCGGCTCTTTGGGGCTGAAGAACCCAGTGCTGATTTGATCCATCACCTGTTTGAGTTCAGGAAGACGCTCATAGTATTCACTGGCATTGTATCTAGATCACAAACAGTGATGTTATTGTAGACTCAAACTTTAACTATTAAAAGTTGTTTTTCAGTCACTGATATAAAGCTGAAATCAAATAGATGATAAATATTAGATGAAAAACTTGAAAAAGATGAACTCATGAAAAAGTAAATATGTAAAAACCAAAAAAAGCATAAAAAAAATTAAATAAAAAAAAAATCACATAACTAAAATAAATAACCAAAATTTTTGTATAAACACTATAATATCAGGGGTGAATCAAAGGTGATTGGGATGGTTTTTGAATTTCCGCCTTGTGTAAACAGTTGTGTAACAAGTTTATATTATAGTGAAATGATGCGTGACATACTCTATGTAAATAAGCCAAAACCCTTCTTTTCAGAATTAGTTTTTTTTACGTTAAGCATAATCCAGCTAGCTCTTGACCATTATTTGTGGATGATTAGGGGTCGCACAAATGAAGAGGTTGGGAAAAACCAATTTCGAGTATAAACAATGGTCCTCTATTGCAAGTTTGGTAGCACTTTAAGCACTGTCCCAATCACCCAGAATCATGGCGTCCCATCCACCTAAATTGTGACTAAATAAAAACAACCCAATTCTGAATTTGTTAATGATTTTGTTGCAGTAGAGCATCATATTCATGTTTCCATCAAAGGTTTGTGTAAAATAGTAGTTATGACAATTTTAGGACCTTATTACGAAAACTAGCAAAAGCTTGTAATTTTCCTCATGCATTTGAGGGTCAACTTCTTGTTTGTACAATTTTTACAACGAGGTCTCACAGCTAGGGCTCGGCAAAAAAGGTTACATTTTTCCCTCATTAAAATAATCTCTGTATAGTTATACTATCCTATTTCACCCATCCCAATCACCCTTAATTCACTCCTATATAAATAACACTAAAATAACAGTGATCACAAAACAAATCCAGTCAGAAGAAAATAATTTCACAAATGTCACAATCAGGAAATTACATTTATGTTTGGTAACACTTTACTACAAAGTTTCATTGGTTAACATTAGTTAACTACATTACTTACCACGACCTAACAATGAACAATAATTCTAATGCATTTATTAATCTTACTTAACGTTAACTTCCAAATTTACTAATACACTATTAAAATCAAAAGTTGTACTCGTTCATATTTTTAAATGGTCCAGAGCTGTAACGAACTATCAATGAACAGTTATACTTTTAATAACTAATGTTAGAAAAGATTAATACTGTAACAAATGAAGTGCTTATTATTAGGTAATTTTAGCAAATGCATTACCTAATAGAACCTTATGGTAAAGTGTTTGACTTTATCATTCCTCCCATCTAGACCTATGATTCTCTCTCTTATTCGGTTTATATCTATTCACTCTTTCTCACCCCTTTTTGTCCATGGCCTCCACATCCTCGACCCGCATGCCAAAGATGAACAGGTTTTCCTCTCCAGCTTCTTCTGCCATCTCCACGTTGGCGCCGTCCATGGTGCCGATGGTCAGAGCGCCGTTAAGCATGAACTTCATGTTTCCCGTCCCGGAGGCTTCAGTGCCCGCCGTGGAGATCTGCTCGGACAGGTCGGCAGCGGGGATCACTGAAGAGCAAAGCACATGACAAATTCAAATTCCATTATAATCTATGACATCCAATAAATAAAATAACTATGATGCAACTTTAACAAAATAATTATTAGATTATCTTGACAAATATCTAATCTGATATTTTTATGGCTATCCATCAACAGTTGTTAATGCGTTTACTCACCTTTCTCAGCTAATGAGACTCTATAGTTCTCCAGGAAAATGACCTTCAGTCTGTCTCCCACCACAGGATCATGGTTAACCACCTCCCCCACTGAGGTGATCAGTTTAATGATAATCTTTGCCATGTGATAGCCTGGTGCCGCCTGCAGGAGGCAGTGCAGGATCAGAGAAAAAAGCCTTTTAGCACTGGACTCTTTGTGGTTCTCAACCTTTTTGACTTTGAAGGCCCCCAGAGTCCAACACAATTTTCGAGCTGCTTGTTTTCAAACTTTTTAACAGAAACTGGGAGTGTCAATATATTAAGATAATTATTTTACTGATTCCAGAAGTTTCACAAACAATATGTTCTTTAATAAATCAATAGTTGTTGAGGGCTGGGGGAGACAAAAATATATATTAAGTTTTCACCTTGGTTTTATGTTTTTTTTTCTTTTTTTTTTTCCCCAGCATTTCAGCAAAGTTTGATTATGTTCACATACTATTATTCAGAATCCCTTGAATTATATATATATATATATATATATATATATATATATATATATATATATATTTTTTTTTTTAGGGCTGTCAAAAGATTAATCGCATCCAAAATAAAAGTTTGTGTTTAAATAATATATGTGTGTGTACTGTGTATAATTAAATTTGTATCTAGAAATACACACACACATGCATGTATATATTTAAGAAAAATGTGTTATTTATGTATAAAAAATATATATTTATATTATAAATGATCTATAAATATATACAGTATATGTATGCAAATATTTCTTAAATATATACATGCATGTGTGTGTATTTATATATACAAAATAATTATACACAGTACACACATATATTATTTAAACACAAACTTTTATTTTGGATGCGATTAATTGCGATTAATCTTTTGACAGCCCTAATATATATATATATATATATATATATATATATATATATATATATATATATATATATAATTTTATTTTTATTATTCACATACCTTTCCTCCAATCATTACGGTCCTGGGAACAAACTTCTTGTTTGGTTCTTTCTTGATCCCTAGAAAAGTGCAGAATAAAATAATTTATGAAAATTACTCATTAAATCATTCATTAATTTGATCTATTTTTACAAAGTATCTAGATATAATTATGATAAAACAAAAACAAAAAGTGCAATGTTCTCTTTGGTCAGTTCATCAGTGCTCAGACAGGTGGCAGTGTTCAAGCACTGATCTTCTATCTTGAATATATTGCTGTGTTTTTCTTTGTGTATTTCCGTACTGTTGTATAGAGTGATGACATGAAGGCAGTTGAGCAGTTGTCTCTTGTACTCATGGATTCTTTTGACATGGATGTCAAAGATGGACTCAGGGTTTATCTTTACTTTGTACTCATTCTCCAGATAAGCTGCAAACTTCTGCTTATTCTCCTAAAAATGACAAAAAAAAAAAACAAAAAAAAAATTGTATTTAAACATGAAGCCAAAACTTCTCTTTCTTTTTTTAATTCTTCTGTCTTTTAAAATTTTGAAAAAGACTCCTGTACATTATAAATATCAAAATCGAAGAAGATATGTCTTTAATTATAATAAAATAAAAATAAAATAAATAAATTTAAAAGTAGACCTGCTTCACTTTAGCCACATCCCGAATGAACATTTCATCATTGATGAAGTCCAAAAGTTTTCTTAGTTGGAACAGATCCGTCAGGAAGTCCTCGCCAATTTTCTGAAAGGGAAAGATAGTGAGGGACAGAAAAAAAAAAAAAAACTGTGGGGGTAGAGCGAGCAAGAGCTGGATAAAATAAAATAAATAACATTTTAAATAAAATACTACACAACTTTACACCAACTGCATGAATAAGTTGATGTCACCTCAGCGATGATGTCAGCCAGGCCAGGGTTGCAGAGCAGCAGCCAGCGCCGAGGTGTGATGCCGTTTGTCTTGTTCTGAAACTTCTCCGGCTCAACGTCACAAAAGTCCTTAAATCTTAAACCAGTTTAAAAAATAAATTAATTTCTGCAAGTTCTAAATGTAACTATATCAAAAGTACTTAATGTCAATACACACATGACCTAAATAGCATTAAAATAAAAATGCTTCCATGGCTCCCTGGAAATAATTCATTCGCTGTCAAATATTTGTGTAAATAGACTTACGCACTCTACTCACACAGTGGTTTTGACAATGTCCGAGTGAATCCGTGCAACTCCGTTGACGGCGTGTGACCCGACCACACAAAGGTGAGCCATGTTGATCCTCTTTGGATCGCCCTCCTCGACCAGAGACATCCTGCGCAAACGATCATGGTCGCCTGGATACAGCGCAGCAATTCTCTACAACAGAGAGTCCATCAGACCAGCCAGAAATAACTATGATGATCTTGAGTTAGTGTATGTGTGTGTCCTCACATCCAGATGCCGCCGGTTGATCTCATAGACGATCTGCAGGTGTCGTGGCAGAAGCTTCTCAAACATGTAGACAGGCCAGCGCTCCAGAGCCTCGGGTAACACCGTGTGGTTTGTGTACGCACACGTCTTTGTGGTAACCTCCCACGCCTACATACACACATACGCACTTTAATGCAGATTTTGGAAAGTTAAATTATAAATAAAATAACAAAATGAATAAAATAATAAAATAACTTCCAAGAAAATTGTATTTAAAAAGAGTCTGGCTGAATGAACAATACTTTACAATCAATATATTAGCAAAACTTTGTCTATTACTCATGTCAACATGACTAGGCAGAAAAATACAAATGCTGAACAACAAAACAGCTGTGAAGGAATTATCTTAAAACCCAGTTTGACAGCCTGAACATCACACCTTTTCCCAGTCCAGCTGCTCTATATCCACCAGGATTCTCATGAGTTCAGGAATCGCCAAAGCCGGATGAGTATCATTCAGTTGAATCGCCACCTGAGAGAGTGGTTTTGAAACCGTTATTCTTCGTGAGAGCAAAAACCTTTGCTGTTTTTACATTTGTGACTGAAAATTCAGTCAATTAATGTATTTCATGTCATATAACCTTTTCAGGGAAAGCCTCAAAAGAGGTGCGCACGGGATCCCTGCAGCCAAACTTGGAAGATTTAAAGCGTCTGATGATGTCCTGCAGAGTAGCAGCCACCACAAAGTACTCCTGCTTTAAACGGAGCTCCTTCCCTTCGAAAAACTAACACATGCACATACAATATTAAATACAGACACACTGAAAGTTTTACAAACAGCAAAACATTCCATTTACTGTCAGTTTTTTGGACAGAATAACCAAGCATTGTTCTTTCTTAGTTTAGTAGTTGTGTGAATAAAAACAATATACACTAATGTATCATGACACATAGAACCACTGTTGCTCAGAACATATCAGTCTTCCATTTTCATACTTCCTTCCTCAATGTATTACACATGTCAGTGGCACTGTTGCATAAGATAAGAGTTTTCTCTGCTGAAATCTGCTCATGCCAGTCAGCTAAAGCTTATTTTGCATACCAGCACAGTTTAAATTTACACACATATGATTGTCAATGTTTGTTAGTAACATAACGCATATCACGTTCAAATTCTCCCTCTCCCTCTCCATTCTGTCCATCAGACCATCAGGTATCCTTAGCAAGAGTTGTATAGCACTGAAAAGTGAGTGTACGTACATTGTCATTGGGGTAGAGCACCCGGGAGATGTTCTCTGCCAGGTTTCGGTCCAATACAGCCTGGATGTAATCTCCCACATTGACTAAAATTAAGAGAGAGCATTTAAAAAATGACATGCTAAAATGCCTGTTTTGTAGAGTATTCCTCACAAGCACAGTCTTAAATGAGTTAAATGAAATTATCTTTAAGAGTTGGGAGAAAATGGGATGCGCGTCATATACTGTATGGTATGTCTTAAAAGTGACAGCAGCCTAATAAACCCACTGCTGTCTGTCATCAGGTTAATGATAATCAAAGAATCACTCGCTGCTCTTGGCTGAATAACTTTTGTAGCTTTAATAAGGATTAATCGATATTTAATTTATAATTTACGCAGTGAAGGCTGTGAAGTGTTTGATAACTTTATTAAATTTGTATATATCCTACCTGTTAGACCTACCCGAAAATCTTAAAGCACTGTTTACAAGGTTACACATGGGTCAAAAACAACAGCAGGGCAAGTAAAAATCTGAACTGGTCTGACTGGGCCAATAGAAAAAACTGAGCCCTAATATATATATATATATATAGGGCAGGTAAATGTGACATTTATTATAATGGGTTTATGTGAAGATTGTTTTAAGTTCACTTAAATTAAAAGGTGTTATATTTTTTAAAGCCTAATAAATGTTAAAATGTATAGCTTTTAATTATACTGTAATGCTGAATGGCTATAATTAATAGCTAAAATTGATGGGGGAAAATCAATTTTATCGAGGGATCAGTAGCAGTATTGGTATCGGTGATACTAGCCTTAAACAAATATTTAAAACTCAGGCTACTGTCTTTATGTTGTTTCTACATTAATTTGGAGATTAAATGTGAAATTTTAAAATTAGTTGCAATTCATCTTGATTAATTACAAAAAAAATGGTGAATAATTAGTTCATTTTTTAATCGATTGACAGTACTAGTGTGTGCGTGTGTGTGTGTGTGTGTGTGTGTGTGTGTGTGTGTGTTCATTGTATGCATGTATAAACCTTAATAAACCTTACGAGTATGTGTCTAATATAGAATGAGACATTGACTGTAGAGCTCAGAGGCCCTACAATCATGAAGGACGCTCTCAAAAGCAGGCGTATCTATGGGTAACGCTGGCCTGTTGCCAGCTGCTCTCCTGTTTCTGTGCTGCTGATGCATTGCTCTGGTGAAGAGGCCTATATTTAGTATTCTACACAGAAACCATTCTCCCAGGAAACAAGTTCACTTTCATATAAACTAAACTGAGAAGGTAAGTGTCGAATCAATCAAACTAACAGTAATATAAAAGACTATTTCAATAATACTGCAAGCAACTGGAAATATCAAGCATGTAATAATCTAAGCTCACACAAAGCTCACCTGGAATCCTCCAAACAAACCAGGACAGAGAAGCTCACTTAATTTCAGCGATTCAGCCAAAAGTAGAACCAAACCATAAATGTGTTATACTGGAGCTCAGACTGCTTATCATGTGAGCTGATCATTGTGTTGACTCACATTCTTGCAGGTTGAAATCATTAGGAGCTTTGGCAGACCACAGTCTCATAGTATTCACAGTGTTGTTTTTATAACCAGGCACAGGAGTGTCATAAGGCATTGCAAGCACCACCTGCCGAAGACAAGACAGAGCGCTACAGTAAAATATAGACATGAACTGACTTTAATTTTGCCATCCTATTTATCCACAATTACAGTAACATTCAAAAGCTCAGTAAGTTTTTGTTTTTGTTAAAAGAAATGAAGGACGCATTAATTTAATCAAGTGTTACAAAAAAAATATATTTTAAATAAATTATGTTCTTTTTACCTTTCTATTTAAAAAAACATGTATAACGGTTTCCAAACTTATTAGGCAGCACAACTGTTTTCAACATTGATATTAATAAAAAATGATTCTTGAGCACCAAATCAGCATATTAGAATGATTTCTGAAGGATCATGTGACACCGAAGACTGGAAATGTTGCTGAAAATTTTGCTTTGCCATAAGAATATGTTATTTTTTATTGTAATCATTTTATTTATGAAAATATTTGTATAATAATTAGAAATAATATTACTGTTTTACTGTATTTTTGTTCAAATCAATGAAGCCATGAGCATAACAGACTTCTTTCAGAAATATGACATTCTTTTGAATGACAGTGAATGTGGTTGAAGTTGTTTTTTTCTATAGCTATGTTTTCCCCCTGATATCCCACTAGATTATCACTGACTGACCTGAGTGTCAACCCACTTTGGTCCCTCATGAGTATGCTCCACTCGGCCATAGAAATGCACAGGAAGCATGTACTCGGGACGGGCCTTCTCCCAAGGGTTACCATAACGAAGCCAATCGTCAGCTTCCTCAACCTAAAAAAAAAAAAAAAAAAAAAAAGAAAAAAAAAGTGTATTCATATTTTCAGTATTTGATCTACTAACTAAATAAAATGAAATGCAATGGTAAACATATACTGAAAATTACCATTATAAATACTATTTTTCAGTTTTGGTTTACCTGCCAGCCACTGGTGATCTTCTGATTGAAGATCCCAAACTCATAACGAATGCCATAACCATATGCCGCCAAACCCAGAGATGCCATTGAGTCCAGGAAACAAGCTGAGAGAGAAAGCAGACATCAAACGTCCAATATGTCGGGGACTTGTACTAGGATGTAGGGAGTTTTAAATGTAGGTACCTGCAAGACGCCCGAGCCCTCCGTTTCCCAGCCCTGCATCCTCCTCAATCTCCTCTAATTCTTCCAAATCCAGGCCAAGCTGAAGGTCAATAGATTTTAGATTTCATGTTAAAAAAAATATATAAAAAAGAAAATCACATTGGGCAACACAATTTCAACCGATTATGCAAATTTCGTGCAGTTTAATGTTTCGGCAATTTCCATGTTCTCTCATTCAAACAAGGAAGGGTTTAGACTAAGAGTTTTGCAAGCCTGTGGCAACTGGTCTACATCCCCCATGAGCGCTCTGTGGGTGAGCAGGGGAAAAACAACAGCTGTTTCTAAAGTTTCAGGATGTTTAAGTAACAGAGCTCTGGGAAAGTTCTGCAATTCAGTAACAAATGCTTTACAAGAGCATTAAGTTTGCTATGTCAGTGATGCATTTCACCTGGTAGATGGCCTCATCACAGGTATTCTGCAGCCCAAGATTTATCATGGTGTTCTGTAGAGTTCTGCCCATGTAGAACTCCAGAGACAGATAGTGGATGCGCTGCAACAAAAAACACACAAATAAAACCTCACTGCATCTGCACAGAGACATCTGAACTAGCAGATCATGTAGGCAGAAGACCATAGAAAAGATGTGACAATACAAGCTTACAGTAATAAGAAGATGCAACATTTTACTGTCTGATAAAATTATAACATTATACTATCTTATAACACTTAATACTCAGTATATGAACTTGAACTGAAACAAAAGGTCAAGCAATATGTTGTTTTTTTCCCTCAAATTGGCTGTTTATATTATATGAATTTACTCCAATATTATAACATTTATTTAAATATTTTCTAAAAAATATTTGAAAACAGGAAATGTGTATTCTCCACAGACATATATGTTAAAATAGTTTGAATTAAATCAACTCTTAGAAAAATAAATCACTTTAAAATGATTTTTTGCAGTCAGTGTAAGCTTGTATTTTCACACTTTTTATATGGTTTACTGCCTACTTATACTCTCTGTTACTGAAGTACAACGTTTGACCTTGTTGGCTTGGTATCAACTTTTCATAAGTGTTCATTCATTAGATGTCTGCCCCTGGGAGAAGTTTACAGACTGCTGAAGGCCTCAAATACACATTGAACAACATCTAAATACCACAGTAATAAATAAATAAATAAATGCATGCTTCAGTTTAACATGCTGAGATGGGGCTTAATCACTGCATAGTGCATACTGTGGGTTTAAATAAAGTGACAGTGTTTTACTGTTTTCCAAGGGTCTGAACTTCAACAAGCGTAGTGCTTGACGAGAGTGAAGTTCCTGGAAATGCTTCACATATTGGTGTGCTCAACCATATAAAGCTATCTGCTTCCATTAAGAGATATCTAGACAGGAGGGAAAACACAGGCTTTCATTACTGGCTCAAAGGACACACACATCTCTGGAAAGCTGTCAAGCCCAGAACAGGAACATTCAATAAATAAATGATTTCCAAAAGACCTAAAGTACAGAAAATTACCATGTAATGCTGCTTTAATTCAAAATACATGGTTAGATTCCATGTTCATCAACAAACAAGTCACAATAAGCTTTACAGCCACATCAATGGAGCCACAAAAGATTAAGAAAAGAAGCACTTTCTCCTAGTTACTCTCCAAAAAAACCCATCATGACCTCCCAACTCATTAAGCACCCAGGTAATAGTTGTCTATTAATAGCCACAAGTGATGCTGCACATGGACCATGTCAATGCATTAAATAAAACCTATTATCTTCAACTGGGTTTGACAGTATACTGCAATCTGTACTTGTCCTAGTGAGCACAGAGAATAAGTGGTTGCAAAATACTTAATTAATGACGACCTAAGGAACAGATCACACTTTTTTAACAGCTGACCTCATGTCAATGGATGGCCAATGCAAAGAACACCAAGCTGAGGAAACAAATACAGGCCTTTAACTCTCCCCAGAAAACAGTGAAATTAATGACTGACTCACAATAAATGAGGAAATGACTGTCCAGGTCATATTCACTAACATTTACAATGCACTTAGTATGAATATGATTATGGTTTGTGCACTTAATTTGAACAAAAGAAGCCACTTGATACAGCAGTGTGCAATTCTGCAGTAATGCAATTATAGAGGCCCAAATTTGCCAAATGCATTTAACAAAATGTTTAAATTCGTAAACATTAATGCCACATTAAAAGCATTTCATGTAACTTATCCCACTAGTGCACAAACATGCCACTTCCTCGCTGCAAGAGGAGGAAGAGATCCGTACCTTCGGGTCTTTCTCATAGTAATACTGCTGAGTGCGGATCCAGCGGCCCACCAGGTGATCCCGCACCGTGTGTGCCAGGGCGAAGTAATAATCCCGCGGGGTGGCCACATTGCGGTCCTTCACTAGGGTGAAGTGAAGATGCCTGTTGAAGCTCTTTTTGATTTCGGCAACATCCCCCAGTCCAGCTATACCACGAACACTGATCTGCTTGCGCTTTTCCTGATCGGATAGAGGTTTGGACATGTTGTCAATGCGTTTAAAAAGCAAAGAATGAAACTGCTGGACCCCTGACTTGTGCACAACTTGGTGCGGTGGAGAAGGACTTTACGCGCACTGTTCACTGGCTTTGAGACACACCCCTATGTCAACTGGAGAAGAAGGTGGGCGGGCTTAAATCCCGCCTGTTTATTGGCCATTGACACTATCGTAATTGCGTTCCCATAGGTTGCGTGAGACGTCAATCATCCATGCAAAGCTAACTACCTACACGTCTACTAATGTATTCTGCCCTAGGTGAGCCGGTTTGAGCGAATTCGACGTTTTGGTGTATAATCATCTGCATTTGCGCCAGCAACTATTATAACATAATAATATAACATTTTGTAACACCATTGCCTTTTTCAGCTCGTAGTAAAGATGACTTATAAATGTTGACTTGCCTATTTCCTTGCGTTTCCATTATTATAGGTAACGTTATACTTTTTACTAATTGATACAGTTCCGGATTGATTTCGATCCACAATCTGGCCGTATATGGAGCCTTCAAACATTTAGAAGTGGGAGGAGTCGGATTTAGAAGTGAAGTCTGATTGTAAGTGTGGGAACTGTAGCTGACTTGCAGTGAGAGTAGCGTGACGGACTATTCTTGATCTAGAACTATTTCCAAACATTTATAATTATTATACCTAACTTAACTTGCCCCAGATATGATCATCCTAGTGCAAAGGCCTCCTTCCATCCTAAAATTAAAATCGAAAAGGCATCAATTGTTTCTATTATGTTGCATTATTGTAGATGTATTATTTATTTAAATCAATTCATTTTAGTTTAATCTTATTTCTTTTTTAAACTATTCCACAGACCCCCCGGCACTCCTATGTGGGCCCCTTGGGATCCCCGGACCTAATTTTGAAAATCCCCGTTTTATGGAGTTCAGACAGGAATCCAAGTCGCTCTCAGGCACATGAAAATGTATTTTCATACCGTTTTCAATATATGGTCAATGGCTTCCACTGCCTTGTCGATACCCATCATTTGCTCCCAAAGATAGGCAAGTTACAAGGCAAGTTATGTTCACAGACCCTTAAGGACAAGGAAACTCATATTTTGTAAATGCTATACAGGTTAGGAAGTGAAGTTCCCTTTCTAAAAACCTCTATACAACATTCTATGAGTAAACCTGAGTAATATATTGTGACATTCGGACTGCCCATGCCCAACCCCTGCAGGCCTTAGTGTTGCGACACCTGCTGGTGCCAAGAACAAACAGCAGCAAGTTTGAGGTTGAAAGACGTGACTGGAGCCAGACCACATCCTGCTGTCTCATTCTACGACCTTCTTGTGAACTTTGTGTAATTGCACTTTCTCAATACTGGAAGCAAAGTTTTCAACAGACTCAGGATCTTTTTTTTATGGCATTTCATATAAACATATTTAATACATTTAATAGTAAAGAACATGGCCTCATCAAACAGCAAGTTAATAAATATCTGAGAAAAATACATGGACATGACTGCAACAGCTCAGGTCTGTTCTTACCAACAGAAAAAAAACAATTTTTTTTTCCTACCTCTGAGAGTAGATATTTAATAAGAAGTATATGATTTGTTTAAACATTTGGAATATATTAAACCGATCTAAAAGCTACAAAAATAATTAAACACAAGATACAAATGAAATCATTTGAGGGAAATAATTTTTTTGATCAGTTATGTATAGTTAACCCTGACTGATATGATTCTGACATGCTGTAAACACCCAGACCAGTACATACATTTTACCCTCACACATAGTTTAACACCCTAATAAGAAACATTCATAAAGTCAGAGGTATGTATAAAAACTCACATTTTCAATAAGTTCAATGACAAAATGGCAAATACAATCAATGTAGATATTTTTTTCCCAGAGAATAAAAACCAGTCAGTGCTTTACTGGGTTGTGGAGCATTACAACGTTGTGAGTGTGTGTGTTTTCAGCACGTTCCGTGCTTACGGAGTGACTCTATGCACTGGAAAGTGGCACCGAGGGCCCAGCTAGTCTCCACATTATTTATTTGTCTTGCCAGCTGAAATTTAAACAGAATGATACGGTTAAAGAAAATCACAGTTCGCCCATGAGTCATGGCATTTGTTCTTCAAAATATTACAGATAAATCACACACTGCTGTAGTTGACAATATATGTGTGTTGCAATCGGTGTACAAAAGTCACCACACAGTCAGGAATCATAAATCAAGAGTAGCACACCTTCAGCTCTTTATCAGGCGGGAAGTCAAGCTCCTGAAGTAGTACAGAGATGTAGGTCAGATCCAAACACAGGAACGGAGTCTCATTTATTCCTCCGGCTGACATGTTATTGCACACTGCACCACAAAGAAGAGATTCATTTTTTGTTGAGTTAAGGTAAACTAAGTGATTTTTTTTTTAAATCTAATATTACAGCAATAATGCCATCCTGAAAACTTATACCTGCCACAATAAGTTGGTAAGATTTTTTGTTTGTTTTTGAAAGAAGTCATTAGCTCTCACTAAAGCTGCATTTATTTGATCAAAAATAGAGTGAAAAACAGTAATATCGTGAAATATTATTACAATTAAAAATATGTGTTTTATATTTTAAAATGTAATTTATTCCAGTGATGGCAAAGTGATTTTCAGCAGCCATTACTGCAGTCTTCCCTGTTTTTTGAAAAATATTTTTGTGGAAACAGAGATGCATTTTTTCCGGATTTTTTAATGAATAGGAAATTCAAAAGAACAGCATTTATTTGGAATCTTTTGTAACAATGTAAAAGTCTTTACTGTCCTTTTTGATCAATTTATGCATCTTACTGAATAAAAGTATTAATTTCTTTAAAAAAAAAAAAAAAAAAAACACTGATCCCAGACTTTTGAATGGTAGTGCATTTAATTAAGAGTTACTTGCACAAATATAATCAGACTAATACAACCATATCCAAACACTTACCTTTTTTGGCTCCTTCAATGTAATCACTGACTCTGACAGTTCCCCCTTTGCTTTCATCTGAGACAGAGACAAACTATTTGTATATGACTCATTTGCTAATCTTAAATCTTAGAAAAAAAAGAGACAATGTTTGAATCAGATCAAACGACAGAAATCAGACTAATCTCTCACCAATGAGGCCCAGATCCACAGCCTTGTCGTAGTAGTAAGAGAATGCGTAGAAGTCTATGTCTTTTACTTCCTCTGTTTTTCTCACCCGTTTGTAGATCATCTTTTCCACTTTTTTAAGGCAAGACTCATAGATGGGCTCCCCTGGAACAGAGCACATACACAAATGATTCAAATAAAACACAAACAGGTTCAACTCTTCATTGATAAACAGGACTGTTTATTATATATGTTACACACATCCACATTATATATACATTTTTATAAGATCTTATATATGATACAATTCTGGGGAGTAATTAAACACCCTCCTGTGGTGAAAATCAAGTTTTTAATGTGTCTATGTGGTGTTTTTATATGCTTTAAGACAAACCATGTGCAAATTCATTGGTTAACACCATTGCAGAGTATTTCTTTAAAACTGCAGTGAAAAAGACAGTCTCAAAAACACAGTTTAAAATCGCTGGTGTTTCTAACGTCACAAACTACCTTGTAACCAATCACGTCAACATGCCGGTGGGCTTTAGCGTATCATCATTACTATGCTCTGAAGCAGGGGAGTCTCAATAGAAGCCAGGTTATCCTGCTATATTTTTGTTGATTTGAAAAATCGGGTAGATTTATATTTATATTATGATGTTATGATGAACTATATGCCTTTTTCCACTGACGTTCTAAGTTGTTTAAATCTTTTGTAAGGATACTGATTTTTAGAAGGCAGACAGATTGTGTAACATTAGCAACACATTATCAGCTGTTTGATAACGTAGTCAAGCAAAAGGCTAATCATATTAATTACCGTTTTGTGTCTGACATTGTAGACAGTGATACATAAACGCATTACCATTCTGATACATCCGACTTGTAGACAACCCTATAATTCACTCTTCCACCTTTTCTTCTGAATCAGTTTCTGGTTCAAACATATTATGGCTGAAACCAGTATTTCCACTTGCCATTGTGCAGCGTTTACTACAGTAAAGTTGACAGAGAGGACCAGGCATTCTGAGCTCGAGTGAGTGGAGACGGGGCAGTGATCAAAGATGAGTTTAAGGGATAAATTATTGATTACAGGGGGACTTTAAAGGTTAATAAATACAAAAACCTAACCCATACAGACAACATATTTCATACCTTCTTTCTGGCCTTTCACAGTATAGAGTACTTCTGCATGCTCCCACTGTCCAGAATAATCTGAGGCTAGACATGGACTAATCAGCTCTTGGGGTCCTGCTACTGAAGTAGAAGTAGAAGTAGAAGTAGAAGTAGAAGTAGAAGAAGAAGAAGAAGAAGAAGAAGAAGAAGAAGAAGAAGAAGAAGAAGAAGAAGAAGAAGAAGAAGAAGAAGAAGAAGAAGAAGAAGAAGAAGAAGAAGAAGAAGAAGAAGAAGAAGAAGAAGAAGAAGAAGAAGAAGAAGAAGAAGAAGAAGAAGAAGAAGAAGAAGAAGAAGAAGAAGAAGAAGAAGAAGAAGAAGAAGAAGAAGAAGAAGAAGAAGAAGAAGAAGAAGAAGAAGAAGAAGAATGATTTATTTATGCATACTAGCGTTTTTACTGCCACTATGTGGAGTAACTGTGACACTGCTGAGGAAGACAAATCCAAACATGAGTTCTGCAGTGCCACCTGGTGGCCAAACATAAAAGCACGTTTACACAAATACATGCATGTCTTGCTCATATTAACCTTAAAACCCACTCTGAGAGAAGCGGGATACACTCATACAATGGACAAAACTATAAACAAAGAAATATGATTACATCTGTAGTGTACTAAATGTAAATCTCAGCAGTAAACTGCATGTAGAAGCTATTGCACTGATGGCAGTTTCTCTCTTTGGCCTCAACTAAATCAGTTCAACAGCTGGCCACCAAGGAATTAATCTTCAGTGCGTTATTAAGAGATTAGATAATGGCTTATTTATCTAGTGAATGAGGTCTTTAAAAGCAAGAGATGAAGAGAGATTGTAGACCACATACAAGGCTGTCCTTCAAACCCTCCCAACACAGCAAGTCTGGCTGACATCAAGCCCAGGCCAAGGTAACTGCAGAGAAAGACCAGAGACATTAAAGGGGTGAATATGCAAGATACAAAAAAATACAAATACACTACTGATAAAAAATGTAGGGTTTTAAATAAAAAAGTGCTCTTCTTTTGATCTTTCTATTCATCAAAGAATCCTGAACAAATGTATCATAGCGTCCACAAAAACACTAAGCAGCTCAATATTGATAATAATAAGAAATGTTTCTTGAGCAGAAAATCATCATATTAGAATGATTTCTGAAGGATCATGTGACACTGAAGACTGGATGAATGATGCTGAAAATTCAGCTTTGCATCACAGGAATAAATTACATCTTAAAATATATTAAAATAGAAAAGAGTTATTTTAAATAGTAATAATATTTTACAATATTGCTGTTTTTACTGTATTTTGGTCAAATAAATGCAGCTCTGGCGAACAGAGGCTTCTTTCAAAAGCATTTGAAAAGTCTTACTGACCCTAAACTTTTGAACGGTAACGTATATATACGTATTTTATAACATTTAACTATAAATCACAAATATTTCAGCATTTCATATGAAAGTATGAGGTATGAGATTGCATACTTTGGAGCAAGAGTCATACACCAAAAGTGATTCCTCATCCAACACTATCTTGCCATTTAAACATCAATGGGTAAAGAGTCTGTTTGGTTGGGCTCTGCTGGAGGGTTTGTTGCGTCAAATCTCCTGCAGTGAATAACTAGTAATTCTAGTAATCTGGAGATGAGTCCCACGATGGGATTGTAATTGGAGGCTTGTGTGATTACACTCTAATCAGGAGAGCGAGGCGAGGCAAACACACACTGCCTCATAAACACTTGTCATGCACTAATCATTGAGCTAACATAACCTAGAAAGCCCTGGACAACCCTGACCAAGCACAGCAACCAACGGGTGGTGGTGTCAAACATCGGACAGAGCTTTGATCCTGGTGCTAGAAGACTGCAAGTCACGTAACATCACTGTTGGACTGAAAAGCTGAAGCATAAAAAAGATCTGCAAGGTTACAAAGCTCAAAGTCCACTCTAAAGAGAGATACAACAAACGTCTCGTTTGGACTACAACACGATTTTTCCGGATCTTATGAAGTCATAATGTTACTCATTTAAATAATCCCCGCCCACGGAATACGCAAAAAAGGGGACGAGTCCTGGTTGAGCTGCATTAGAGAAGACAGCGTTGTCGCAAAGACAATGTTTTTTTCCACCCCGTTTCCAAAACTCATTTGTTTGGCCTTCCTAAGGCTGGTGGTTAAAATGTATTTTAAAAACTTCCTGAACATTATAATCCCTACGTTTATCTGTGCACTGCACATTTTATGGTGAACAGCTTGTTTTCTGTTGCTTTGGTAAGCTCTCGCTTTTGTAGGATGGTTTACCGCTCCATAGGAAAATTAACCATGTTTTTGTGATCGATTACTGTTTGTATTAGCTTAGTTTTCTGACAAATATCACGATTAAATGGTGCATAACAACTAAAAACATACCACTCTGAAACGTCCTATGAAATCTGTCCATGAAATCAGTTCTGCATGATCCTCTTGTTAACATTGTCAGGGTCTGAATCGGGCTCAAATTGGTTTGAAATTGACGCCATCCTTATTCATTTTTACAGAAGGGGAGGGACATTTCCCGAACGCACGCCAAACGGTGCTAATCACAACACACTGGGAAAGCTAACCAATCACAGCACATTTCGTATTTCGGAAGGAGGGGCTTCATCGAAATTGGCGTGTTTGAGCCAATAATGTAAAATACGTGGAAAAAAATGCATTATTTAAACAATCAAGCAAGAAAGCTATATTCTAGTACACCCCAAAAACAAAATCAAGACTTCGTAAAAGAGCATAACAGGACCCCTTTAAACAGTAATATGCTGAAACTATCACTATAACTTAAAATGGATGTACTAAAGACTTGCATGAGGATATTGGATATTTAATTGTTCGTGGTCATTTTCTATATTTTTACATTCAATATTTCCATCCTCTAAAAATCTTTAAAAACAGTTTAACAACTTAATGTAAAAAATGTAAATAAAATAAAAAGTAATGACCAATCTTCAACCAATCTAAAAATGGATATCCATTTTTCATTCTGTGCGTTATAATGTTGTGATGCCTAAAATTTACTTGCAGCATTTAAAATAGTTGATTTCTGTCGTTAATTTTTCATGTTTTATTTATTTTAACAAAATAGTATATAATTTTAAAGTTTGCAATTTATGGGTATCAGCCATAAATAATATTTTTTCTCAGATTGCTCAGTGAGAATGTGTTAATGTAAAAAAAAAAAACACATGTTAAACATGTTTACACATGTTAAAAGATTTTACAGAAGGATCTCTTCTACAGAATTCAACAGCATAATATATTGCTTTATTCACTAGATTCTTTACCACTTTACCTGTGTGAGTAGAGGGCATGACTGTTGTTGAACATCTGAAACGATGTCACAAAATCAATGGGTGAGGTCTGGATGGTTTTCTGTACAGGAACGGAACACAAACAAGCAAATATTGATGTATAAAGGTAGCATTCAGATCTTCTTGAGCAGGAATCTGGTATAATGAGATTGTACAATTCTAGTTTGTACTAGTCTCACTGCATTTTTTTGTCCAGTATACTTTTTTAAAAACAACATTAGTCAGCAACTGCCTAGTGTAGCAGTTTGAAGTCCAGACTATAACACAACATCTGTCAGCAACTTCAAGTAAGATGCAATCTGTAGAGCAGTTCCTCTCTGAGCTCATGTTTGGAACTAGAGCTCTCGGAGAAACTGTGTAATGACATAATAAATTGGTCCTCAATCCAAACCGCCTGTACAGGACCTGACCTAGTTCAAGAGAAAGAATCTCTCTAACTCTCTCCGTCCAATGTACAACAACCTTCATTTACAAGGCCTATGGGATTAACAGGACATTTGCGGATTAATGCATGGGATGGGAGAACATCACGGTAGTTTGTTAAGAGAGACATGACTTCATTAACATGGGTCTACAGATATTTGTGTATATATATGCATGTACACGGCTCACTTCATCCTGTAGAGCAAAGGTGATCTGGGTCGAGCCTCCTCCTAAATCCAGCATGCCTACTGTAGGAGTCTCAGTGCCATGAAGACTACCTGTAAAGGAGAGACTTTTTAAATCACTCTGACTAAGGAACAAACCAAACATTTTCAAGTAAAAGTAAAGAAGAAAACAAAAGAAAAAAGTTTGCATGTGGGCAGGATGACTGTTGAAAGGTATAAAATAATCATATATTTGTGTCCAGATTCATCTTTGTTATTGTTCTGTTGATGTTCATTGATTAAATTGTCGTGACATACAGTATAACATGACTACTAAAATTGCTTACCTATTAAAAAGTTTATGGTAATCCAAGCTGACATGCCTGTGTAAATACAAATGTGCATTAATTGTTAGCCCAATAAAAAAAAATTTACAATAAAAAAAAAATACTACTTTCTCACAGTCCTACTGAAGCTAAGCTGCAAAAAACCTTTCAGGCAGAAAAATACATTAATCATTTATTACCCACACTTACACATTTATGGCCGGACCAGTCGCAGTGATATAATACAGAGAATGATGGATCATTATTCTTAACACAAAAGAGCTACTTTTTCAAAAGAGAATAAGAATAAACTCCTGGCTGTGTGTAGCACCTGCAGGTATGCAGATCCATCCGACAGATCCCAACATCAGAAACGAGCAGTTGTTATTTAACAAGATCTGAATTTTCAGCTTTATTACTCCAATCTTAAGCGTAACATGATCCTTCAGAAATCATTCTAATATGGTGATTTGGTGCTAAAAGTGATACCTCACCCGGAAATTTTCGGGTTTGTTTACCAACTGTCTTGTTGTTCTGTGTTCAACAGAGAAAAAGACACTCATACAGGTTTGGAACAACTTGAGGGTGAGTAAATGATGACAGAATTAACATTTTGGGATGAACTAGGCTTTTTATTAGTATCAACACTATTATTAGTGTTGATACAGTTGAAAACCAGAGCTGCTTAATATTTTTGTGGAAACTGTGCTATTCTTCTCAGGATTCTTTGATGAACAGCTTTATTTGAAATAGTCTAATATTAATTAACATTATAAATGTCTTTACTGTCATCAATTTAATGTGTACATGCTGAAAAAACAAACAAGTACTGACCCAAAACCTTTGAACAGTACTGTACATTGTATGCTGGTGGATTCCATACATTTAGAGAGTTTAGCATTAACATATAGTCATGGTCCGGCCAGATCACAAAGACTTTGGCGAGTGAGTGCATCATTGGATCTTTGTGCTAAAACTCTTATAAACTGTATGTTTGTTTTGAATGTAGGTTGCTTCTTAACAAAGTAAGGGGCTTTAGCTCTCAGAAATAACCAAACTCACTTAGTATCTATAAACTCCATCCCTCCATCCCGTTCCCTCACATATACCACTTTGGCACAGCATTAACAATAAGTCTGTATGATTTGCTGTGATGGACTAATCTGGTTGGGTAAGCTTGTGTGTCCAGGAGAGTTTAGACTCACGCTGATAATGAGACTGAGATTATCCAGTTACGGGACCTGCAGAGTTTAAGCATTAATTTTACAAAATTTCAAACACAAATTGCTACCCATTAAGCAAAGACAACTTGTATATCAACAAAAAAGCAGTATTAACCTGGCTTTTGCTAAACACTGTTTGCCCATGCTAGTTTTGTTCCTTTAAAAGCAATTTACTGCCTAGCAAATTAATGGCCGCTAATCTGTTTGCTGAGATTATAGTGCACATGGGACATTATCCTCTGGGCTCATTATTACTTGTGTGAACTATTTTAAAGGATTGGATTAAAGTCCCATATACGCATTATCTATCGTTAATATACACACACAGCTCAAGCCATTACTGAAGAAAATTTCAATTTACAATTTATATCTTTATGCCAGAAGCGCAAATGCTTGACAGCAGTGGCCGGAAGCTTTTGACGAGCTGGAGATGTACAGTAACATCTGCCGGTTTCACATTCCAGACGGACAGACTCCTGCATGGATCATAGCTCAGCAAAACACTGCAACTTTACAATCATAGAAACGAGAACTTTTGTCATCAGTTAGAACTTTCAGGATGTGCTTCCTCGGTTTTCCTAATGTAAAAAAAATAACCCTAAAATCTTCAAAGTAGCTTGTCAAACAAAACCCAGTTGATTTGTTAGATGAGACTGTAAAGTCACGTTTTTGACTACAAAAGTAGTTTGTTTGGTTTTGATTTTTTACGTTAGACTCAAAATAAATTTGTTTATTTGCTATTTAAATAATTATTGAAATAATCTGACCCTCATACCGTAATCAAAGAGCCCTGTTGTTAAATTAATTAGATGCTAAAAAGTAGGGCAAAGGAGTAATTGACAAGGTACCTTCGTCTGTGCCATCCATGATTGACACACTGTCCGGTCTATAGAAGAACAAGGATTCGCTAAACACCTCCCTCACCTGCAGCAGAGAGATTTCAGGTTTAGCATGTCAAGACATGGTTAGGACATACTGAGATGACAGGCTGAAGAACAAGAAATGCCAGAAGACAGCCCTCATCTCTACAACCGTACTAAACCTTTAGTGTATTAAACAAATTTAACTTTTACATGTCTAATATCACTGTCTCCTTAAAAACTGTCTCCTTAAAAAATAAGTATTCCTCATTTATAAGCTGCTTTGCAAAAGAAAGACAACATCTGCTAAATTAACAAATGTAAATGAAACTGAAATTTTATGATAAAGTAACCGAATACATTTAGTTAACTCAAAACACTAGCCCTGCGTACTAGCTGTAAGAGTGTATATAGATTTTTCCTAGGGGTTTTTATAATGGATTTTTAAATTTTAATATATAAATAAATATATACTGGATATATACTGGAATTTCCAACTTTGATACAATAACATGAAAAATATTGATATTCGATACCATTTTTGATACCACGGGAAAAAACTTCCATATATACCAGCATATAGATCATTTGTTATTTAAATTAAAGTTACAAAACAAGATCAGCGAGTGATTTTCTCTGTCTTTTGTTCTTTGATTAACATGACAGACAGCAGCAGGTTTATTAGACTACTGTCACTTTAAGAGCTCAGGCATGGATCCAATAAACAGTGTTACTGTTGGCCATTTAATCACAATAAGCCATGAAAAATTTGACATTTTAGTACTCCCGATCTGTTTGAAGGCGGCTTTATGAGAGTGCTATCAGTGGTGAGCGTTCTTTTGGTGAGAGCGGGAAACCTGTGGGAACGAGTAAAATTTCGCTTAATACAAGCACTCTTCAATCGGAGTGAATGAGATGAGTGAGTGACAGGAATGTGTGTCAATTCGCCGTCGGAGAGAAGATAGAGAGAATGTGCAGCTGGCATCTGTGTATCGATACTGCAGAAAAGAAGTATTGGAACCATTTCAGATATTTCAGTATCGATTCATCTCAAAATATTGATATTTTTGACGACACTAGTCTGCGGTAAACATAACTTGACGATACTTGAATGTTTTGTTCTACAACGTAAACTTCACACTTACACTACAAGCATTCTTATCTAGTGACTTATTAGAAACATATGTTGCTTAAAAAAAAAGAACAGCTTCAAAATTTACAAAATGTTCAGGTATCGTCAAGTTATGTTTACCACAGACCTTATTTTATTCATAAATTGAAAAACCCCATAGGAAAATCTTTTGGGAACCACTGGCGAATCTGTCTTCTGGGTTTTGACGTCATCCCTGCACCACTCTATACAGTGAAAGTTTGTTTGGTGACTGATGGATCTCTGACCTTGTCCAGCAGGATGGTGGCCTTCTCACCAGGCAGCAGTCTGAGCCCTGCCGTGGCTCTGAGCATAAGAGGGGAAGAACTCCATAACGTTTCAGGAACCGTGTCTTTAGCAACCTTTAACAGTCCCAACAGCCCCTCCTTACTCTGTAAAACAACAGCACTGGCTACATTAATATGACCATCAAACTGTAGACGGAAAAGATACTATGACAAAACTTTTGCAAAGGCATTTGCGAAGGGTTCAAAACTATAAATCTTGATCACATTTTACTGGTTACCTTTTCTGGGTCATCAGCATATGCAGACAGTCCAGGTTTTATAGCTCTAAATGTCTCGTGGGCTAATTTTGGAGCTTCTGTTAACACACAAAGACAAATGTTAGCTTTAAAAACAGTGACATATCATAACATTGATTTATAAAAATATATTTACACATTAACTTTTAATGCTTTGAATACTTTTAATCAGAAAGGATGCATTAAACTGATCAAGTGGCAGTAAAAAAAATTCAAATTAATGCTGTTCTTTCGCACTTTCTATTCGTCTTCAGAAGCCTGAAAAAAACTATCATGATTTACAAAAAAAAACTTTTTAACACTGATAATAAGTGTTTCTTGAGCAGCAAATCAGCATATTAGAATGTTTTCTGAAGGATCATGTGACACTGGAGTAATGGCTGCTGAAACTTCAGCTGTGCCATCAGAGGAATAAATAACATTTGAAAATGTATTAAATATAAAACTGTTATTTTAAATTGTAATAATGTTTAACAACCCCAAACTTTTGAACGGTAGAGTATATGAAATAAAATTCATAAAAGAATATGTGTAACACTGATTAACTGCAGTAGTAGGGTTCCACGTGGCTTATATCAAAGTTTGCATAATAAACGATATAAACAAATGTTTCAGCCACTGATCAAATTTAACCATACTCTTCGGTGTGACCTTTGACCCATCAGGCTTAGCTAGGATGTGTGTGCATGAGAGAGCGTGCCTGATAGCATAGACTACTTGATGTCCATTATAATATGACAATCATAGGTTTAACAATAAAGGCTAAAGCAGCACTTAACTGATTTAGCTCAGAATTGGGCTGCAATAACTAAGCCATTGGACGATCAGGGCTGCGCTAGGCAGTAAACCTAATATCTGTGGATAACACCCACACAGTCAACATACCCCTGGTTTACTATAGTAACACTATGGTATTTTGGCGGTAAGGTTGTAGATTTAAAATAAATAAATAATTAGGAAGTGTGCATTTCAGTGTACTAGTAGGCAACGAGTTATATAAGTTTTATATAAATAATTACAGTGATCTAACAAGCCCTTACATTTTTTTTATCACAGTAACCATAATTTTCAACAAAACACCATGGCCATATTTCTTGGCACTACTACAAAATCATAATTTATTAACATTAACATGAATTAATATTTAATTATAATATACCTTTTATCAATAACTTTAGTAACTATGGTATTTTAGTGTAAAATATGTTTGCCACAGTGTTATTTTAGTATTATTTAAAATACCACTTAAATTTGAACATACCATTTGGCTCCATCTGAAATTTGAAGATATGAATCCTGGTTCCAGTGCTTCCAGCATCAAACATAATACCATACTGGAAATTTTCACTGACCACCTGAGATGAGGTTGGATGTTTATGGGTATCCATCCTATACTGGGGCAGCTGGTCAGATACCGGTGTCTTGGAGTTATCATAATGGTGTTTGACGTAGGTGAGGTAGACCACCAGGCATCCCACAAACATAAAGATGAAAGCTAACTTTGGGAACCTCATAATGGCAGACAGAGGTACATGATGTGGAGTCAATTTCCCAATGCAGAAGGCTCAACAGTTCTTTCCACTACCTACAGAAAACACACACACACACACACACAAAAAAACATCATATAAAAAAGGAGTTTAAACTTCCTGTGAGATAAAGAAGTATGAAATATCACAGACCCAAGTGAATACAAAGTCATTAGTTTAAATTTGAATGAGAAGCTATGACTAACGAAGCTAACAAAGATTTACAGATTTAACACAGCCAAGACATGCAGTATTAACCTGTTCTCACTCAAAACAATACATGAAATAAATTCAAATATAACAAATGATGTCCTTATATTTTCTGCCACAACTATGACGTCACACAACTTGTAAAGGAATTACTAATAATACCTAGCAACACCTGAAAAACAAAACAGCTGCTGCAATTAATGTATGCGCTATATGAACAATATGGTTATTTTTGTCAGCATTGTAAGATTTTCTTACTGTGATGACAGTTTAATATATGGAGATATTTAAGTAATTAATTTAAGTGAACTCTAGATTATGTTTTGTATCGGTCATGTTGAACAATAATTCACGATAGGCAAAAAGAATACACACACATTGAGTGGTAAAATACCAACAACAAGAGATGCATCCAAAACACAGTCGAACACTTTGGAACATGGTGAGCATTTTAATCTAAAATAATAACTTTATATAACACTTGTACTTTATTTTAATTTGATCTCATGTCTCAAGAATAATTTGAGAACAGATAGATAAATCACATTATCCGTGTTTCTAAGATCGTTATACCTAGTTCTCTGTAGCAAGATCATATTCCTTCGGATCCGAGTCGTGTTTTCTGTATCGACGAATAGCCATGGTGAGATTTTGACATGTTATTCCTTATGAAAAATTGTCAAAATCCTCTGGTCTCGTTTTGATTACGTCAGTAATATAGAATCCTGCAACGTGGAGATGACGTGGAGCGAACACGTACGTCACGCATTCCAAAGAGAAGACAGACGCGCCCTCACACAAACAGTAACACTTGCTTGCAGCAGTGTTATAATGATAAATACTGTTTATGAAAAGACAATAAATATTCCTCAGATATTTTTGTTACGTTCAAATCCCTTTGCTAGGCAAATCCATAGTTATATAGTTGTTAAATCGGCTTAAATGTTAGTCTACTTTGCTTTCTTTTGCTATAGTCTATTCATGATGGCACGCCCAAAACGAACATTAATAATGTTACTGGAAACATTCATAATGTTCGTTTTAATTAGCCTGTTTAGTTTCCGTTTAGATTGTAAGCAAATAAATTGTTTACTTATTCTGTAGCCTACTACTTTTTTCTTTATGATTCCCATTTGAGCCCATTCGTTTTGGGTAAGGAAATTACATGATGAAATTTACTGAAATTAAATCCCTAGGAAAGTAATTGGTTCTGAATAGCAGTATCCAAAAAAAAAATTCACTCACACATGGTTTTGCCTAAAGTTTGAATCCTTTGATAATTCATTTAATTTGAGCTGATTCCATCTGAATCAAGTTAAGTAGGCCTAGACATAGGGTGGGCCAAAAAAAGCATTTGGACACGTAAACCACATTTAAAATATATGAATTTCCATTGCATTAGAAAACAAAACATCAAACCAAGTGGCATCTGACTGCAAACAAATGATGGCATAAGTCCAAATACATTTTGTCTTCATCTTGAACAGTATGGCATCTATATTTTTGTGATTGACATCCAATCAATCTTCTATTTATGAAATGTTTTGCTTGAAAGATATGCTTGTTTTTTGTTATAAGAGCAACAGTTGCAGCACAAGTTCTATTGCCATTTTCAAGCCCCATTTCGACTGTTCAATGCTTCCCTCTTAACCTCCTGAGACCCAGAGAGCCAATTACACTTTCATTGTGCTGTTTTCAATATGGCACCAGCTGGTCTCTCCACCGAGGCCCTGTGAGTTTTGTTAAAGTTTACCAGGCTGTGGCAGCTATACATGACCTGTGGCACATCTCCATTCATTACCTTAATTAACCATCATTAGGCCTGCTATATGGGCCAATCTGTGGTTCCCTCCTACACTTTCTCATGCAACATGCGACACCCCCATCTGAGCTTGAATTTCAGCCAATAAGTGACCTATAATGAGAGGTCCCTGCGAGGGGGGTCGAGATGGTTTTGATGATATTCATTTGACGCTTTCCATTGAGAGTGTCTGCGAGCACAGTGCAAGCTTGAAAGGACCATATGCTCTCTTTTTACATGAGGGTATGTGTGTGAGCGCATCTATCTAGGACACATGGTCCAGCAGGGGGTGAGGGGCAACGGACCGCCTAATATAAGACCATTCTCACTTATCAAAAATCAATGTGGGCGGACTTTTTAAGGGGGAGGGGACGATGGCCATCCCTCCAAACTGTTGCACTCTGACCGCCCCCCTCAAAGAGCGATGCATACATGACTTCCCCCATTATAACTTAAGCAGTCATTACAGACGTACCTCAACAGTTGCAGCAGAAAGCAAAACGCCCCCTCCTCGTCCCCCCTCAGCCCTTAATAAATGACCTGATCTCTGTCTTTTTACTCACCAATAATGGGCTGAGTGGCAGTTTGCATACTGCACAGGGATTGTGAAGAGAAAAAAAGGGAGGGAAGATCAACAAATGTATTAGTAATAAAAGAGGTTTTTACAAAGCTTCTGCTGTTCATTTTTCTAGCTGAAGAAATATTTAGCTGCATATTCTCCACCACAAGATGTATTCATTAATCTTCCAAAAAAAGTGTTTGTTAAGCCTGTTAACTGTCAGGTCCTGGTAGCAGGACACTTGGTGCGTTTTTTTTATCGCCTTTTATCCATATCACATATTTTAGTAATCATCATACATAGGTATCATTCAAAAGCTTAAACATTCAAAATCCACCCTGTGAACATTGTTTTGGAATTGGACATTGCGTTACATTAAATTACACGAAATTACTGTAAAACTTTCAGCAGGCTCAATTTTTTTTTACAAAATTTGGAACAAAACTTGTTTAGACATGTGGCTTTGATTTTCTAGAAATGTTAGTGTCCATATAATTTTTTTAAATATATCTTTTGAATATAATTAGATGTATTCAGTACATTTGCTTTATACAGTAAACTTTTATAATAACTTCTTTACATTTTCCTTTTTTGCTTTCTCTTACACTACAGAATTTGGAACCTTAAACTGGGTTCTAACTTAAGCGCTTCATATATAGAACCTTTTAGAGGTTCCAATCATGGAATCATTTTATGGATTTAGTTTTAATAATTTATTTTATTTTAGTTACATTTAGTGAATTAAACAGATAGTAAACATATTTTATCACTAGAAAAAATGTAATGCAATCATTTAAAACATTTCTCCTTATATTTTTGGCATCAAGGATTCTTTATTGAGTCAAGAACCCTAGGGTTCTATATGGAACCCAACTTAACCTTTTAAGAGTGTGCATTTCAAAGCATTCAGGTTGGTGACAGTTAACAGGTTAAATAAACTACTCCAAAATTCCTCTATAGAGCATCAGAGTGTATTTATTTAACATAAGCTCTTAATAGCTTTTAGCAATTTAATGTTTAATGGTCCCTTAATCTCTTGCTCACATTTTTAACAATAATGATTAGACCATTAGTGGTCTGCATAACCATTAAAAGCAAATTCATAGCAATTACGACAAAATTTTAAGAGCCACTCTCTATAGTAAGACCACTAATCCAGTTCACTTTGACCCAACTGACGTAAAATGGGTGGAAATACTTATACCTTCACCGATATACCCACATACATTAATCTGCCTTGAATTTTTTTTAAAGAGTAAAGTTATTGAAAGTGAAACAGTGACTCATGTGAAGTTGTTTCATCATTTCTAAACAAGTTCTCATAATCCAGATGGATTTTCCACGAAGGTCTAAAATTGTTAAACAAATTTAAACCAATTAATGTGGATTTAAATCACAAATTTGCATATAAACTATATGCAAACTGATTTTTCTCTTAATTAAATAGCATTCAGTGGATCATGCTTCTGTGTAAACCTGTTTATCCTGATGTTTAAACCCCTTGTCCGTGTACAAGTCATTTGAATGCTTACAGGCTGTTTTGTTTCGTAATAGCTTAGATTACTTTTTTTCACAGCTTTAATGCACAAAAAATAAGACATTATCTAAGATCTTCCTAGAATGAAACAATAGTCTAATCCTGCTGCCATTTGTTAATCTGAGAAAACAAGACTCTGATGCCGTAGCGTGTGCATGTTTGGAGGGGGATGTAATAACATCAGATCTACTTTACCAGAATTAGTTATTGTTCCTTATTATCAGTGTGTGTTTTTTTTTTTTCAAGCAATGTTTCAGGAAATTCCCCGAAAATCCCATTGAACACACATTTTAATTTCATTTTTGTAGTTTAATCGTGTAGAAGGCAGCGTAAATAATCCAATGGGATTAGGTCATGTTTTTTTTTTTTTTTGTCTTTTCAAATACTTTCATTTAAGAAACTGTCTAACACTGTTGCTCTCTATGTAACAGAATGAGCAGAGACGAATGACACACAAGCAATTACAACCAAACTGTACCACCACATATCTGAACATGAGAAACAGGCTTAGTCACATTTAATAATACTGTGTGTAAATGTCCTTCGTGGACAACGTATATACAATAACTGGAGGATAAATTGAAGAAATTAGACATTTTTCGCTGTCCAGATGTTCTCCAACTGAGGATTTAAAAGATGTAATAGGAGTCATCGATTAACAATTATTTTAATATACTTATTGTGAATAAAATCCTGCTCTAAATCCTTTCTAATAATCCTCCTTACAGGATCATGTGTATTACATGTATGTGAAAGAGTGTACGTGAAGAGAGTGGGGGAGTCACATGGTATTGCCCGTCTTCCAGTATTTTCTGATTAAGGCAAAGTATTTATAGATGTATTTAAAACGGCAGAGAGATTTTTAACTAGAACCCATTCTGAAAGCAAGGTTTTGACCAAAATTATGCAAGAAAGTTGATGTAATGTTATCTGAGCTCATTCAAGCACCTGTAATTGTTAATAATTATAAACTAAAAGTCAAAGAAGACTTGTAAAATTTGTAGAAATCTTACACTGTAAATAATGTGGTGTTATATCTTGACTGAATATATGCAGTTCCTTAAAATGTGTTATTAGATTTGTTAATAATTTAATTATTCATGACTATTGAAAACCACACATTTATACAACCTTTCCCTACCAATTTCATGCTTTACAACAAAAGAAAAAACAATACTTTGGTATTAGCAATAAAAACTATGCTTGTGGTTCAACTTTTATTACTATTATGATTATGTATCATAATAGAAAAGATGTATCAAGATACATTCATTTTTCTGTTCCTGAAAGTTGTACAGTATGTTGTTAAAACTTTAGAACAGTAACCAAACCTCAATAAGCAAACACATTTTTAGCATTATTTACTTGATAAAATAATCATTTTTGGAGTATACCACAATATGGTAAAAAAAAAAAAAAAATTATCCATTTGTCCTTACTGAAGATAATAGCTCTGAGATTTCCCATGATGCTCTGCTGTACGTTAAAACCTCATCCAGACTCTCATTTGTTATGGATGGCATTAGCCTGTTCAAATCCAATTCTCATCCACCAAACATACTACCTTTTATAGATGGAAAATAAAAGGATAAAGCAGTTAATGCCTTTTTGATTCATTATATAATGTTTTTCTGAGGGCAGACAAGGGGAATTATAATAAAAATAATGGAATAATTTAAATAAATTTACTTTAGTTAATGTACTCTGCGTGGGCATGGCTAATCTGAAGGAAACGCTCCGTAAAATCACAAAAACAGGGAGAATCCCAACTAAAAGTAAATCCTCTTTGACTCTAACCACCAATCACTTTAGTTCATTTGGACAAGACTACGGCCAAAAAAAGGAAGGGGGAATAATAGTGCACATTATCTGACCTACCACCAAAACACAGTAAAAGCCTGAAACACTGGAAGATGATAACACTGAGGAAATCCACATGAATTGTCCAGAGGTCAAAGGTGAATTTAGCCCATCTTTTCTGCCCTCTGCACGTTGGGTGCAAGAGATCTTCTGTCATACCAACCATTGATAAAAACAGTATGTATTGGCAATTGAGTTACATTATTTAAATATGAACTTGATAAACTGAAAAAACAAAATTACAATAGTATGTATGTATTAGCTTCTGGCATAATGAATAAATATTTTATTTAAACTATATTCTGTAATTTAAAATGATGGTAATATCATTACTTTCCTCTGCAGTGCATGTTGATATGTATCAGGGACAACCTAGTATTTATAAAATATATTTGATGGTCTGTCCACTTAAACATCTTTTTCCCTACCAATTTCATGCTTTACAACAAGAGAAAAAAGGGGGGAAAAAACAATGATTTGGTATTAGCAATAAAAATTATGAGGATTAGCTGTTCTTTGTTCTAAAATGAAAAGGGGATGATAACTGTCACGGTGTAAAATCCCCTTTGCATGCACCAGGAAGCCAGCCGGCAGACAAAGATCAGCGCTAAAGCAGAAATCATATGAGCGCAACTTTAATCAGAAGTATAACAAAAGCATTTTTCTGCTTTATACTGTTGTAGGTCTTAAATAAGGATCCCTAACCATATAGCCTGTCCCTGTGTTACAGTGTTTTTTTTTATATTAAGAGCAACAGGAGAGGAGCTTTCACTGGAAAAGCTGTTCCAATCAGATTTGAGAAAAAATGCATTCAGAGCTTTTTAAAGACATTGTACAGTTTTAGTGGAACAAGACCTTCTGTTTTGGATGAAATGTTTGCACATTTACCCTTTTTTTTTTCATTTACCCCAAATCTTTTAAAACAATTTGTATTGCTATTCAAAGTCAATAAATATGAAATAATGTCAAGCAGCTCGAGTAGTATTAACCCCTAAATCTTATATCCCTCTCCCAAAGTCTTTATTCTTTTGTTCAGCTGGCTTTGCAACCCTATTGTCATTAACCCTGATTGAGCTCTGAACAGGAACAGTTTAATATCCGGATAACCTGGTCATTTGATTGTTTAGTCCTAACAGGGCTTTATTACAGTAATGAGAGCGAAATCAAATCACTTAATGCGTTACGGAGCGGGGCAGGCTCTCAGCAAGCCAGCCAAATCACTCTTCACATTTGCTTTTAATTTAAGCAATCCAGTAGAAGACTCATTAGTGGGTGAGAAGATTAACTCATAGAGATGTCTGCCTCCTGATGTCTTTCCTGTGACATTTTAATCCGTGTTAACTTGGATTTCTGGCCTGCAATGAGATAAGCGATGAGATAAAATTAAGTGATATTCCATCAATAAGATATTCTTTATCATTAAATGATATTTAAATATCGCTGACATTTCAGCTGTGCAAGCTTCTGATGCACAGAATGCATCTTTTTGTAACTGTACACACATGAGGAATAATTTATAGTGAGTTGTATGCATTCTTTGAAACAAAATGGGCATACATTATAGATTACTGGTGCGTCCACGAGTAAATAATAAAATAATAATCGACACCGAATTTAATTATCGATTAGTTGCGTCTGCGCGCTGTGCTCAGAAACACCAGTCAGCCAGTCACGCTGCTTTACAGTAGTGAATATTCTATTTCTATGGACAAAATGCAAATGAAAAATAGTGGAGGACAATAGTAGGCTAGAGTGAGCTTCTCAGGGAAGCTTCTCTTCTTAATACCTCTCCTCCACGTGTTTTCCTCTGCGCATAACTTGGTTATAACCTGGTTATAGCCTTATCTGTAAATATTATAAAGTCCCGGGAGTATTTCCATTTTGCAAGCAAGTCATGTTAAACTTCACCAACTTCAGTGAACGAGCGTTCGATGTGCGTCAATATTCTGACTAAAATGCACATTTTGCTAAAATATTTTTTGTTAGAAATTAAGTTTAGGTTTAAAAACATAAATTTAACACAAGTAATTATAGTTATGAGAGCAGTAACAGTAGGCTACGGCACTATTGTTGGAATAGCCCATTGATTAATGTACAGTTTGTTGGAATAGCCCATTGATTAATGTACAGTTGTGGTCAGAATTTTTGGCAGTGGCACCCCTGATAAATATGATCAAAGATGGCTGTAAAACATAAATCTGCTTTGTTTATCCTTTTGATCTTTCATTCAAAAAATGCGCAAAAATCTAACCTTTCATTGAAGTGAAATAGTTGAAAGTGGGGAAAACTCACGTTATGAAATAAATATTTTCTCCAAAACACATTGGCCATAATTATTG
Source organism: Leuciscus leuciscus (assembly GCF_965113295.1). Taxonomy (NCBI): domain Eukaryota; kingdom Metazoa; phylum Chordata; class Actinopteri; order Cypriniformes; family Leuciscidae; genus Leuciscus; species Leuciscus leuciscus. Next base: position 20,202,462 of record NC_138741.1, read on the forward strand.
GTGCCCTTTTATTAAAGGGATAGTTCACTTTGAAATTAAATTTTGGTATGTTTTAGCTTACCTCAAGAGCATCCAAGATGTAGGTGTCTTTTTTTTCGCAGTAGTTTCAATTTTGATATTTTTAGGTCAAACCGTTCTTGACTGTCAGTCATATAATGCAGGTCGATGGTCACTGTCTCAAACAGCATGCACAGAGTCCAAATTAAAACAATTCCCCATCGTCCAAATTAAACAATTTCCCATCGTAAGTACACATTGATGGCCCAAGACACGAAACGATTTGGTTTGTGTGAGAAAACGAACAGTATTTATATCGTTTTTACCTCTTGAACACAGCTGCGTCCAAATGATCTGAGAGCGCGGGCGGGTATTATATATACACTAGATGTCGCATTGGCTACTGCGAAACCATCTAGCCAACTAGATGTCACATTGGCTACGGTTTCGCAGTTTAATTTCAAAGTGAACTATCCCTTTAAATACTTTTGCAAAGATAACTGCTCTGAGTTTCCTCCTATAATGCCTGATGAGAACTCCAGACAAGAGATCAGAGACCATTCCTCCATACAGAATCTCTCCAGATCCTTCAGATTTCCAGATCCACGTTGGTGCTTCTCTTCAGTTCACCCCACTCATTTTCTATAGGTTTCAGGTCTATAGAAACCTGACGGCCATGGCAGAAGCTCATTTTGTGCTTAGTGACACATTTTTTGTGTTGATTTTGAGGTTTGTTTTGGATCGTTGTCCTGACGAAAGATCCAACCACAGCCCATTATAAGATTTCTAGCAGAGGTTGTCAGGTTTTGATTTTTTTTATCTGTTAGTATTTGCTAGAATCCATGATACAATGTATCTGAACAAGATGCAGGACCACCAGAATAAAAATAACTGTGGGCATGGGTACTTTTTATCCCTATTTGCATCAAACCCATCTTGTGTTTGCTGCCAAAAAGCTATTTTTTTAGTTTCATTTGACCATAGATTCTATGGTCTCTTCTGAAGTTCCAGTCGTGTCTGATAACTGAATATGCTGGAGTTTGTTTTTGGATGAGCAAGGAGGATTTTTCTTGAAACCCTCCAAAACAACATGTGGTGATGCAGGGGTTGTTTATTTTTTATTTTTTAAGGCTTTCTGACCCCAAGACTCAAGAAATCTCTGCAATTCTGAATTCTCCTGTGATCCTTGGAGAGTCGTTGTCCACTCAAACTCTCCTCCTCACCATGCATTGGGATGATATAGACACACGTCCTCTTCCAGGCAGATTCGTAACATCTTGATTGGAGCTTCTTAATTATTGGCCTGATGGTGGAAATAGGAATGTTCGATGCTTAAGCTGTTCTCTTACGAGAGGTCTCTCGTACTGCGTAAGTATCTTACGCTAGGGGAAAATCCCTTTTCCGCAAGATATTGAAGCCAAAAAATTATCCTTAATTTTGTATTATTGTAAAACGCGTTGCGGCAGCATACAGACATAGGCAAGACGGCTCGTGTGCCTATTGGCTGTTCTGCGGCAACTGCAGCAGCCTATCGAGCGAGGCCTAGCGTGACGTCAGACCCAATGAGGGTGCTTCATGCCCACTGCGTCACGTCCCGCCGAAACGGGCGTGGCTTAGGCCTATAAATACAGCTCGCAGGCAGCTGATATCTGATTTTTCATCTCTTCAGCGAAGCACACGCATCGTCTGTCTGAGGAAGCACTTGCAGCGGGACGAGTCGTCACTGAAGTCGCTGCCGGCGCCGCCTTCAATCGCCTTCCTGCTGCGCTATCCGGCGCCTATATCCTTTACACTCTCTGCTGTGTGTGTGTGTTCGCCGCCGCGACACACACTGTCTAAAAGAGCTTGCGTCTTTTTAAAGATGCCTTCCTGCGGCTCGTGCAGAGCCACACTCAGCGACGGGGACCGCCACGTTATCTGCGTTTCCTGCCTGGGTGAGGATCATGCAGCTCTCGCGCTCGCTACTGCCTATGGCGACTCTGAGGACTCGCCTGGCATATTTCACTGAGACTGCACCGCCGCCCGCTGTAGTGCCGCGCCGTAAAAAGCGCCGTGCTGTAAAAAGCGCCGTGCTCAGCGGGTCCCGGAACCTTCCCCCACCCGTCAAAGCTCGCCGGTTCGCCCGCCAGCTTCACCGGCTTCGTCAGTGTCTCTTCCTGACGGACAGCTGCCGCCGTCTGCCGCCGCTTCCGTTGATGACGCTGATGAGAAAGCCGCATTGGGGGAGGATGATTCCTGCTCTCTCCTGGCATCGGGCAGTGAGGATTGGGCGAGCTCTGTGGATCTCGCGCCCTCTGTCCGCGCATCGTCAGGCAAAAGAGCTAGCATCGAGTCAGAGCGAATGCGCATACTCGCACAGGCCGCGGCGAGCCTCGGCCTCGAGTGGTCTACGCCTGAACAGCCTGCTCACAACCGGCTGGATAGATATTTTCTTCCTGGGGAGCGCGCTTCGCCTGCGTCCAGACCAGCGCCCTTTCTTCCTGAGTTACACGAAGAAGTCGCTAAGTCTTGGAACGCCCCGTTCTCAGCTAGAATGCGCTCTTCTGTTTCGCTAGCATTCTCCGCTGTTGACGATGCTAAAAACAGAGGTTACCATTCGCTGCCGCCGGTCGAAGAAGCGATAGCAGCCCACCTTTGCCTGCCCTCCGCTGGACGGCGCGCTAAGCTGGCTCTGCCTTCAAAAGCTTGCCGCATGACGTCAACCCTGCTCGGTCGCGCTTTCTCCGCCGCTGGGCAGGCTGCGTCAGCGCTGCATACTATGGCCACACTGCAAATTTTCCAGGCCGATCTCCTCCGAAAGCTGGACGAGAAAGGACCAGATGCAATTTGCGTGCCAGACTTGAGAAGTGCTACGGACCTCGCTCTCCGTGCTACTAAGTCTGCTGCACAGGCCATAGGACGGAGCATGGCCTCTCTCACTGTGACTGAGAGACACCTATGGCTAACGCTCTCTGAGATGTCTGAGTCTGAGCGCGCCGCGTTCCTCGACACTCCGCTTTCTCCCGCTGGCCTCTTCGGAACTTCGGTCAAAGATTTCGCGGAAAGATTCGCCGAGGTACAGAAAGCGTCACAGGCTATGAAGCACTTCCTGCCGAAGCGCTCCAGTTCTGCAGCAGGCCGTGCGAAACCGTCTGCTCAGCGCTCACAGCCTCAGCCTCCGCCCACCGCCGCCACTTCGCAGCGCCGACAGGCCCGAAGCGCGAGACCGCGCTCTCGCTCATCTGGCCGCGCTCTCGCTCATCTGGCCGCCGCCCCGCCCCGCGTGGGCCGCGGCCCAGGATTGCGGTAAAGCCCGAGGCCCCGAAGTCGTCCTAGCACGCCTAGGGAAACGACGGTGTCCAAGTCCCGCTGCGGCCGGACTTCCACTAAAACTCATCGCTCGTTCAGTTCCAAGAAATGTGACTGTTCCAGTGTATTTTGCAGTCAACAAGCCGGTTCCACTGCCCGCTTGCCTTCACACAAATGCCGTTTTTACGGCTACCCAGATAAATCCCATAAAGAGTGTATTTTCTGGTGTCCCGGCCATGGCCGATGGTGTTATGAGTGTAGACAAAATGCCCACTGCCCAGTGCCCATTCCTACACACAAGCACAGCCCGTCACACAGGGCTCGCGCACATAAAATCGACCCAGTTCGATTGCGCATTAAACGTAGCAGATGTGCCCACTGCCCAGTGCCCACAATTACTACGTCCTGCATGACTCGAGGTTTCTGTAAAAACGAAACCAACGTGCATTCGCTCTGCTCAGGCGGACAATGCTCTCGGTGTGGTAAATGTGCCCGCTATCCCGCGCCCACATCCACACATAGACATGACAAGTCTTACGGGACTCGCCCAGCCCTCCCCCTCTTGGTTAACCACCGCAGAGGAGTCGAGCACGGGCAATCTGCCTGCTGTTATCAGCGCGCCCTCTGCCTCGAATGTCATAAGCGCGACGCTTGTGTTACAGCACACCGAAGCCCCTCTGTCGCTGAGCGACCAGAGCGCGCTTCGCATTCAACCCCTAGCCATTCATGCAGATGCATGGGCGAGGCTACCCGGGGTTTCGAAATGGGTGCTAGACATTATAAAAAGAGGCTATTCGCTACAGTTTCGCTGACGCCCTCGTCGCTATGCGACGCGCGTCGAGACCACGGTAAAAACAGAAGTAGCACACCTACTTCGAGCCGAAATTTTGAAACTATTGAGCAAAGGGGCCATAGAGCCGTTATCTCTAGCTCAGAGCGAAGGAGGGCTATACAGCAGATACTTCCTGGTACCGAAAAAAGACGGGGGTCTCAGACCCATACTAGATCTAAGGCAACTGAACAGAGTGCTTGCAAAGCGACAGTTCAGAATGCTCACGACCAGAAAAATCCTCGCGCAGATTCGCCGAGGAGATTGGTTTGTGTCAATAGATCTGAAAGACGCGTATTTTCAAATACAGATAGCGTCACGTCACAGGCGATATTTGAGATTCGCCTTCGAGGGCCAGGCATATCAGTACACAGTCCTACCGTTCGGCTTGTCCCTAGCACCCCGTACATTTACGATGTGCATGGACGCAGCGCTCGCACCCCTCAGGCTACAGGGCATGCGAGTATTGAACTACTTGGACGATTGGCTGATTCTAGCTCAATCTCACTCTATGCTCATAGAGCACAGGACCATTTTACTCGATCACCTCGAGAATCTGGGTCTCAGAGTCAATTGGGCGAAGAGTTCTCTGTCCCCCAGACAGATAATATCTTTTCTGGGCACAGAACTGGACTCGCTGTCTATGATAGCGCGACTGTCACCACAGCGCGTGCTAGACATTCAGCGCGCAGCGAGCTCTTTCTGCTTCGGCGCATCTGTCCCGCTCAAGAAATTTCAGAGGATGTTAGGTCTCATGGCCTCAGCATCATCAGTTCTTCAGCTGGGCTTGCTTCGCATGCGCCCGCTTCAGTTCTGGCTGAAAGCGCGAGTGCCGCGCCGAGCGTGGGCTTCCGGTCTGCTTCGTCTCAAGGTCAATCAGAAATGCATCGCAGCTCTGAAACCTTGGAAAGCAAACGACTGGTACCAATCAGGTGTAAGCCTGGGGACTTCCTCGAGTGTGAAGGTGGTGTCTACGGACGCATCCACCTCGGGATGGGGAGCGCTGCTCGAGGGCAGACCGTTCTTCGGCCAATGGTCGGAACGGGAGAAGCTTCTGCACATAAACTGCCTCGAAATGCTGGCAGTAGACAACGCGCTGACGCGTTTTTGTCCCCAAATACGAGGACACCACGTCCTGGTCCGTTCGGACAACATGTCAGTGGTGTCCTACATAAATCGCCAGGGCGGCCTCAGGTCACGAAACCTGCACAGGCTGACAGAACGCCTCCTGGTGTGGGCTCAGCGCAACCTGCTCTAGCTGAGAGCAGCGCATGTGCCAGGGCTCCTAAACGTAGGACCGGACAGACTGTCCAGGAACAATGTTCCGACAGGCGAGTGGTCTCTACACCCACAGACAGTCCAGCTGCTGTGGAAGAAATTCGGCAGAGCGGAAGTAGACCTGTTCGCGTCTCAAGAAAACGCTCACTGTCTGGAATTTTTCTCCAAGAGCAGGGACACGCTGGCTCATGTATGGCCCCGCCGCCCGCTCTATGCCTTTCCTCCCATCTCTCTCCTGCCTCAGGTGATAGAGCGGATCAGGGAAGAAGGATGCTCAGTGCTACTCGTAGCGCCGTTCTGGAAAAACCAACCCTGGTTCCCAGTTCTGATGCAGCTAGCGAGCACTGCCCCGTGGCCAGTGCCAGTGAGGAGGGACCTCCTCTCTCAGGCCAAGGGCTCGATTTGGCATCCGCGCCCAGAGCTGTGGTCCCTTCATGTTTGGGCCATCAACGGGTACCCGCTGACCCGGGTTTTCCATCAGCTCAGGCCGTACTCCACCCTGTCTGTATGATGTAATTTGCGTCTAAGGGACGCTGCTATAAGTGGAAGAGCGCGGCTCCGCCCCTCCCTCTTCCCGGACTCCCTGTGAGTTCCCCTGGTGATTATGCACTATATGAACCCCGGGCTTTCGCCCTTGGGTCTTTGTGTTTTAGATCCCAGCACGCACAGCGTTTTACATTGGGTCCCCTAGCGTAAGACACTTACGCAGTACGAGAGACCTCTCGTAAGAGAACGTAATCGGTTACTAACGTAACCTCGGTTCTCTCTAGAAGAGGGAACGAGTACTGCGTATCTTGCCGTGCATGCACACGCTCTGGTTAGCTTCGGCGATGAAAAACCTGCCTGCGAGCTGTATTTATAGGCCGAAGCCACGCCCGTTTCGGCGGGACGTGACGCAGTGGGCGTGAAGCACCCTCATTGGGTCTGACCTCACGCTAGGCCTCGCTCGATAGGCTGCTGCAGTTGCCGCAGAACAGCCAATAGGCACACGAGCCGTCTTGCCTATGTCTGTATGCTGCCGCAACGCGTTTTACAATAATACAAAATTAAGGATACATTTTTGGCTTCAATATCTCGCGGAAAAGGGATTTTCCCCTAGCATAAGATACTTACGCAGTACTCGTTCCCTCTTCTAGAGAGAACTGAGGTTACGTTAGTAACCGAGTACGTTTTCTTACAGCCACTTTCTATTTTGTGAAGCTCAACAATCTTTTATAACTATAAAATAACTAAATTCTTTGGTTTTACTCATTGTGATGATGGATGATTAAGGGAATTTGGCCTTTATGTTTCCTCTTATTTATACTCTTGTGAAACAAGTCATAGCTAGGTAATTGCTGGGAATATACTTCAGAGATATTTTACTCATAAAAAATTCTAGGGGTGCCAATAATTGTGGCCAACGTGTTTTGGAGAAACTTATTTAATAATGTGATTGTCCCCCCACGTTCAATTATTAAATGAAAGTTTAGATTTTAGATTATTTTTATAAACAATGCAGATTTATTTTTACAGCGATCTTTGATCATATTTTCCAGGGGTGCCAATAATTCTGACCACAACTGTAATAGCCTATAAACACGAGTGGATGTGTTTGTTTTTGATTATTATTTTTAATGTAACTGTTTTAACTTATGCTTTAAAATAGTAAGCAATCAGTTGTTTATAATCATATTTTCCCTTTTTTGCTTGTAATGTACCGCATAGCCTAGATAAATTCACTATATTTGTTTTCATAGGCTTTATTGTTTGGAGGACAGCATTGGGCAGAATGTGCAGTAACATTGTTTAAAATAATGGATTAAAATTCAATTTTAATTACAAATACGTTTTTATGTATAATAATTTTAGATTTTCATCCAACTAATCAATTAATACGAATAATAATAATAAATAATCTACAGATTAAATGATTATCAAAATAATCGTAGTTGCAGCCCTATTAATTTCTTTCAAAAACTTTTGAATGGTAACACAATGGTAACCCTACTACACCGAGTGTGTGTTTCTTTTGTTTTGAAGCCATATCTTGCATGGCCTATTTCAGATTAATAATATTAATTTATAATCACAGCAGAATGTCCTTCAAGAAAAAGAAAAAAAACTCATAAATTGCCTGATCACCATCTCTCTATCCTGGCAGCTGCAGAGGACGCCGGCTGCCTGTCATCGAGCATATGCGCAAAATTAGCCACAGAGTGCCTGTCTTACCCCAGGGAGGGAGACAGACGGGTCTCTAACGCTGCCATAACTGCATGCCCCACTGCATCCTCATGCCAACCCTGCAGACCGCACTACAGACATGCAGTCTGACCAGTGCCACAACTAGTGCTGCCTCACTGGAAACATGAAAAGGAACCAGATCTATTATCCCATGTCTATATCCATATTATCCCACTTTTACTTCTGCTTTTTTCTTTTCTTAATATTTTAATTAGAGCTGTCACAATTGAGGTGCTGACACAAGTGATTAAATGTACTAGTATATTTTGATCGCCTTTAACGCATTTACCAATTTTGACATTAAATTATGTGTCGATATGTCGCATACTCTCTTGAGTAGGTAATAACTTTGAATAAGTAATTACTTCACAACCGCTAAAAAAATATGTTCTATATAGTACGAATGTGTGTAGTCTGAATATAATCAGGACGTACTCCATTCGCCAAACTGTCATTATCATGTGACCTCAGTTGCATCCCTTCACTATCATTCATAAATCCTCTCCCGTGGCCTCATGGGATCGTATATGCACACTTCAGAGTCTCGATGGAAATAGTAGGTCATCTGGGTACTCTTTTATGAGTACTCTGAATTATTTTGTCACATACTTTTTTCGCCTGCTATACAGTTGGAAAAAGTATATGGTTTCAGATGCAGCCTGGGTTCATTACAGAGACACACACCATAAACACGTACACATGTAAGCACCTTAAAAACACACGACAACAACGAGTCAGTGATTGACTTACGGATGAAGGACTGTTTAACACTAAGTTTTTGTATAAATAATAGCTAATAAAATACTGTACATTCTTTACAAGATGAATACAATTATAAACAGAAGGACATTTTCACCACAAATGCACAATCTGTGATTAATTTTAATTAATTGTGATTAATATTTTAATCGACTATAATCGAATATTAAATTAATATGCTATGTATGTAAAAAGTACATATATATAAAACAATGTTAAGATGTAATATCTTTCAAAATCAGATTTAATCTGATTATAGCAGGGTATAGAGCAACTTTTCCTGCTTGACCTTGTCATGTTTTCTCCCAGTTTATTTAATCATCCTTTTTTGCAGACATTTCATCTGACCTTGACAACACAACTTTAACCCTTCTTTGTACAAATTTAGTAAAAAGTCTTTAGAATAAGCAGTGTTTGGTTTCACCTAAATGTGTGTTCGTTTACCGTATGCTGAACTTTTAAATGAGTGGAAGGGATGATTTATTCGTCATCCATTGTGAATCAATGTTTGCATTTTTTAAAACCGATTTTCTTCTTATTTTCCTTTTCCTCCTTTTTTTTCAATCTGTTCTTAGCCTCATTTGGCCTAATCCTGCCACCACAGAGGGTGGGGTGGCTGCAGCGGGTGAGTGGATGGTGGTAAAGCAGGGTGAGAGGGACTCAGAGGGCCACGGCGACAGGCGCTCTCCAGTGCTTATGGTGGATTATGGGTAATGGCACTTAGCTGAGAAAATGAGCTGAATGTATCGTACATGCCCTCATACATTCAGGTTCTGGTTGGTTTAAATGCAAGAATTTGCTTGCAACTCACCTTCAGATTTTTCCTGCATGATTTAAGTAAACCGGTAGGAAAATGTTTAAGTTTGACAGGAGCCATATTTACTATTCAGATCATATTTATTTGAAAAGTATCATCGCTCTAAGGTCCTTCAATATTTGTTCTGAAAAAGCAGTTTAAGTCAATTCTGAGGCTGTAGAACCTCAATCCAGAGTCCAAAATCATTTAGTTATCTTGTCATTCTTAGAGAAAAGATGCATTTATATCTTATATAGCTATTCTTTAGCGCTTACAGTATGAGAATGAGGTGGATGGGATGGCCTTGGGGAAAGGGAAGCATGTGCACTCATGGAGCTCCTGCATCTCTGTGACAGATTGGAGCCAGATTGGGAGACATTCTGACAAGGGATAGGAACTTGCAAGGCTGTCCCGCTCCTCAAGGTTAGTTATTAAATGTTAGCACATGACATCTGCCACTCAGCACCAAACGCCAGAGGGCTTGGCACTTCACCAAGCGCCATGTTCCCCTAATTAATGGAGTTAATGTGAATTTGTTTCATTCCTTAAGTTTTCTCATATCATGCAATGTATCTCTACCTCTGCCCTCAGACAGGTGATTTTATATTATTATTTAAAAAAATATATGATCTATTTGTATAAATATAAATATATTTCTTAACCCTGCGTATGAGAATGAAATATTGACATAGTTTGTTGAACTACAATCACATCATTGCGAGGAAAGATACTTACAGATATAAGTTGGTAATCCATGTTCTAGATTGCTCTTTCCTTTCCCCTTCACCCAGATATGAACCATATGCCTCATAACATATGTGATTATTTTTAAGATGGACATAAAAAAGGACAATAGTCGCTCCATTCTTTTAATAATCCCTTCGTCCGATTTAATATCACAACTATTATTCAAATCAAAGGCAGATTTTGTTTTCATTGTTCTTTTATAATACTCTTATGATTTCTCCCTATCACTTTCAGAAAAGTCCTCGCCAGTTAAAGCTAAACCCCTCTTCTCCTCCCATTGAGGACAGGGGTGCGCTGGGCCGAATTAAGTTCAGCTTTTCCAAATTTCTAATATTGTGAAAAGTGTACATCTTTAGTTCATCTGGCCTTGCACAGCAACATTTAAAACCATACCAAAAGTCTATTTGTTTCAAGTTTGTGCCTCTACCTCATACTGTGAGAAGAGCAAAGAAGTATTTTTATTTGGAAAATGCAGCTGGCTCCACTAAGGTCATTGATTTTATTTCCAGGGAAGATATACTGGTGAAATGTTTATGCAGTGCAGGTAAATTTGCATTAATAGGCCGTAATGTAATTTAAAAAAAATGTTTTAAAATGTAATTTATTCCTGTGATGGCAAAGCTGAATTTTCCGCATCATTACTCCAGTCTTCAGTGTCACATGATCCTTCAGAAATCATTCGACTGATTTGGTGCTCATAAATAATTTATTATTATCAATGTTGAGAACAGTTGTGCTGCTTAATATTTTTGTGGAAACCATGATACCTTTTTTCAGGATTATTTGATAAATACAAAGTTCAAAAGAACAGCATTTATTTGAAATTGAAATCTTTTGTAACATTATAAATGCCTTTACTCTCACTTTTGAACAATTTATTGTGTCCTTCCTGAATAAAAGTATTAATTTTGTTGGTAACACTTTACAATAAGGATCATTAGTACATTCGTTATTAACTAACATGAACTAACAATGAACAAAACATTTGTTACAGTATTTATTCATCTTTGTTAATGTTAGTTAATAAAAATCCAGCTGTTCATTGTTTGTTCACAGTGCATTAACTAATGTTAACAAATACAACCTTTGGTTTTTAATAATGTATTAAACGTTGAAATTAATATTAACTAAGATTAATAAATGCTGTAGAAGTATATTATTTAGTTCATGTTAACTAAGGTAGTTAACTAATGAACCTTATTGTAAAATGTAACCATTTTTTTTCCAAAGTAAATGAATGGTAGTATATGAATGAAAAAATGTGTCATCGCTTGGTGTAAGGATAAGTAAGGAATATTAATTTGAGTTGATATATACATTTATTTTTTTAGTAAATTTTATGATATTAGACCAGATGACACATAAGCTCTTTTTATGCCTCATTTAGGTAAAGAGTGCATTGGCTCTTTGGTAATTTTATTTTGATGGTCCCTTTTGAACATTCTGTTGACTAAGTAACTTTGCAACTACATGTCAACTAACTTTCATTAGAGTATTAGTAGACTGTGCTTAATATCTACTAAATCTCTATTGTGATGCTCCCCCAACAGACATTCTACTGACTATAAGTAACTTTGCTACATGTCACCCCATTCTAATCATACCAGTCTACTAAAACTCTACTAACACTCTAATGAGTGTTAGTGGACATGTAGGTGCAACATTACTTAGTCAACAAAATGTGTTAAAGGGATCATCAACATAAAGTGAAACCATCTCTTTTTCTCTACAGTGCGGCACAGCGACGGTTGGTTGTCTGGACAGCACAATGTGTCCCTGATCACGGCCTCATAATGAGTCCCCATCTTATAATTGACCTGATTCCTTCTAATTAGCACACTTTAAGGAAGTGGGGAGAGAAAAGAGAAAGAAAGAGAGAGCAAGATAGGAGTGAGGGGGAGAGGGAAGGGAGTGGGAGAAAGAAAAAGAGAGTGATCACTGTCTAATAGGTTAAGTGAGTCAGACAGGCCTGTGATGGCGTGTGAATAGTGTCTTTGTTAGCAAGGCTAACTGAACAGGACACACAAAGGTCATTAGTGGACTGGGTTATGCGTTACACAAACCAGTGCTCAACTGGTGGTTATGGCATCCTACTTCCTACTGTTACCTTTATCTTTTCCCTTCTGTCTGACCTTCTTGCTTTTCCTCCCCCACAGCTTTTTCTATTTTTCTGTCTGAAATAGTGAAATCTAGTAGTGTCTAGTAACTATTAACCAGTGTTTGAGTGTAACAAGATGAAGTAACAAATAAACTAGATTTATCGTTATCCAATACAAAGTTACTTTTTCCTACAAATAGTAGTGTTTATTGCATGTGATAGCTTTAGAGCCTATATCCCTAAGTAGACTACATAGTTCAAAAGTTTGGGGTTCAGCATTAAATTGATCAAAAGTGACAGTTATAATTATTAAAACAATTTCTATTGATCAAAGAATCCTGAACAAAATGTTTCACTGTTTTCACATCTGAAAGAAGAATTGTTTGTTGAGCATCAAATCAGCATATTAGACTGATTTATGAAGGATCATGTGACACTGACGACTGGAGTAATGATGCTTTGCCATCAAAGGAATAAATAATTTTTTTGATTATATTAAAATAGAAAAAATAAATAGTTTTAAAAAATTTTAAATATATATTTTGATCAAATAAATGCATCCTTGGTGAGCATAAGAGCTTTCAAAAACATCTGCGGTATAGTAGTCTTGATGTTGTCAGGTCGTTTTTGTTAGTTTGTAACAAATTCTTCAATAGGGCAGTTTAACTGTAATTGAACAATTTTCAATTATGATAAGCTTAATTGACAAGCTAAAGTAAGTGGCTTCCCCAGTACTTGCTTTAAAATGCATTGCAGACATAATGTCAAAACCACTATTTCAGCTCTTATTTAGTTTATATGAAATTTTGGAGAAAAAAAAAACCCTTCCCATTATTGAACGTGTGCATTAATGATATCAGGGTCACAAAGCTTTGCTAATCATGTGTGACTCAGGATGACCCAAGCTGTGATACTCAAGCAACTACTCCTTGATTAACCTGTGAGTATGACTTATGTTTTAATATGTTGCAAAAAAGTATATATTTGACATATATTGATAATGTAAGTATATATGAAGAGTTCAGATGCAAAAGCCTCTAAGTGCCATCTGAAATTTTCTTCTTGAATGATCATTTTTATCAAGCTTGTATATTTAAGTGCAGTAATTTCACTTAAATGGCAATGAAAATGACCTATTAATTGTCATTTAAGCGAAATTACTGAACTTAAATATACAAGCTTGATAAAAATGATCATTCTAGAAGAAAATTTCAGATGGCACTTAGAGGCTTTTGCATCTGAACTCTTCATATGTTTTTTTGTGCACTTTATTTGTGTGTTCAGAGGAAAGGATCCAGGTCATTCAGGTTTGGAAATACATGAGATTGAGTAAATTGCAATTTTCTTTTTAGGTGGACTATCCTTTTAACTTCCAAAAGTAGCCTCTTGCTAGAATCTAGCTGTGTACGGGATGGCACGTGGCTTATTTGCATATAAACGCACATAATTACAAAGGAAGGCTAATAGAGGTTTAATAATGTTTATAAAATGCCTCTGACCCTGTGCATCCACCAGTAATCTGTAATCCTGAATTGTTACGCATAACGGCGAGTGCAGTTGTTTATGTTTTTGACAGATTTATAACTTGTCTTGCGCGCCGCGTGGCGTGGCCTCACTTCGGATGTGAGATTACCATTACTCTAAGGAGACCAAAACCACAGACTTACAGACATCAGAGATCATTAGTGGCCTTGACTAATTTACAAAACTTTAATCCCACGACTACCCGTTGTTTACATCACTGAATTAGGTTAATCTACAAGGAGGGCTATTTGCATAAATGTGCATTTTTGAATAATTAGTGGGCCAGAGGCAATGAATGGGGTGTGATTGGTGGGGGGTGACGCGTGGCCAGACTATTGTTGTCCCCTTATCTAGCATAAACAATGGACCAGCTAAACAATTAAAAACAAACTCAGTTGGGTCTGGTGTTTATAGGGCATTGTTGAATATGACCCAGGACATAATCACTGTCTGGATATAGAATTATAGCAATTACTGCTATCGTTTACAGTGTGCTACGCAAACATGCAAGATCCAAATTATGAAACAGTTCCTTTCCCATCTGCCATATTGCCTTTTCTTTAAACAGTAAAAGCTTATGTTGATTCTGTTGAAGGATACTTTAATAAATGTAACTATAAATTATCTTGCTATGCGTAAAGGCATAGTTCATACAAAAATGAAAAATCTGTCACCATTTGCTCACCCTCATGTCATTCCAAACCTGTATGATTTTCTTTCTTCTGTAGAACATAATATTTTGAAGAATGTTGGTTACTGTTTTTGAAGAGTGTGAATGTGCAAAAGGAACCCCAGAGTAGGACGTAAGAGGGAACCCGTGAAGAATCAAACATAAAACAACTAAAAACAGGATGGGGAAAAAACCCTCAGTAGTCCTCAGGTGGCATGTTCGTTACAGCAGCGTGTCAGAAAAATTATACTGTAGAGAAAACTTCTGACTTCTGAACCGCATGTATATGGAAGTAAAGTGTACACCAAATACTGCATGTTAACGTCATTAAAAATAAACAGCTTTCTGTTGTTTATGTAAATTATCTATAATAATATAAAATCTATTAATTAGCAGAAGTTATTACTCCCCCACTGCATGTGACACAATTAACGACATTGTATTATCATATTGTTGAACTAACGTGGTTCAAGCGACAGGTTTCAGGAAACAGTGGTGACTAGCTAATTTCTGTAACGATGCATGATGGTTAAACAAAGTTATAGCGTTGTACAAGAAATGCACCCCAGATTTGGAATAACATGAGGGTGATTAAATGATGACAGAATTTTCATTTATGAGTGGACTATCCCTTTAAAAGGATAGTTCACCTAAAAGAATAGTGAAAAAGTGAAAGTGAAATGTGAAGGTCAAGTTTGGTAACCCAAATTGTCCTCTGCATTTAACCCATCCAAGTTAGTGCACACACATTAGGAGTAGTGAGTAGTGGACATACACACACACACGCACACACTGTAAACCGTGGGCACACACACACCCGGAGCAGTGGGCAGCTATTTTTGCTGTGGCTCCCGGGGAGCGATGCCTTGCTCAAGGGCACCTCAGTCATTTTCCTGCCGGCACTGAGAATCGAACTGGATTACCAGTCGGACTCTCTAACCATTTGGCCACTTCTGCCCAATTTACTCACTCTAGTTGTTCCAAACCTGTACGCATTTCTTTCTTCAGTGGAACACAAACTAAAAAGACACTTAATAGTCTATAAAACAATTTACTGAAACCCTAAATTCTGCAGCTTGCTCTAAAAGTAGTGACATTAGACATTACTAACCCGCATTCTAATATTTTCCAGCATGGGTGCACAAAAATCCATTTTAAAGCAGCATTTCAGCTTAATTTGGAGTGTCTTCCCAAGGGGCAGATTTACAACATAAGTGATTCACAGCTCTAACTGACCGGCCAATTTCTCTTTGCTTTTGTGTGTAACTGATCAGATGACCTCTGATATCCTTCTGTGTCTGCGTGTGAATATAAGTGTGTGAGTGTGGAAGGTTTTTAATTAACCCGGCTCTCTTAGTCCCAGATGGGCTCTTCTCCTTTTGTACTTGCTCCCTAGAGAGGGAGAAAACCGCGTCCCAACGCCTCTGTAGCACACGTCCTCGCACAATGCGTCTTTTTGAGGGTGTTAGTGGGTGTGCATTTGTTTTTGGTCTTCATTGCTCTCAGTGGTTGGTAACAGATTCTAAAGGTGTTTGTCTATAGCAGGAAACACATTTAATAGTGATCAACAAGTCATCAAGTATTCCGGTCTCAGGCATTAACATGTCATACAAATTTAAGAAAAGTCCACCTAAAAGTGAAAATTCAATCATCATTTACTTAAACCTGTATGACAGTTTTTTTTTTTGTGGAAGTTAAAAATACATATTTTGAAAAATGTTTTTTGGTCCATACAATGCAAGTCAAAAGTGTTTGATTATCTTCTTTTGGGTTATGCAGGAAAAAGAAACTCATAAAGGTTTGTAACAACATGAAGGTGAGTAAATACTGTAATGACTGAATGTTCATTTTTGAATGAATTGGACTTTAATTAAACCTCTATAAAGATGTCTACTGTCATAAATTCTGTGTGGAATAAAAATTAATTGTTTGGAAAGCTCACTGGACTTTTTTCACGCACGTAGAGACCTTTTTTATTACTGGACTTTCAAAAGATCCAATGGAAATAAACGTCAGGCGCCGACGAGCATTCATTAGAGTAAATGTAAGGATAGTGAGGCAACAAAAGGCAAACCAATTTCGAAAACAGAGAAAATGAATTACTAAATCTCATAGATTTGTGTGTCGACAGATAAGCTGCCAGCAGAGCTAAGAATGCAAAAACCTAATCTCAACATAAATTATTTACCACTCGAGGATGAATACTTCACTGGTGTGATTACAATTCACGGCATTAATGTGGCATACGTTCCAAAAAAAATGATCAGCAGCTTACAAAATATTACCCCGTCAAAACGCAAATCGTTGCCCTCGGTAAGTTCGAAATTTTGTACACAAATGCTGTTAAGCCTGTTCTCCTCTAATACAGCAAAATGATTATCTGGCTGGTCTCCCTTTGCATGTTTGAAAGCAGCCGAATGGACATCTGCATCGGTTTTTCATCATTATTATTATTATATAAAAGATTATATAGGGTTGGGATGAGGGCATTTCATTTTGCTTACAATTAATATACGCTTTATTTTGTCCTGATTTGGGACAAATAGGATGCAGGGTTACAGGTTGTTTGCCGTTTCAGGATGAAGCTTATGTGCAACAGACTGCCGCTTTCTTCTGACTGAATTTCTTAGACTACTAGTATCCTGGCGCCGTATTTGTGGAACATTAAACAAGTTGTCTGGAGGGATCATCCAGTGTTGTTGAAAAGCAGTGAGTGCCAGAGCGACGGGAAGTCGTAGTGATATGCACTCTGACCATTGGTCAGACTCAGTTTAAATGGCGGTGTGTTGTGATGATTACAAATCAGGGATCTTAATAGATTGGGTGAAACATCTGGAGATGTAAGGGCCCAGATGTTTGCACAACAAACGCATAAGACCTCCGACCCTTAAGCACACAGCTACCCAGATTTAGATTTAGATTTGAACATCTGCCCAATGTTGTAAAGTGACAAAAAGCATCAGTGACAAGGGGAATCCATGATTAAGTTTTTGAGGGATCTTGTTCCCCCAAAGCCATTAAAGAAACATTGGAGGTATGTGAGCCTTATTATTGCATGGATATATAAAACATTTGTTCTCCTAGCTTTTTGACTTATAAAATCTACATTTTGCCCATCATATCAAATGTAAAATCTGCATGAAATCCTATTGCTTAATAGCCATTCTGCTGGCAGCCAGTGGACAGTTTCTCAGAGGTGGGCGGGGCATGTGATGTTTGCGCGCGCGTGCGGGGCTGCTGTGATTCCCAGTGGCGGGATCCTGCTCAGAATTAGGGCACGTGGCATGTCTATTAGTCAAACAACCTCCATGTGCCGCGCGCCACGGCCAGAGGAAATTAGAGCAAAGAGCGATTTTTTGATGTTACGCTCTTTAAGAGATTAATAATCTTGGCGGTGGAGAATCGGTTGGAAATCTTCTCTGGAAAATAATGAGCGGAGAAACATTTACTGATTAGTTTAATCCTGGATTATCCTATCTGATGACACCATGAAACCCAGCCTTGTAATCTGGCCTTTAAAATAACATAATTTATTTCCTCGCTTTACAGCGAGCGCAGTTTAAGCGTGTTGTTCGATTCAGTTTCTAAAAGCGCCATGAATTATAGAAGGATGTTTTATTGGTCCGTTTCCATTGAGTTGTGTTTGTTCCAGTCTGCTTAAAAACAATAGAAGGACCAGAAATCAACGGTCAAGTTTTGTGTTTAGTCTATAGGCCTACTCTGAACTGAAATGTTTTTTTATAATTATTTAACAAAAATTGTTAATTGACTAGTTTGCTTGACAATTTACAAGGCTGTTTATGCAATGTTAAATTGCAAGCTGTTGGTCAGCAAATACAGTCGAGTATTAAATAATCAATGTATAATCAATAGGCTAAATTAAACACACAAATAAATAAATAGGCATATTAAAAAAAAAAAATTTGTGAAATCATCCTTGAATTTTCGCTATTTCATAATATGTGAAATAATTTCTACAAATAAATTAATAAATAAGTAGCCTACGTTATTAAAATCATTTATTAAGATTTTTTTTTCGTTGATTTAAGTAAGAAATAGGCTAAGATTAAATAATAAATTCTTCATTATGTTTTCGGAATTCGTAGCATGTTCTAATAAAGTTAATAGAACTACAACACAGTAGGCTATATTAATAATAATGATAATAATATGCTAATAAATTATTATTCGTTGGTATTGTTGCTGTTGCTATAGGCTATTAAAACATAGGCTAATAACAATAATAATAATGATAATAATAATAATAGGGGCAATGTAATAGCCAGAGATTATTCTTCTCAAGCATGATAACTAATGATCTCCCTCCTTTTTCTCTGGTATGATCGCATTCAGTTTTAGTTAACGTTGTGTTATGAGGATTACTGCAGCAGCTCCCTTAAATGCCAGTTAAAATGCTGGAGGTCGTCCTGGTGGAAACGGGCCCTAAAAGCAGATTTTACAGAGTCGAGCTCTTTATATGACAGATTAATGTTGTAAACGAATTTAATGGACTTCATTTAATTATCTTGTGTAAGACGATTTCTCTAATTGCTTCTTTTCGAAACAGACTGGCTGAGATGTTGACCGTTTTTGCCTGCTGTTTGTGAAACACCTGGGATGGCCTCTGACAGCAGTATTACCGTAACTCTGACCTCATTTCCCAACATATTTTACTCAATGGGTGATTGAGAGCTTCATGTTCCCTCATTGATGACGCTATAGGCTACTTCAGTGAACGAAATAAAGCAGATTCTGTGATCACGTCAAGATAATTAGGTTTTTTTATTCCAATATCTGTCCAAACAGGAAATTAAAGATGGAATTAGATCTAGCCTATAACTGCGACTGGAGACTGGTTTGCCTGAAAGTATCTGGGTGAGGACACGTGTTAATCATGTTGCGAATATAAAAAAAAGCAACAATGGCCAGAACGTTTTGTGTAAAATATAAATGCACATTAGGACTAATTTTAGCTGTTGTTTTCTAGTCTTTTATAACTATAATTAATATTGTTTAATTAATATTGATTCACTGATACATAATAGTTTAATTAAATAATGATAAATCTTAGACATATTATAAAATAATTTATAAAACTAATGTAGGCTATGTTATCAAAGTAAATATCAAAATAATAGCTAATAATAATAATAGGCTAATAATAATAATACTTTATTATTATTATGCTTTTATTCACCCACATAAAATAATTTCGCCATTGTTGTTATTGTTATAAACACTAGCCTGTCTGGCTCGTTTTTAATGGGCTTATTAAGGCAGCGAAATCATTTCTTCAAAAAGCAAAAACGATGTTTAAAAAAGCCAAGAGAACATTTTATTTAAAATCAAACTAAATGTCTACAGTTCAGTGCAAGCTTGGCAATGAAATTTAAGTTTTTATTAATTTATGTAAAAATATAAGACTAGAGGAGAAACTGCGTTTTTCGTAATTTTTTCATTTATTAGTGAATCTTTTTCGTTTTTCAAAGTAATTTAGCCATCATAGAAATTATTTGAAATTAGATTATACTGCTATCGAACGATAAATAAGCCTATAGGCTATACACATCAAATATCACGAAACTATCTGGCTTGATAGTCATACACAGTTAGCCACTAAAATGTTGAATATTGATCTTGTTCCGGTTTCTCATTTCTAATAATTAATAGCCTACATTCTGATTCCAACTGAAATGCCCCATATATAAACATTTTCAATAACGAGAGGCTGCGCACATGAGTGAAATCTTCCATCTAAAGGGAAAAACTACTTAGGACCAATTCAGCGGAGGAAAATCCTTATCGGATTAAAGGGAAAATTGGTGGCAATTAATCCTTTGTGATTGAAAAAGGGAAACGCCTCCTCTTGGAAGACATATCTGAGGCTAGATCTGATTGGACAGTGCGATGATCTGTTGGATTGGACAGAAGGATAAATGGTCCCGCCAGAGCGCTTAACCGTCCCACCAGCCTGACCTCCGCAGAGAGAAAGTGAATTAAACAAACTGCCACCATGACGGGAAGAGAAGAGGCTATAGACGAAAAACCTAAGGTTAAACTGTATCCCTCGTTCGGAATCGACAAATCACGCCTCAATGGATCTGGATTTCGGTCCAAGGGTTTCGCAATCACAGACCTGCTCGGTCTGGAGTCGGATCTTCAGCCGCATCAGTCCGGTCCGGGCGCAGTGGTCAATGGAGAGGGGCAGAGCGCGGCGGTCGGAGGATTTGCCTTCCCGGGAGGCTCTTTGCCGCTCGGCTTGGGTTTTCTCTGTAGTTTGGCGGCACAACAACCTCCCGGGGCCCCGTGTTTTCTCCCGAGCCACATCCCGCTCCTGCAGTCACGGACAGAGAGCCACTTCATGCAGAATATGGAACAGCAACGGGACGCCTATTCCGGTACAAATCACTTTATTTGGTTATGAATGAGCCGAAGAGCTGTTCACAACAGCTGGTGCTGAAACTGGCCCTGCAAATTTATGTTTTTGATTAACGAATAATTTTGTTTACTAATTTGATGGAATCAGATTTTATTTTCTCCCAGTCAATACCCTTTGAAAACTGGTAACCTTTTACAGATTTCTGCTCAACATAACTCTTAAAAAATAATTTTGTTGATTTGCATGATTCAGTAATATTACTTTTTTTAAATTATTATTTAAAGAAAACCATAGCACATTTTTATGTTACTTAAAAGTGTACATTTTTACATTTTTATTTATTTATTTGATGCAGCTTTGTCTGCCCTTTGCCCAACATATGTTCGTATGTTAATTTATTTTTATTAACAAAAAGCTGATTTATTTACAGATGATGATTGTCTTTCCGGGGATCACAATGATGGAAAAAACTCAGGGAACTCTCAAAAGAGGAAGAAGCGAAGGCACAGGTATGTAAAGAAATGAAATGTCACATTAAATGTTTATTTTATAAGGATCTGGTGTGTCAGTGTCTCAACCACACATTTTGTTTTGATTTGTAGGACAGTTTTCACCTCGCATCAGCTTGAGGAGCTGGAGAAAGCCTTCCATGAAGCGCACTATCCAGATGTTTACGCAAGAGAAATGCTGGCCATGAAGACAGAGCTACCAGAGGACAGGATACAGGTATAGGATGACTTCCACAGTTTGTTGATATTTCTCTCTCTTTCTCAAATAGCTAATGCCCAGGTTTGTTTCTCTCCAGGTATGGTTTCAAAACCGCCGTGCTAAGTGGAGGAAAAGAGAGAAGTGCTGGGGCCGCAGCAGTGTCATGGCAGAATACGGGCTTTACGGTGCCATGGTCCGTCACTCGATTCCACTTCCAGAATCCATCATCAACTCGGCCAAGAATGGAATGATGGGCTCATGCGCTCCCTGGCTTCTAGGTGAGCCAGCAGGTGGTTTTCCTATTTAGTACTTAAAGACTCAAATATGTATTTGATCACTTGAATACATAGCTGAGGTGTCTTGTGAACGTCTGTCTGATGTTGTCCATACTTGAATGTTTAGACTTAAATATATGTGAATTAGGCTTAAACCATTCCTCTTGTAATTGTAATTAAAGGAAGAGCTATAAATATTTAAAAACAATTTTTAATGGTGTCGGCATTTTATTCTTTTAGGAATGCACAAAAAGTCTCTGGAAATAGGGAAAAAACCTCCCGGCACACCTGAATCGACGCACTCAGATTCGTATTCAGAGGAACACAAGGGGAAAGACAGCGACGTGACATGGTCAAGTGTAGCCAATGGAGCGGACGACTCGGAGGACATGGCAATAGACTTGTCCAGCACTTCGAAACAAGAGAGTAAAAGCACTTTGAAAAGATCACCACCTCGCACAGGAGACAGCAGCGATTCTGAAAATGAGAGTTAAATATGCAAACGAATATGGACAATTTTGAAGTGCACATACAAGGACTATCAGTTTACAATATCTCACCTTTTGACAATGGTTTTGTTTGTCAGCATTCCTGTGTTATGTTTTTTTTTTTTGTCGTTCATCAAATATTTGAATACTAGAGACTGTTTTATTCTGAATGATTTTATCTTTGATGTGTAATAATTATTAATGTAAAAAAGTGTTAAATTACATGTTTTATGATGCGTTCATGGGCATTATTCATAAACGTTTCTTTCTTTTTCTGTCAAAAAATCTCAGCCGCTTCAGGGTGACCACTTGTTCAGCACCACTATTGTGAATGTCATAATATTTCCCTGTTGTAATATGGCATGTTTTTGGGGAACAGAAAGTTCCCAGAAAGAATTTTAAAAGCACTTTACCTGCTGTGATGATGAATGTTTTGCATCGATCAATGTCATCAGAGCAATATAATACCAGCAAAAACAAATCCACATCACGACAAAAAATTAAACATTTTATGCTTTTGATTCCGGCTTTCTGTTTCTTTGTTTCAGTAGACTAAAAGTAAATGTATGTCAAAGAGAATTACCTTGAGTTTCCACATGGAAGGATAAGAAATTGGCTCATTTCATCACTGGGGCCAGTCTTTTTGCTGTCAAGGACAGGAGAAAGGTATAAAGAAGGCTTCCAGTATGGATGCTGCTGACCCGTTAGATGTTCTGTTACACAAATACCATCTGGGAAAAAAATATTAAAGTACATTTAAGCCAAACAACAACTAGGTTAAGCAATTTGTTTCCCAGAAACTGTCAGACTATTCAATAGCCAAATCATCTTTAATTCATGTCAGCCTGCTTTTATGAGCTTTGTCCAGATATTTTTTTTATTTAAAAAACCTCAACAAAGGCTCTACTCCAGTGCAGGCGTGTTAAGTGCACCATTGCAAGAACATCACCTCGAAACAGAAGTGCAGCACCATGTTCATATTAATTCTATCTCTGAGGAATTCTTTTATTTAGATCTTTACACTCACATCCTACTGAAGGTCAATGGAAACCGATAAACACAATGTTTTGTTATATTATCAAATTTAGTTTATCATTAGTTATAAATATTACTTCATTATCCAATTGTTTAATGTAACGGTTTAGCTCTAACACCGTAGCATAATCATCATAATTCATATTTTCAGATCACAAATACATAACACAAATGTATTTGCTTAAAAACAACAATTTACAATTAATTTAATAGTCTTAATATAAACAATCACAATGAAGATCATAATAATGATTATTATTATTTTAATTGGCATGTTAGTATAAAGTTTATATGAAATGTACTATCATTTATAATGGCTAAATAAACAATTTGATAGTATCTAATCTCAATAATATGACATTAGGAAAGTAATTGTTTTGTTAGGGCTTTAAAGAGAATAATAGAAAAACAGATTAGCAGAGAAGAGGGGCATGAAAACAGAGATTAAAACACTTCAGCCTGAGACAAGCTCAGGACATAGGAATTAAATCTATTAAAATATTATCAATCACTGCTGATCCCAATAATCTTTCGTGCCAACTGCCCTTAACAAAATAACAATTATAGATGATGGGTCCTTTTTAAACTATTATGCACAGGGTTAGACAGGAAGATAATCCTGCCTTGTTAGAAATGGCGATTAATGAAAAACAAAATAACCTGATTTTAGGGCATAGAAGAGTTACATAAACACCTGTATGCACAGTGTGACTTATGACAAGGTTATTGTTTTCATTTTTTGACAGTAGCCCCAATAACATGATGTACAGCGAAATATCAGACAGCTGAATGTCACGATTCAACAATAAGAAGTAGGCCAATTCCAGAGAGCCGCGTGACTAAAAACATCCACGTTCTATGTACTCCAAAAGATCCTCACATAAAAAAATTAAAATAAAAAATATTTATATATCTATATATATCCCAAAAGAGCATCTGTTCTGGTAATATGCTTAACTTTGACCTCAAACAGGAGATTTTCAGATGCTTCAGAGCCAAGCACTAGTTGTAAAAATTAGCCATGTTTGTTGTACTTTCTGTATGTGCGTGTGTGTATGAGAGGGAGAGAGAACGCTGAAGGGATTGGCAGAGATCAAAGCTGTGATGTTTATGATAATGATGAATAGAAAATATTATGTCCACCGCTAATTTGTAAGTAGCTTAGTAGCGCAAAGAGCTCTAAACATACAGATGTGCATTTGGCACACAACAGTCCTTTGGCAAGCCCTGTGGAATCACATATCTGAACAAAGCTGATTTGGTTCAGCGTTTTCCTGATGAAGTTGACAAGGTTGTCTGAAGCGAGACCATTTGGCATTTTAATGCAGAACTAAAGCACAGGTGCTAGCCATTGTTGCAATTTTCGTAGTTCAGCTGCTAAAGGTTCTCTATCAGACAGCATCATCTGTGCATGCCTACCTCAACTGGTAAATATTTATTTGTGTTTGTTTACAATTTTTCACTTACTGTAAAATTTTTCAATGTCCAGAATCTAAACCCAATGAGATGCATAATGATGCAATAACGGGGTTGTTTTGGTCTCGTAGTGAAAGAATGCCTCAAGCCCAACTGCAATAAATCAAATAAATCAGTTAAACCTTATGCTTAATCTGAGGATGTGTGTTAATTTAATATAACATAATATTATATAATACATTTAATAAAACAAACAATGAAATCAAATTAATTTCTTTATTACTTAGCCTATTCGTTTACAATCCTGGTTAATATTCAAAAGAAAACATTTACTTCAAGGCAACAATGATCCTGCATGAGTAACATATATTACATGAAAGTATCTCTGAACAGACATGACAGACAAGTGATATGAAAGATATGGACACAAAACCACACAAACAAAAGCAGATTATTTTCAACCAGTAAACATGTAACTCACACACCACAGTGAAGTAAGGTCCACAGCAGAGGAAGCAGGCAGTAATTCTGTCTGATATGTTGTTTATTGGGATTAGCTCTAATTTGCGATTAGCATACATAACATCTGCATCCTGCATCAAAAATGAATTAGGCCTACAGTAATCCCTTACCACCCATCCACTAAACACCCTGCCCTTCCAGTCCCCTTTCCTTCCTGTTTATAGGCTACATTTGGGGCTGCATCTACATGCATTATTCTGGCAGATGATTTTATATAAATCACTTTATACTAATGTATTCAAGGTATACATTACCTTGGAACATACACACTTTTAGGCGGAGGGTGAAGCAACTCCAGGGTAAAGCTAAAGTGATGCGCTTCCCCTTTAAAAGACATTTAAATAGATTTCCATGAAATAGTTAAAGTTACAGTGGGTACGGAAAGTATTCAGACCCCCTTAAATTTTTCACTCTTTGTTATATTGCAGCCATTTGCTAAAAGTAAAAAAAAATTTCCTCATTATTGTTCACACAGCACCCCATATTGACAGAAAAACACAGAATTGTTGACATTTTTGCACATTTATTAAAAAAGAAAAACTGAAATATCACATGGTCCTAAGTATTCAGACCCTTTGCTGTGACACTCATATATTTAACTCAGGTGCTGTCCATTTCTTCTGATCATCCTTGAGATGGTTCTACACCTTCATTTGAGTCCAGCTGTGTTTGATTATACTGATTGGACTTGATTAGGAAAGCCACACACCTGTCTATATAAGACCTTACAGCTCACAGTGCATGTCAGAGCAAATGAGAATCATGAGGTCAAAGGAACTGCCTGAAGAGCTCAGAGACAGAATTGTGGCAAGGCACAGATCTGGCCAAGGTTACAAAAACATTTCTGCTGCACTTAAGGTTCCTAAGAGCACAGTGGCCTTCATAATCATTAAATGGAAGACGTTTGGGACGACCAGAACCCTTCCTAGAGCTGGCCGTCCGGCCAAACTGAGCTATCGGGGGAGAAGAGCCTTGGTGAGAGAGGTAAAGAAGAACCCAAAGATCACTGTGGCTGAGCTCCAGAGATGCAGTCAGGAGATGGGAGAAAGTTGTAGTAAGTCAACCATCACTGCAGCCATCCACCAGTCGGGGCTTTATGGCAGAGTGGCCTGACGGAAGCCTCTTCTCAGTGCAAGACACATGAAAGCACACCTGAAGGACTCCAAGATGGTGATAAATAAGATTCTCTGGTCTGATGAGACCAAGATAGAACTTTTTGGCCTTAATTCTAAGCGGTAGGCCTATGTGTGGAGAAAACCAGGCACTGCTCATCACCTGTCCAATACAGTCTCAACAGTGAAGCATGGTGGTGGCAGCATCATGCTGTGGGGGTGTTTTTCAGCTGCAGGGACAGGACGACTGGTTGCAATCGAGGGAAAGATGAATGCGGCCAAGTACAGGGATATCCTGGACGAAAACCTTCTCCAGAGTGCTCTGGACCTCAGACTGAGCCGAAGGTTCACCTTCCAACAAGACAATGACCCTAAGCACACAGCTAAAATAACGAAGGAGTGGCTTCACAACAACTCCGTGACTGTTCTTGAATGGCCCAGCCAGAGCCCTGACTTAAACCCAATTGAGCATCTCTGGAGAGACCTGAAAATGGCTGTCCACCAAAGTTTACCATCCAACCTGACAGAACTGGAGAGGATCTGCAAGGAGGAATGGCAGAGGATACCCAAATCCAGGTGTGAAAAACTTGTTGCATCTTTCCCAAAAAGACTCATGGCTGTATTAGATCAAAAGGGTGCTTCTACTAAATACTGAGCAAAGGGTCTGAATACTTAGGACCATGTGATATTTCAGTTTTTCTTTTTTAATAAATGTGCAAAAATGTCAACAATTCTGTGTTTTTCTGTCAATATGGGGTGCTGTGTGTACAATAATGAGGGAAAATAATGAACTTAAATGATTTTAGCAAATGGCTGCAATATAAAAAAGAGTGAAAAATTTAAGGGGGTCTGAATACTTTCGATACCCACTGTATGTGTCGCCGCACAACATGTGTCCCAGCATAAAGCGTATACGTTCACAAACCATGGTTAATTTGAACAGAAAAGCAAGCATATAGGCCGACTGTATGGGGGACTTGGCATGGCAGAAAGTGCACAAAGAGCACTCCCTTTATAACCACTAAAAAGCTGTCACTCATCTCAATTCGTCGCAATCTCCATTATAAAGTTCCGCTATAATCAATGAAGTTGAATGCACAATGAATCTCATTTACATAATTGTTATAATCAGAGGATTTGCAAGTGTGCTGAACTCAGAATCTAATCACCACTGAAAACGGGCAAAAAAGAAATTTGTCATCCTCAAGTTGTTCCCAACCTGTATGAATTTCTTTCTTCTGCTGAACACAAAATAAAGATATTTTGAAGAATGACAGTAACCAAACTGTTGATGGTAGCCATTGAATCCATACTACGCAGAAGTCAATGTTTGGTTACCCATATTCTTCAAAATATCTTCTTTTGTGTTCACAAGAAATTCATACATGTTTGGAAAAACTTTGAGGGTGTGTAAAACAGAATCAGTAGCGCTGAAGTCTTCCACACTGCTGAGGATCTGCTGGAGATGGAAGTTCTCCAATCTCCGATTCACAGATGTTATCAACATTGACTCTGCAGTGAGTCCAGCAGCAGATGGGGACATTGACTGTACAGTGAGTCCCACAGTTGATGAGGACATTGACTCTGCAGTGAGTCCAGCAGCAGATGGGGACATTGACTGTACAGTGAGTCCCACAGTTGATGAGGACATTGAGTCTGCAGTGAGTCCAGCAGCAGATGGGGACATTGACTCTGCTGTGAGTCTTACAGCAGAAGACAGTATTGGCTGTGCAGTAGGCATGTGCCGGTATCACATTTTCATGCTGCGATTAATTGAGTGATCTTTTATCATGGTATACGGTATTATCACGATATTTTAATTTGCACATGAGAAACAGATGAATTTTGGGGGGGGTGTAAAAAATTAATTAAAACTTGCATCACAAGGTGTAATTGTGATTGTCAAAACATTTGGTAACTAAACTGAATTTTATTAAGTTTAGTGACAACACCATGTTACAATGATTACATGGTACAATGACTGGTAGGCTACTGTTTGTATTGCTTAACACAAATTTAACGATTTCAATTCAATACTTGGGATTTGATTTAAATCTTGATTCAATATTGACTTATTTTGGATAAATATTAGGAAGGCTACAGTAGATAGCCCACATGTTATTTTTTTCTCATGAAAAAAAATATCTCACATAATGCTATGTAACCATATAGAGCCCTATCAGCTGGTATTATTAAAGGTTACAAATAACTAATTAAATCAAATATAATGTGGTTTTCATTATAATAACAATAATGTAATGACACAAGTAAAAATATAATAAATATGTAAAAAAGTGCAGTGCACATATTCAGCAAAATACTCCTCTTTATGTTTTAGTCATCTAACATGCTGCTGGTCATTAAATAGTTTAAATGTAACGTTCTGTGACACAATTGTTCTCCTGTTTCATATCAAAAGTAACCTGCTCTGTCTTGTTTGACGGTCTTCGTGTCCTCTTTGCTCTGCGATTTTTCTCTGCGTGAGAAAACGGATGTGTGGCGTGAGCGTGTGAAGAGTCTCGCGCTGAATGCGTCGAGTTGGCAGCTCTGCTTTTAGAAGCGGGATGGATCCGGATAGATCGGCGGCGGCCATAGACTGTAGGCGGCGGCGTTCCTCCTTCCGCCATGCTGCTTCTCCATGTGAGGACTGTTTACATTAGACTAGAAGTGCGCAACGGCCGCATGCTCATACACGTGGCGATTGTTTACATCAGAGTGCGCACGTGTTTCGCGCAGCATAGGCAGTGCTTGTTTAAGCGGTTGATGGAAAATAAGCTATAATGCGCGTTCTAAAAATCTAAATTCGGCTCTATTATTTTTCACGGTATTTTGAAGTGCCCACGATAACAATATCGTGCATATTCATTACCGCGATTTATCGCATTACCGAATACCCGCACATGTCTACTGTGCAGTGAGTCCCACTGCAGATGAGGACTCTCTGGAGAGAGATTTCTTTTAAATGAGAATGATCTCTTTTACATTTGTGGGCAAAAATCCTTGTTTGGAAAACCACCTTGATCTAACCATCATTTTCTTTATTTTAGCCTTTTCATCCCAAACCTCTTCCTTCAGAGATCGCCTTGACAGTCATCACAAATAGGGGTCCCAGTTGTCAGAATAAAATGCAAGTGCTGTACTGGCAGGACGACCCAGACCGCTTCATCATGGACTTGGAACGGCCCTTGCCAAGCATGGACGTGTGAATTTCTGAAACACTTGATGATAGGCACTCTAAAGATCAATTGTGGAGAAGACCATAAATCCAGAAAGAGCAGTCAGTAATTCATCCATATGAGGCAAGGGTTAACTGTGGATTATCACCTCCTAATACGGTTCCCTGAGATCCACGCACATTCTTATGCCACCAGTCTTTTTCATGGTCACCACAATTGGTGAGACCTATGGAGACTTATCAATTCGCTCTATAACTCCAGCAGAAAGTAATCAGTCCAACTAAGCAGATACAACTGTTCTTACAGAGTAGGGAAGGTCACCATAATTTCTGTCATACTGGCATGACTGAATCTGGCACTTTGACTTTATGCATAAACCCTACAAGACATCCCACTGAGTAGAGAGCTGTAACACTGGTTCTGAAGAGCAAGATGCAGAGGTTGTGGCAGGCTCTGGCAGGATTGTATCTCCTTTAATGCACAGTTTAAGAGCTTTAAAGAAGAGATCCATGCCCATTAATGCAGTTCCTTTGTCCACCACATATAAATTCACAGAGCATTTGCAGCCGTCTTTTACTGTTGCATGCAAGCAGCCGATCACATTATTTGGATTACATGAGTAAGTGACTAAGCACACTTAAGGTAGCTGTAATAGTAATTTCCCAAAGTAATCATACATGATCTTAGGCAAAACTGAAACAAAAGTAGGCTACCAGTGTCAAGTGTCTGTGTAACAGGCCTCTGAATTGCACCAGCTTCTACCTGAACAGTACATTGGAGTTAGGTGCTGCTTAGGCTACATCAGTATCTTGAAGTAATAGTAGCGTATACTCAGGCATTACTAATTCATGCACTGTGTGAGCTTGCATCGTTCTACAGACACAAGCAAAATGTATTTTTTCTAACAATTTTTTACAGGTTTCCTTAGCTGCCGGACATTCTACCGCATTTGGAAGATGTTTATCCGATCTGCAGCAAAATCAGGTAGGCTATGTGAAGCTGAAGTCACAGTCAAAGTTGGTGATAATGAAGCAGTTGAGCGTTATCCTATTTTTTAGCTTTCCACCTCATTGCCAGTTTGTTGCGATTTCGAAACACTGCTTTATGAAGCTTCGAAATCTTTACTAATTTTTCGTTTCGAATCAGTGTATCGGAGCGTCAACGTGTATCAAACATAGACTGTAAAAAATATGGACGTAGTGTCCGTGATGTCACCCGCAAAGTCACAAACTGCCCATTCTAGGAAAGACACGAAATAAATCTATCATGGGTCACTACGAATAACGTTTTAACAGTTGCGTCCGTTACTGCAAACCTTTATTTTTGCGTGATGCTGCACGAACGCACGCCAGTAGGTGTCAGTATAAGTGAGTGTAGCCATAAAGTTTAAAGGGATAGTTCACTTTGAAATTAAATTTTATGTTTTAGCTTACCTCAAGGGCATCCAAGGTGTAGGTGTCTTTGTTTCCGCAGTAGTTTCAATTTTGATATTTTTAAGTCAAACCGTTCTTGTCTGTTAGTCATATAATGCAGGTCTATGGTCACCACCTCAAAGAGCATGCACAGAGAAGTCCAAATTAAACAATTCCCCATCGTAAGTACACATTAATGGCTGTCTGTTGTATGGCTGTCGGTTTGTGTGAGAAAACGAACAGTATTTATATCGTTTTTACCTCTTGTACACTTTCCGTACACACCAGGAAGCGCGCGCGCCCCCAGATCACTTGGACGTGGTTGTGTAGAGGTAAAAACGATATAATTGTTCGTTTTCTCACACAAACCGCTCGTTTCGTGTCTTAGGCCATCAATGTGTACTTACAATGGGGAACTTACACCGGGGAATTGTTTAATTTGGACTTCTCTGTGCATGCTCTTTGAGGTGGTGACCATAGACCTGCATTATATGACTGACAGACAAGAACGGTTTGACTTAAAAATATCAAAATTGAAACTACTGCGGAAACAAAGACACCTCCATCTTGGATGCCCTTGAGGTAAGCTAAAACATACCAAGATTTTATTTCAAAGTGAACTATCCCTTTAACACTGGCCAGTGCAAGATTCTCATCTGTGGCTTTAATATTTTTTTTAAAAATTGATCGAATTATGTATAATAATGTTGCTCTATTAAAACAAATAGATAAAGTTTCAACAAAAAACAAATGTCCTCCTTTATAGCCTAATTGTTACAATAAACACTAGGCCTATATATTCTGACTCTTTTTATGCAATGACTATCTTTGTCCTTTGGTGTGACGTTTTGTCCTATGGTATGACAAACATAAAACAACAGAAACATATACTTATTTTAAAATATCTTTGGCATTAGGGGAGTTACAATAATATTTGTAGGTACAAGGGGAGGTACAATTTCAAACAGTTTAGTAAGGTTGTGAAAAAGTTTTATTGACATGATTCGTAGGGAAAAGTTGATCAAGTTCATCTATTCATGGTGAAAATTATTCTAATTAGTACTTTCATGTTAAATAAATATCACTTTAAGAAAATAATGTTTTAATAATGTGAACAATTCTGTCTCAAGTATTTTTTTATGTTATTAAATATAATTTCTTAGTACTTTTTTAATGTCACACCATAGGACACATTTACAGTACTGTTGAGTGAAAACGTGAAGAAAGTCATTGACAAAATGAGTGACCACTACTATTTTCTGAAACTGCAGTTTTCATACTCCATAAATATATGTATTTTTTCTTAAAAAGTTATGTTTTCCAAAAAAAGTACTTTTTCTTGGCCATTTGTCAACTACCCATAGACCTAACTCACTTCTGTAATCTCAACCTCATGAAAATGTTTAGGAAACATAGGCTTTCAATGTGTATTTAATCTGTCCATCAATGTATTAACTTTAACACCGTTTCCTCTTTCTTTACCACTACCAGTTCTCTCCAACAGCAGCAGGCATTTTTCAAGACCCGGTCTCCTCTGGGGCCTATGACACGCTCTGCTTCTGGGAGGGGAATGCTCTCACCCAAAAATCCAAGTAACTATTGCATTACTTATAGTGTGGAGTTTGAATGCTTTTGTTATCAATGTATGGCTAAGCATTTGACTGATTCTCGATTCACCACCAGCCAGGTCTCCAGATTATCCTATAGCGTCGGTGGCAGAATGTAATGGCTACTGTGAACACTTGTATTCCTTTTCTGGCCTGCTTTCTGCCATCTTTCTCTCCCTGTAGGAAGTCGAACGAGTTTCTTTGAAGACAGAACATTCAAGGAAAACTTACCTACCCTCTCCTTAGATATAATATAATTGGGGGCAATAAAGTGTATTTCTTTCATTCATTCATTCAATCAGTCATTTCATTCATTCAATTAAATGTTTTGTTGAATACAATTGGTTGCCTTGTATATATATTTTTTTTTATAAATATAAACACTATAATTATAACATATAAGCACACAGGGCAACTTACAGTCATTGGTGGGCACGCACTGCCGATGATGGCACCAGTTGTCGGCGGGACGGGAGGATGAAGGCCGAGGCAGGAGATAACGTTAGTCGGTTCGGCCCCATTCACCAGTAACAGCGGATTATCAGTGAATCCCAGTTGTCTCCGACTAAAGTTTATAAAACTATCATGTGTAAAATGATCACTACAGTCAGAGGTGTTGGTGGTGATCCTCAGCTCTCCATCAAGGTGGCTCTTCACAAAATTAGTCCACCTCTTCTTGATGTGATCGTTTTTCGGAAATTTAAATAAGGACACCGATCTGTTTTGTACGTGATCGCATCCAGGGAATACGCATTTCCGTGACGAAGGCATAGCTAGCAAACTGTAGGCTGTTGTAACCTATGGTTGTAACTAATAGTAGCCTACTGACAGTAACTCGCGATTGATCGGCGGCAAACTGATGCGAATGTGCTCTAGTTATATTGTTAGGGGAGGGGCCAGCCTCAGTGGCTCCAGTGCGTTATCAACAGTAGGGGCGGGGCCAGGAACTCGGTGGCTCCACTGCGTCATCGAGCCGCCGTTGTAGCCCCGCCCTAAAAACCCTGAACACAGCTATGGTGAAAAACTGTTTAACGGTCTAACTCCACAATTCAGTACTTCACAGTTCACAGTCTTTGTAATGTGTTTTAGCAATACATTTCTAACATGTATAATGTGTTTACATTTTAGTATTTTTAAACCTAAAAAACGCGTGAGATCGCTCAGAGCACCTTTAATATTAAACGGATGAGTTATTAAAAAAATCACCCCCTCACACTCACTTCCGTGTTGGATTCAAGAGAGAGATCGGAAGGTTGCCGTTGGTATCAAACTGCCAAAGTCATCGGATTTTAGTAAACGAGGCTTCATTACGTCGTAACTGTTTCGAAATGTCAATGGTTCACCGCTGGGGGGCGATGATCTCTGTGGGCTAAACTGTTTGATAAACTGTAGGCTGTGTGTGTGTGTGTGTGTGTGTGTGTGTGTGTGTGTGTGTGTGTGTGTGTGTGTGTGTGTGAATGAATCATGCGGATGCACTGAGACCCCAGCCAGTGTCGAACCATTTAACTAGTGTGTATGGTTTTTACCTGATCTCTGATCAGTTCGATACATTTGTAGACGGTTTAATTAGACATTCGTATTTAAAGGAATAATAGAAGTTAATAGTCTCTTATTGGCCTGTTTAGCTGAGCCATCCATGTAACAATCAAAAACTGATAAAAGAACACATATACAGACACTTGCTATTTAATCTTATTAGATGATTAGTTGATTGCATTTGATATATTTTACATTCAAACATTTGCAATGGGTTTGGGTGGGTTAGGGTTATGAGTTTTGTTGCATTTACACTGTTCTGACCAGCAGAGGTCACCAGCGTTTGGCGTCTCGAACGCTTCGAAACAGTGAATCATTTTGCACTACAGGTATCAAGCCTATGGTATCAAGTCGGGTTACATAATTACCTAGTTATTACTAACTCATAAAACACACAAACTCGTGCTTATTATTCTCTCCTATTTATATTCGTATTTCGTATCACCCGACTTAGTAGCAGCACTACTACTACTACTACTACTAGCGGTCTCAGTAACATGATTGAATAACAGGACACAGCTATTTTTATTTATTTTATTTATTTTATTTATTTATTTTGTAATAATGAGAGGATTTGTGTGCAGACCTCAGAATCCACTCATTGCTGAGAACGCCTGAGTTTTTGTTCAGTGCTAACTTAAACACTTTTGATTAGCCTTTGCGTTCAAGAAATCAACAAAACACATTGTAAATAAACCTTTGACATTCTCCAGAGCCCGAACACAGATACGCACCGGATCGTCTGCCAAATCTGCTAAGCTAATATGCTATTATTATGGAGAAAACTGATCCTAGACCAGCAGTTATTATGGGAAGCTTTTCACTTTCCCCTCCCTCGTCATAACAGGTTATAGAGACTTTTATTTTGAATTAAACTCCCCTCATGTCCGCTCTCTTATTATTGTACTCTTCACATCCTCAGGCGGAGAAAAGAAGCGGAGATCTGATGGCTTTGAAAAGGATTCAGAAGGTAATATTTATATTTCTTAATATATTAAATGTCTTAAAAGTAGATTAGCTTGAAGTCGATCCAATAGATCCACACACGACAGATACAGTGAACTATCTCTCTGTCCACATTACTATGTAAAGTCGGAAGATCAGAAGAATTTATTTTTCGGCCAGATGAAAAGATCTTTATGTCGAAAACAAAGCGAACTCAAGTCTTAAGACATCAGAAAATAATAGATTATAAATGTGATAATTATGCCATCGACGAGGGATGTTTTTAAGCAGCTGTAGTTCAACAAGGTTAGCCATATTTAAATAGAAAGAATAGTCAGTTTAGACAGTGAGTACATTAAAAACATAAATACATATATGTAAAATATAATGTTACGTTATAATAATATAACAATAAAACATATGTTATATGTTATATTAAAAATAAATGTAATCTGAAAGTCTTGACAACATTATATAATGTGAGTGTGTGTGTATATATATATATATATATATATATATGTGTGTGTGTGTGTGTGTGTGTGTGTGTGTGTGTGTGTGTGTGTGTGTGTGTTGTATACAAATTTACTAAAACTAAAGCAGAAATAAAGCTAAATTAAAGCTAAATAGAAATAATTAAAAAACAAAACTAAAGAAAATGATAATAAAATTGATTTCTAAAACCTTGCATTCATAAGAGTAAACAAGGAGCTTGCGAATGTTAATATGAATATATCAAAACTTGATTTCACTTTAAACTGTCAGAAATATGCACGTAAACCTTTATCCTTGTTCGAATTGAAACCTTACTTCTTAAATCTGTTTTTGACACATAGAAATGCTCTCATCCATTTCTACTGTATTTGTAGGAGCTACAGGACTTGCAACGGGATCCACCCTCGCAGTGCTCAGCCGGACCACTCGGAGAGGACTGTAAGTGTCTCCAGCACCAACAACATACTCAATTATGGCCTTCAATTCTTTGACAGGACAGTCTTCTCAATATATTTTATTTGCTCTTTCAGTGTTTCACTGGCAGGCGACAATAATGGGCCCAGTAAGTACACATTAATAATTTCAGGTCAATGTTTATTTTGTGGAATTAGTAATTGGTTCAATAAAAAAGGAAGTTGCTTCGGTCATACACTAACTCTTTCTTGATCTCCCCCCTAGGGTGATAGTCCATATCAAGGAGGGGTTTTCTTCCTCACAATCCATTTCCCGACTGATTATCCCTTTAAACCACCAAAGGTGAGAATTACATCTGTTCTTACCTCATCCATAGATTATCTGATCTTAAATATTTGACATTATGTTTCTCTGACAGCTTGCCTTCACAACAAAAATTTACCACCCAAATATCAACAGTAATGGAAGCATCTGTTTGGACATTCTGCGCTCCCAGTGGTCACCTGCCCTCACGGTATCCAAAGGTTAGAGAACACTCTTATCCAACCTGGATGGTCTTTTCATCATAAACATGTCCAATTTGATAACATCTACATCAGGGCTGGGCAACTCTAGCCCTCAAGATACACTTTCCTGCAGAGTTTAGCTCTGACCCTTATCAAACTATCCTGCCTGTAGCGTTCTAGAAATTCTAAAGACCGTCAAACATACACTGAACTCCCAGTTGATTAACATCAAACCTGGCTTACTCAAGGTATGCTGGCTCCAAAAACGCGTCCGGGAGTAAGTTCAACCAACCCAGAGTATGTAACACACAAGACATTTTCAACAAAGCGTTAAGAAAAAGCACGCCATATTACTTTTTTTGTGTGTGTAATGGCTATTTGCTCACTACTCCTAATGTGTGTGCACTATTTTGGATGGGTTAAATGCAGAGGACAAATTACGAGTTTGGGTTACCATACTCGGCCTGTCACTGCATTCTTATAGTTATTATTTTGAAAAAGATGTAAAAACGCTTATAAGGCACTAACTTGATGAGAAATATACTTGGTTTTAATAAATAGAACATTAATTACTAACATTATGAAATACAAAACAACATTTAAATTTTTTATACTGTAAGTAATAATGTTTATTTAACCTGGAAAATGTGTCAACAGTAAGTATAACTGGAAAATGAATTTATATTGGAAAGTTTGCCCTTGCAAAGAATATAAATATATACCTAAAAGGGATTCAGCATTAAGCACATAAAGTGACTATTTCATCAAATATGAGCAGTATTCACGTTACTTTTATCAACACCACTTAAACGATTCTGCTGTTTTCTGTTGTTGTTTTCCCAGTTTTATTATCCATATGCTCACTACTTTGTGACCCAAATCCAGATGACCCTTTAGTTCCAGATATTGCACACATCTACAAATCTGACAAAGATAAGTAAGTGACATTGTGTGTATGTCTCTCTCTCTCTTTCACTGTTTTTATTGCTAAAATAACTAGCAATCTGCATGAACCATCTTCTTCTGTGCGGTTCAACCATACTACATTTTCATATTTTTCTACACATTCCTCTTTTATTACTATCAAACAATACATCAAATGTTTAAGTATCAAATTACTCTAAATTTTCAGCTGTAAAGCTGGCACTTCATGAATACTCATTTTAATATCAGCTGAGTACTTTTGTTTTTGATGAAGATGGCTATTCCTGTGTTTTAGGTATAACAGACTGGCAAGGGAATGGACTCAGAAGTACGCTATGTAACTGGACGGCAAGATTTGAAATGATTGCACATGGACATTATTACTGCACACGGCTCTACAATGCACCTGTACAGAAACAAGATGTTTACCAACAGATGAACCTCCCCACCACACACACACACACACACACACACACACACATATATATACATACACGCACAACTATACAGAAAATCCTTGTTCAGGAGGCCGAGTCACTTGTCTCTGTTCACAGAGGCATCCTGGAACAACCAGGATGTGTCAGTTAACACATAACAAAAAAATATTGTTTTATTTTCAAATTGATTAGCTACATTTTAGTAATTTTATTGTATAGAAATAAATACAATACTGGATCATTTTTATTGTTTTTGCATTAAAAGGTGTTATTATAAAATATGTGTCTGGCTGCAGCTGTTTTATGATGACTCTAGCATTATTAGAAAGAAAGAGAATGAGATGTTTTCCATATGTGTGTGATTTGGAATTGGTTCACATCAGGGATCAAACTACATAAACTGCTCACGCTGCGTGGTGGATTTGTGCCATTAGATGGCGATGTTCCTCCGTTTGATTCCCACCATAAAGAATTTAATTTCATGCAGAGACGCTTTTATAATTGCGTTTTTATAAAGGTCGTTTTCATATATAAGTTTCAGTGACGTCCTCATAATTACATCTTTAAAAAAAAAAGTAAAATACGTGATAAGTTAATAGAAGAATAATCTTTGTGTCTATGTTATAGAGTTTTCTACAAAAAAAGGTTATTTAATGTAACCGTTAGGTAAAAAAAAAAAAACACTTCCCTAGCACCTAATATATAAATATATATATATATATATATATATATATAATCTATATCTATATATATATATCATACACACACACGCCTGTCACATGACAAAAACAAGTTAGGCCGCACTACAAACGTTTATTTAAATGATTCACTGAGTATTTTGTAAGGGGAGTGATACAAAATAAACCTAAAAAATAAAAACTATTTCACCACTGCCAGCGTTTCTTTTTCCCCAAAAATTATTTTTAAAGAAAGCATGCTAATCACAGAATCATTGAAGAGGTGCATGTAAAGTGGCTTTGTAATATTTTTTTTTCTCGTTATATATATATTCGTAGGCCTACGAATGTTTTATTTTCCGCGCATGCATGAGAAACTAGGCGCGCGAACTGGATATGATGATGAGAAAGTTTGGGAGGAGAGTGGGCGGTTATCCTGACACGTGAATGCTCCCATAGGAGCATAATCCATCCATGCATCCATGTCCTCCAACTATAGTGTGTTCGGGTCCTGGAGCCAGAGGAAAAGTGGAGGGGAGAGGAATTAACGGGCAGATTGATTTTCTCGGGGGCAGTAACTTTAAGGGACTTAAAAAACTTGGCTGGAAATCGGAATGTTTTTCTCCTAATGTTGACTTGCCGTTTGCCTGTTTTACACATGAACCCCGTTTAGTAAGTTTGAAACGCTTTATGGGTGCAATGGCTGAGCCGCTGAGTTTCATGCATCATGATCATTGCTCCAGCAGCGAGCGGAGCGACGACTCACCGTCTGCCGTGTCTGAGGATGACTCTAGCGGGATCTGCGGGCACATCTCCCCGCCTGACCCTGACTGGACCGAGGAGAGGTTTCGAGTTGACCGCAAGAAACTAGAAACTATGTTACTGGGTATGTTAACTTCTTAAAAACTCCCTAAAAGAACTGGGAAGACAGTTTTATGTTTTGAAAATACTTTTAGCTAACATTGCAGTGTTGCTTGGCGTCGAGTCACATAAATAGTTCTGTCTAAAAATATCACAATGTTTCCTCGAAGTACATCTCGAAGGAGATATGTTGACTACGCTGCCTGTTGTGTGGAGCATGTAGACCAGTATTGGGATGTTTTATTTAGCTAAGTACGACAGACATTCACATTAACTAACAATCATTTTTGGGAACTTGGCATTTGAACTTAGGCTCTTGAATGCACTCTGTAAATAGAATATATAAGCTTCTCACGTTCATTTAGCACAAATATGTTGAGGTTAAACTTTCATAACTGATCATGGTTAAGAAAGAAGTTCATGTATTTAATTTATTTTAGTGTCATAAAATATTTACATGAAATGCTTTCTTATTTCCAGTCATTTCAAAGCATTCATCAGTACCACAATAAAATGTAAATATATAAGATATGATGAATATGAGATCAATATTACTGATCAATCAAGGTCATCACTGTCATAGTCTTTCAACACACACACACACACACACACACACACATACTAGTTTCACTATCCCAGTGAGAAGATCCAAACTTAAAGGAATAGTTCACCCAAAAAATGTAATTCTGTCACCATTTACTCACCTTCATGTTGGTCCAAACCTGAATGCCTTTCTTTTGTGGAACATACAATATATTTTCAAGAAAACTGTTTTGGTTGCCATTGACTTCACTTGTATGGGGACATTTCTCAAAATATCTTCATGTTCCACAGAAGAATTCATATA
Organism: Leuciscus leuciscus; assembly: GCF_965113295.1. Classification (NCBI taxonomy): domain Eukaryota; kingdom Metazoa; phylum Chordata; class Actinopteri; order Cypriniformes; family Leuciscidae; genus Leuciscus; species Leuciscus leuciscus. The sequence continues at coordinate 20,242,440 of NC_138741.1, forward strand.
GGTTTGAAAGGACAATTTTCATTTTTGATTATTATTTTCCTGTTTAATACCATAAAGCTGCTATGAATCAATCTGTATTGTATAAAGCGCTATATAAATAAAGGTAACTTGGCTTGGCTTGACTTTCGGTTGAACTATCCCTCATTAAAAACCTGTTTATGTCTGTAGATTTGAAGCAAAACATGATTTTGTTGAGTTACTCAACAAGTGTGTCAAATATTGAGGACCCCTTAAAAAAATGTCCTTAAGTCATGTTTCACTATGTGAGAATATTTTCAAATATCTGGGCCTCACGTGCATAATAATGCTTAGAAACACCGATTTTTGAAGTTATATTTGTGAGACCCTCTTATATATTCAGTGTTTTTATGCTAGGATAATGATATTTACTATATTCTAACCCTAAACCAGACCTACAAATATAAAAATGTTAATGGGTTTGTGTGAAGTAAAATATATTTTGGCTGATTTATGATTCCTTTCAAATAGTAAGGACCACTTCACAAGTCATGTAACTACATTTGTGAGGACATTTTCACAAATGTGACAAGAAGTAAAGCCAAACCTGTACACAAACACACACAAACAAATGGTTAAAGCTCAATTCAACATTTGCGTCATATTCTACCGTCAGTCTGTCAGCAATGGGCAGTTTACTTCACTGCAGAATCATGTTCAGTTCGTTTTGTTTTTCTTTTGTTGTAACTTCAGCAGATTAGAATTTTAAACAAGCTTAAGTAATGCAAGTTGAGGTCAGTGGTTTGGTATTGGCCTATTCTAAACATGTACAAAAGTTCTGGTCTGTTATAGCAGAGCCTCTAGTTTACAAAGACTACTTTTGTTAACATCCATTCAAACCAACCATACTCAATGTAGTTAGGGCCATAGATGACATTCATTTATATATGTGCATTTTATTTATTCTACGTAGTTGTGTATTGGGAAACATGGAAAAACTAAGACCCTCAGCACCTTTCTACCACATTTGAGTGTGTTCATGTGTGCAATTGCATGAGTGACTGCTTCCCTGACATTTGGACCCCAGGTCAAAGGTCAGTTCAACATGAGAGAGCTCAAGAGCACCAGGAAAACTTCCATAGCAAGGCAACCACATTTTCAAGACGTTCAACAACACCTTTTACATCACACAAACTTATATACTTACTCTACAATCATTGGTGTAGTGATGTGGACATTTTTCCCACACTATGATTCAGTGACTCGTAATCATCCCTTTGCTCCGGATGATGTGCAACATCTGGAGGTGTTTGAACGGTTGTTGTTTTGATTGGTTGGATGAGCAGTAGGCGTGATCATAAATCCAGTGATGTGTGTTTTTTGTGTGAAGGTTTATTGTGTGGCAAAGTTTTGCTCCCCTTTTCCGGGAAATAGGAGAGAGGCTGAGAGAAACAAGACAGAGAGGGTTACAATTAAAACCATTTTTCTTAAAAATAACATTGGCGAACGTGGCGAGGCAGAAACAGAGGGGAGACCCATTCTTGCGCTTTTCCCCCTTGACCAGACCACAACTAAATCAACTCATTTTTATAGACTAGAAAGACTAATGGAAGGAATTGGATCATCACCTATGATTCATGTTCACGTAAGGGAATCTGAGCAGCTTTATGGTTTTGTCGGAAAGCACCAAAGAAAGATAGTCATACTTTATGTCAAATAATCACTCACGCAAGTGGAAATTAGAAGGGAAAAACATGCAAATGCACTCCTCTCTCACACTTTCTTTTTCTCACTAACTTTTATGGTAATAGTTTGTATATTAGAATGCAGTTTTCTCTTTATCCCAATGGCTGTTACATCAGATGTCTGGTTTTGATTAAAAACAGAGGAATGTGTGCTGGCCTGACCTTTTATTCTGTGTGATAAGAAATTCTAAAAAGAATGTAGTGTTTGTTTAGCAGAGTTTATTCCGGCACTTTATGGAAATCAAATGCCCCCTCAGTGGCCATGTAATCGAAATTGTGGGTTTTGTGGGTTTTTCTCTGTCACAGTAGGGTGTGAATTTATATATTAAGCTTTAAATGTTAATACATCTCACACCTGTCAGTTAAATCCTTGTTTTTGTGTGTGAATGTGTGTGTGGGGTGGGTTTGTTACCACCAAAAGTTTGCTTATACTTTATTAATTTGCTTATGCATGTGTCCTCTGACATGTGGGATTTATTTATTGAGTATATTTCCGTCTGGGTGTATGTTAAGTGCATCATTCTTAACATGCTGCATGTGTCTGGCATGTTGAGTGAAGCAACAGGAAGCGCGTTGTGTTTTGGGAATGTGCTTATGGCTCAGCGCGCTGTTGTCAGGGAAACACAAGTCTGTTACCTTGGATTTTGATTTCTTTATTTACATTTATTCATTTGGCAGACGCTTTTATCCAAAGTGACTTACATTGCATTTCAAGGTACACATTTTACATTCTTATCAGTTCTCTTTGTGCATACATGTGCAATTTGAATATTTAAAGGCACATTTGCGTCTTTTTAGATGTTTAAGCAATAAATTAATATAAAACAGACAATGATGTGTATTTATGAATTATTAATCACTCGTAGTATTAGAATCCGTTGTAGAATTAGAGTTGGTGCAGTTTTCTTCTAAGAAGCCTTCTGTTTTTGTTTACAAATGTAAATCCATTTCTTGGACTTAATACATCAGTTGTTTTAATAAGATACTTAATACTTGAGAGATAAATCTTAAAGAACTGACTTATTGGATTACTAAGACTTGTGTTTGGCAGAAATACTCCAAATCTGGTGTGGGAGAGTTTTAGTTTGGCTGGAAACTCATCTATGTTCATAACCTGACATATAAGGATACAGTTTCATTCTCGAGTCTCGACACGGAGAGATGAGATGTTCACATTATTTAATTCACATTATAGCCTAATCCTTTTCAGTCAATACCTTCGAAGAGGTCTTAAATGTGTTTTCGGCACATCTGTATGTTATAATCCCAAATATTTTTGCTGTTTATATTGCCAGATTATTGTCCAATATCCATCTTAATTTGAATCATTTCACAGACTTGTCTTTTAGTGGTACACATTGTTTCTGAGAGGCTTTCGGCTTTGAGCTCTAGAGTATGAGTTTACGTTCATGCAGACTGCTTGCTTTTAGAAGTTGCAAAAGAAAAGGTTGCGAATTGTACAACCAGTCTGCAATAGATGTGCTGTCAGCGGCGTGTGTGTGTGTGTAATCTCAAGTTATGACATGGCGAATAAATAGTTTGAGAAGATAAAAGCTCAGAATCTTTTGCACAAGTGGCTGAGTACTTTAGTTTGGGCATTGACAAGGCTGTGCTTATATGTAGCGTGATTTATTTTTTATTTTTTTTCTGTCGTGAGATGCTTTGTCGTAACCAATCAGAATATATCTTACACTACTGTTTAAAGGTCTGTAAGATTTTCGGATGAAGTCTCTACTTCTCAGTAATATTGTGAAATATTATTTCAATTTAAAATAACTGTTTATATATATATATATATATATATATATATATATAGTTTTATTTTTTCAAATGTCATTTATTCCTGTGAATTTATAGCAGCCATTACTCCACTGTCACATGATCCTTCAGAAATCTTTCTAATATGATGATTTACTGCTAAAAAAAAAAGTCTTATTATTATCAATGTTGAGGACAGTTGTGCTGCTTAATTTTTTTGTGGAAACGGTGATACTTTTTTCAGGTTTCCTTGATGAATAGAAAGCATTTATTTGAAATGAAAATCTTTTGCAAGATAAATGGCTTTTCTGTCACTTTTGATCAATTTTAATGCATCCTTGCTGAATTACAGTGTTCATTTTTATCAAAAAAAGTCTTGCTGACCACAAAGTTTGAACTGTGGTATAGGCCGTGACATATCTGACTGCGGAGCAAATGTCTTCAATTCTTAATAGTTAAGATTTGAATCCAGATGCTGATCGTGGGTCTGTTTCTCTGATCTCTCGCCCACTCTCTGAGCTCCGGAGTTGAAGGGAAGTTCCAGGATTATTCGGGAGAAATACACTCAAATTATACAGTTTTGTTCTTACACTCACTTACTCCTCACATTCCTAACACACACATAGTTTACAGGAGCTGTGCTATAATCAAATACTGCTCTATATCTGTGCGTGAAGCTGTTTCATTAGAGCAGAAACTCAAACGCTGTGGAGTTTTTGTGACCCACATCCTAAATAGAGCACAAGAAAGAGCTGAAATCAACACACACACTGCATTTAACATTCTGTCTGGTTTAAGACTTGCTATTTTCATATTTTTCTCTGTGTGTGCCTCAGTATGTTTTCAATTGGATGTGTGTGTTAGAAAGTGAGTATCATATCTGAGACTTCATGTCTCAGACTTCGTGCTGCGGGCCTAATTTTCTGTCAGAGGTCCTGGACATCTTCTTCAGAGACATGGCATCATGGATTTGATCAAATACCAACAGATAGAAAATCAAAACCTGACACCCTCTGCTAGATATCTTATAACGGGCCATGTTTGGATCTTCCAACAGGACAGTGATCCAAAAACAAACATCAAAATCAAAACAAAAATGGGTCACTGTGCACAAAACCAAGCATCTGCAATGGCCATTGCAGTCCCTAACCTGAACCCTATAGAAAATGAGTGGGCTGAACTGAAGAGAAGAAGCACCAACATGGATCTGGGAACCTGAAGGATCTGGAGAGATTCTGTATGGAGGAATGGTCTCTGATCTCTTGTCAGATGTTCTCCAAACTCATCAGGCATTATAGGAGAAGACTCAGAGCTGTTATCTTGGAAAAAGGAGGTTGCAAAAAGTATTTTAAAAAAAGGGGGCAAATAATTGTTCCCAATGTGTTTTGGAGAAAAACATTTATTTCATAATTTGATTTCCCCCCCACTTTCAATTCTTTTACTTCAATGAAAGGTCAGATTTTTGCTTTTTTTTTATTTTTATAAAATATCAAAATGATTAACAATGCAGATTTATTTTTTACAGCCATCTTTGATCATATTTACCAAGGAGGCAAATAATTCTGACCGGCACTGTATGTACACACACACACGCACACAAAATAAAATTTTCTGTGGATCTCCTTTCACTCATCTGGAAAAAAAGGCTTAATTTTTAAGATTCTTTCATGCTGTTTTTTACACTGTTAGCGCTGGTTATCTGGAACATAACTTGTTTATTAAAACTGGGTACAATTAAAGTGTTTCTGCTTGAAATGAAGTAGAATCAATAAATGAAAATATGTAAATAGATTATGTTTTGGGAATGCATGGGTTTGGAAGATTAAAACCATTTATGTCTCTCCTTTTCTCCGCTACATGCCAGATCATGCGAAATTGTGATGATACCAGTTCTTTGTTTTCAATAAGAATCTCAAATTTTCAGCATTGCCATATAAATCCCAGCATTGCTTCTAGCCTGTGCAATGATTTTTGAAGGAAGGAGGGGTTCAACACACTTTGGTTTAATGAGATGGGAACTTCTTGTAATTGTAGCTCTTTCTATCCTTGTTTTGATCTGGAAATGTAGTGAATTTCATGGAGAAATGGGTGGATGTGCTTTTGCTTGTGATTTTAGGGTCATTTAGAGGTTTAGATGACACGATTGTCTCATTTCTAACCCTTTTATTTCCTCCCATTTGGGGTTTGTTGTTCTGAACTCTCTATGAAATCCATATTTCAACGTTATAGGTAAAGACAAGTGCAGGAAAGGGCTTGGTGCTGTTAGATAAATCACTCTCTATGCAGACACATACACAAGAATGTTTAATTTTATATGATAGGACAATCTAAACCAAACATCTGGAGACCCAGCGTCCCACCAAAGAAAACAAATTCTCAGATTTTCCTGCGAACCCAATGTTTTTATCCCACCTGATTTTGAGTCATTACACATTTTAGTTTTTCAAAATCCCTCTTTAATTGCGTATTACATTATTTAAGTGATCCGAAATCTGATAATGGTCGAAAAAAGTATCTAGATCATTGTAGTAGTTAGTTTAAATGGACTTTTTCTAGTGTCAAAGATCAGTTTTGACGCATGCTTTACATGCATAAATCCTGTGTAGGATTCTGCAAGTGTGTGTTTATGAAGATTTATGAAGTGTTTTTTTTTTGTCAGCCATAACTCATGATAGTGTGAGTTTGCATACAGCTGCGTGTGTGTGTAAAAGACAAACATGTGTGTGACATATGAAATACATTTAGTTTCAGAAGGCTGTGAGAATGCTGCTTCCTTATTCTTGTGTGTGTTTTGTGGTTGTGTTTGAATACATCTTTGTGTAAGTATGTGAACCTGGGATTGAAACTTCTGTGATTCTCACATTATGCCTAACGGCACCTAAAACTAATTCACAATATAGCATGGCTTCTCATGCCTTATTGCTTAAATAACGTTCAAAAAGTTCAACAATTTAGTGAACAGAAATAATTGTGAAATAAAGTTTCTCTTGCTATTGGTAATGTAAACCTCTCTCTCTTTTTCTCACACAGCAGCCAGTGAGGGGAGGATAAATGGAGGAGAGGATTTTTTTCAGAAGGTGAGAATAAATTTGTTTATTTTTGCTTATTTCCATGAGATCTCAGGTGTACCTGCTCTTTTGGTCAGTAATTAAAAAAAGAAAAAGAAAATAAATCACAACCATCATTCTTGTTCCAGTAGCATTCTGGTGTTTCTAGCATGTTTTTTGCGTGTGAGAGAGAGCTTGTGGTGAGGCTTCTTTAAACACAAACCTGACCAAAGATGCTCTATGAAGGGGCCAATTCAGAATGAAGATTGATTTGGTCCAAACAATTATCCCTGCTTAGGTTTCTAATAAACAGAGATAACAAGGGCCAATGAAATTGTCAAAATATTCTTGGTTTGGCTCAGACGATTGAGGTTTGCATATAGTCTATGAACAGCACTACTCTGGTTGCAGTATTGATATGATCACTGGTTTCTGTCCTCACTTGCACTTTCCATGGTTGATCCAGGAGACTTCTGTGGTCATTTTTTTCTTTGTAAATGCCAGTTCTCAGGCAGTCTAAAATGGTATATGTATCCTCTTTATATGTATATTTTATTGTATGCATGTCATGTTTGCAATGATGTCTAGCAGAGAATTAATCTTTGTTAGAGATCAAATACCAGCAGACTTGATGAATCTGTTCTTCATGTATCATGTGTAAACAATGCAGATGCAAGGATCACTTTATTGTCAGTTTGCGGATTGGTTTGTATGTGAAGCTTTTTTTTTTTTTAAGTCACAATGAAACAGAAGTAGTGGCAGATCATTATGACGTACATCCAAGTGAAATGGATTATCAAAAAAGGAAAAAAGGAGGAGCGGCAACTTTGTTCTGTCCAGCGGTTGTCGCTATTTTGTCCTGTCAGGCGGTGTCTATTTGATGGTGGTTTTCTGAGAAGGCAGTTGAGAGTAATCATTTCAGTGATTCAAACTTTTGTTGAGTTTCCCTTCCCTGCAGTGAAGGGATTGGAATTATGCCTGTTGTTCATTTATGCTTTTCAGCCATTCTCTGTGTCTGTGTCCATCTTTGTCTCCAATCTCCATCATTATCCTTTTCTCAAACATCACCACAGCGGTAGTCTCTGCCAATCTCTTCACTGTACTTTTACTGTTGCATTTGCTCAATTCACTCAAAATTTTTTTAAACAGAATCTAACATGACAGAGAATTACATTTCTGCTGGCATAATTACCGTTTGAATATCAATAAATGTCAAATAAATATACAATACTGTTCAAAAGTTTAGGTTTGTAAAACTATTTTGAAATATATATATTTTTTAAATGTATTATTTATTGAATTTTTATAAGTGTAATTTTTTTATTACAAATATTTAAATTAACTTTTCTATTTTAATATACTTTTTTAATCACTTTAAAATGTCAATTATTTTAGGATTCTTTTATGAATAGAAAGTTAAAAAGTTCACTTTTGATCATTTTAATGCAAAAGTATTAAGTGAAAAAAGTATTAATTACTTACTTAAAATATAAATCGTATTGATCCCAAACTTTTGAATGGTGATTTTATATAATCAAAATATGTCAGTCTGTCAAATCAAACACCATGTTGAAGAACTATAGTTGACCCCAAAATGTTAATTCTGTCATCATTTACTCACCCTCATGTTGTTCCAAAGCTGAATGACTTTCTTTCCTTTTTTGCAACATATATTTTGAGAAATGTTTGTTTTTTCTTTCATACAATGGAAGTCAATGGACTCCAAAGTTGTTTGGTTCCCAATGAAAAAGAAAGTCATACACCTTTAGAACAACATGAATGTGAGTAAATGATGACAGAAATGTTTTTGGGTGGATTATCCCTTTAATTCCTAATGTGCCACTAAGAGCCCATCTTACAGAGCAGTAAATATATTGCAGTGTTTGTAATGGATTTGTGTTTTATTTATTACAGAGTGCACACCTGTGCAGTTTAGCCTCCATTGAAAGTAAAGGCTTTCCCAACCCTTCCCTCGTTTCATTTCCCTCCTTTTCTCCTCCTCACACCTCTTTTCTTTGCTTGTTCTCCTGAGTGCTCCTCAGCTGAATCAACAAAGGAAACAGGAAGCAGATCTCTATACACATGCTCTTTCACATGCACTCTCTCATACACATCATTTGTCAAATATAAACACTCTGCTCTCCATCACTGTGCCCATTTTTAATGACTTAATGAAGATCAGAGATTGTGTGACTGGTACTTTGAAGTCACTGCCATTTGAAACTCTTTCTCCTGTTAACGGTGGGTGTATACATTCCTGTGACAGGATGATATTGGGTGTGGGGGAATAGGAAAGTAACATTTTCAAATGTATAGCTAACCCAATTTTTCTGAAATCGTCTGACCCATTTGAGAGGTATGTGCTGGTCTGTCACAAAAATAAACCGCAAACCCCCAAACTGCTGTGTGGTCTGTCAAAAATCTCCATCATCTGCAGAGCGGAGCCAAAGAAAGCAGTCAAGAGAGAAAGTGAGAGCAGGTCGGGAATAAAGACCTATAGAATGCACAGCAGCGTTGCAGCACAACACAAACACACAGAATGGAAATGGGATCTGGCTCTCTGCCTGTACAAACTTTCAGCACCGTTCACCTTTTCTTCCCATCCGAAATGTTCAGTTTTCCTTCAGGCATGTTTGATTGTGTCTTCGTTTGGTTCAAGGTCATCAGTGTAGAGAGTTCTGACGTTGTTGCATTGCTTAACGGAAACACAGTGTTTAAACTTAACTGAAAAGTACAGACTAGCAAATATTACAGTGTGGCTTTTTCTACTGCTGCAGTCATAAAGTTACATTGTTTTTAGCATACAAGTGGCTAGTTTCTAGTGTCTACAAGTGACTTTGGATAAAATTAGTAATATAACAATTTTATAAAAATATTACCAATGCTGAATTTATTAAAAAAGACAAAAACATAAAAAAATCTTACCAACACCAAACTTTTGAACTGTAGTGTGTATATATATCTATATAAAAAATAAAACAAAAATAAAAAGTATTATTATTCCTATTATTTACAATTATAATAATAAAATATAAAATAATAATTATATTTGGTATTATTGTATATAAAAAAAAAATTTCTTGCAGTTTTGCTATGTTAGCTAGTTACATATTGTTACATTGGTGACATTCAAATCAGCAGAATTTTTTACAACATGGTACAATACATTCGGAAAATCAGTGGTTATGTTTGTAAGACATAAAAACACATGATCAAAGAACATAAGATGTAGCTTTTTTGTTCATCATGTCACATATGCAGATTGTAGAATGATGCAGAATCAAGCATGATACCCTGAATTTTGGACTCTTTGAAAAGGCTTGTAATTTCATAAAGCCAAAGACAGAAAATATTTTGATGGCTTAATAGTCAGAATTGTGAAATGGTAAAGTTGTTTGTAATGTTTTTGCATGTTGTAATATAGAAGTAAATGCAAGCTTCATTCAGGCACACTGTATCAAGGATGTGAACATTTCTGTTTTATTGTAGCTTTGCTGAACTTTGCTGTTTTCAAGACGTAATTTCACAACTCTAAATCACAGGATGTGTCACAGCTGTGCGTGCAATTTACAGACTTGAGAAGATCTGGAGAGATTAATAAACTTGTTCCTCTAAGTTAAAAAAACATTCTCATGTTCTTTTGTCCTTTAGGGTGTCAAAACAAAATAAAAACTGAAGCCTGCTGTTGAACCACGGGTCCAAGACTAATGAAACCTGGAAAAGTATGGGCCATAAATTTTAGAATAGCACGTGAGACTGAATGTTCCCAATTTATGCTCGAGCATGTGCAGGCTTGTGTGTAAACATGCAATAAGTGCATGATCGTAACCTTCTTAAGACATCGCTTACTTCTGCCCGCCATCTCTAAGGTCATTGAAGAGACTGTGTGGTATGGATGAGAATACATTCATACTGCAGGTAAAAGTGGACCAAATCCGAATTTTTTTTTTTTTTTTTTTTTTTTGTTCTTATTATGTGACTCAGATGTGTGTGTGTTTTTTTGTTTGTTTTCTTCATAGCAGACTGAACAGCACAAACCACATGTAATCTAATATTTTCAATTCTGATTTGGGCCACTTTCCAGTGTGAACAGATCATGGTCCTGGAGTGCCCCACATGTACAAAAAAAAAAAACGATAAAAAGATTTCAAGCACCACGCTGTCATATGGAAGTAAAAATGGAGGACATTAAAGTAAGTGATTACGCATTTATTTATAGTGTGATCTGCCGCGGAAGCCTGTGAATTTATGCGCTGGCAATATAAAAAACAAAGACGAGGATGCGAAAAAAGTTTTTTAACATTTATGCTCGTGTTTTGCTTGTATATAGTACAATATATATACAGTACAGTATATCGTTCTGACACATCTCTGTCCATCCACTGACTACCTTTCGCAACTGTCTTGATAACTTTGGTGTGTAAAATCTTGAGCACAGTGACTCCCATGAGCACAGAATTGTGACGAATGTTGCCCTAAAACAGAGGTGTCAAACTCACTTCCTGCAGGCCGCTGTCCTGCGGAGTTTAGCTCTAACCCTAATTAAACACACCTGAACCGACTAATCAAGGGTTTTTTGGATTACTAGAAACTTCTAGGCAGGTGTTCGAGCTGGTTGAAGCTACACTCTAGGACAGTGGCCCTCTAGAAGAGGAGTTTGACACATGCTTTAGAAATGCATACATAAGTGCTGACTTCACTTCAGTGGCCTTTGTTTACTTCCGTATGCCATCTTTAGTTCACTACTGTGACCAGTTCACAATAAATGAGCAATAAATCAGTAGCCTAAATGACTGCTTATTATAGTATATACAGTCAATCTGTCTGAGGAGCAGGTGCAAATCTATGCCACGTTTATTTAAAATAAATTTCATTCTAGTTAGTATTAGCCCAGAGGCTGAGATTCTCCTAAAGTTCCTGTGGAAAACTACACTTTGAGTTTTTTTATTTTGTTTTTATAATTGCTACAGTTTCGTGCTCAGCTTTTTTTTTCCTGAAAGAAATTGGGTTTGTAGCCAAAACTTCTCATGAGAACTGCTGTACAGTAAAGCCTTGCTGACCATGAAAGCCAAGAGGTTTTTAAAGGCAGGAAGATAGAGAGTGTGCCACAAAACGGTTAAAGAAATGTGTTTTCAATAGAGACAAAGGAGTGTGTTTCCAAAGTTGCAGTTTTCTCTAAAAAATGAATTTACATGAAAGACAAAACCACTAAAAATAGTGAAGCGCTCTGCTTTCTTCCAGAGGAGGATTGAGCTCCAGGCAAAATCATGGCAGAGTTTTATAAAACATTGAACCTGTATATTCATGTAGCTTGCAAATTACCATAAGTTTCTCTTTTGTGTATTTTATATGGACACAAAACACATTACCATTCTTGCTTTTTCTCTATTTTCCTTCACATATGCTACTGGTTAGCACGCTAGGCCTGTCGAAGGCTCGCTGCCAAGGCTGTTACATGTTTCACAGGTTTTTGAGCCAGCTGTGTGTATAATGTGTGTGAAACTGAGAAAGTAGGGCATGTTTTAGCCAGAGAGAGCTATGATTGTAAGACCTCTGTTAAAACAGCCTGAACATTTCTGTCAGTGTAAATATTTTAGCATAACTGAAAAAGTTCTTGTGTGTTTGTTTGAGAATGACAAAACATGTATTTGCTAATATTAGCGTAGCAAGCCTATGTGTTTTTAATGCATATTTGAGTGTTTTACATTGCATTTGCATCCACTCATGTTCAGTTTTTGTGTTTAAGGTCATGGATGAAACAAACACTCAGATTGCCTGGCCGTCCAAACTGAAGATTGGAGCAAAGTCCAAAAAAGGTATACACACGCACACAGACAGACAGAAGTTATGGCAGAAGTCTCTGCGCTAGTCACACAGCATAAACTTACAATCTGTTCACAAGTAGCCATGTCTAACATAGAATATTGTTATATTCAGTTGGTATCCTGCTGTCTTTTTTCAGTATCACAATCGTGTTTTGTGTCATTTGTAGCCTGTCCGTTGGTGTTTTGTTTGGAATATCTTACAGCTTTAAAAAGGTAGTTAAGATTTTCGATAGATGCTCAACATTGATTTTCCATCTAGGAACTGCATGTTCTTCGTTCCCTGATTGAAGATATATTACTGTTCAAATATTTGGAGTCAGTAAGATTTTTTACCCTTTTCACATATCTAGGGTTCTCAGAAGTAGAAGTTGTCATAGTTGGGTAAACTTCTATAGCAGCGAACAGGAGACAGCAGCACATATCATTTTTGTATACCCATTTGCTTCGATAGCAAATGAAAAAAAATCATGATATTTATGACTTTCCAAAAGAGGGAAAATATGAAGAGATTGATTATGGCAGTCAGAAGGGAGAAAGATGTGAAATTTTGGTGTCACTCCCTCAGCCGTTGTATTAGAAACACCCGCGTAGTAGTGTTAATTATTATTATTTTATTTTTCTGTTGTTTTATTCCCAGTTTAATATTAAACAACTTATAGCAAAATAAATGTATATAAAAAAAATTCAAAATTAAATTTGATAAACTTGACTAGATTTGTGATGTTGATAACTGTGGAAACGCATCATCCCAGTCTGTGAAAATGGTCCATTAGAATGATTAGAAGGGCAGGCGTGGAGTTTGCGGGGGGGGGGGGGGCAGGGGGAGCATTGCCCCCCCTGGTGAAACGGGTTATTGCATTTAAAAAAAAAAAATAATAATTGCATTGTTTAAAAAAAAAAAGATATATTATAAATATTTTAAATAACACAAAACAACTAAATGGTGGTAGGTAATACATCTGATTTCATATAGGCCTACTGCTTTAGTAAAAAAATAAAATAAAATTCGGGGCTCTGGGTCATGTGACTTCACATCGAAAGCGACATTACGGCCAAGCTCTCACCCCTATGCTCTCACCTGAGACCATTATCGACGCATATGCAGGACGCAAAAAACGTAAAAAATTACTGTTGCACTAGAGTCTGGACAATGTCTAGGTCTGTAAGTTTTATTTCTCTGCCAAATAACTGCTTAAGCTGGAGAAACTCAACACACTGCTTTCAATATGCTGTTCAATATGTTTCAAAAGTGGAGAGAATTGTGTTCATTTTTCCCTCTCAAAATGTTTTAAATGTTTCATGAAGTACAACAAAATGCAAAATATAACTTGTTTTTTAATCACTCTCATTGCCACAATGTGTTTTGAAAAAAGGAAAGAAAACCCTTAAAAATCTTTTCGTTTTGGTTGAAGATAATATTTTAACAGTGCAAAAGTGGTCCACATTTCATTGATCCTAATTGTGTCCGAACGAAGATGCGATGCGAAGTCAAGTGGCGAAGTTCTACCTGTTTACAAATATGATTGTATTGTTGTACTGTTTTTTTCTTGGGTTAAAAATAAATGTGTTTATTTAGCATGTTTGTTTTGTCCATACAGTATGTGCTAGTGCTGAGTTCCCCAATTGATAGGCCATGCAGGTCCCTATGGAAGCTTGTTTCCGCCACAAAATAAAACATTTTAAAAGATAATTGCGACTTTTTATCTCACAATTGCGACATCTCGCAATTCTGACTTTATTTCTCAGAGATATAAAGTCAGAATTGCGTGAAATAAAGTCGCTTTGCGTGTTATAAAGTCAGAATTCAGACTTTTTTTCTCGCAATTGCGACTTTATATCACGCAATTCTGACTTTATAACACGCAATTGCGACTTTATTTCACGCAATTCTGACTTTATATCTCTGAGAAATAAAGTCAGAATTGCGAGATGTCGCAATTGTGAGATAAAAAGTCCAATTCTAAGAAAAAAAAAAAAAAAATTTTTTTTTACCTCAGAATAGTTTATATCTCACAATTCTGACTTTAAAACACGCAATTGCGACTTTATATCACGCAATTCTGACTTTATATCTCCCATTTTGCGACTTTATAGGGGTCGCAATTATTATTATTTATTTATTTATTATTCAGTGGCGGAAACAAGCTTCTATAGGTCCCAGCTGCTACAATGATTTATTTATTTTTTTTGCCCCCCCTGGCTCGAATGTCAAACTCCGCCTATGTAGAAGGGTCATGTGACACTGAAGACTGGAGTAATGACTGCTGAAAATTCAGCTTTGCCATCACATAAATTATTCTTTAAAATACATTCAAATAAAAAAGGCGTTACAGTATTGCTGTTTGTTACTGTATTTTGATCAAATAAATGCAGCCTTGATGAGCTTTCAAAACATTTCCATTTTAAATAAAACGTAAGTGGTAACTAACATCTGATTGTGTAGCAGAGATTAGGTATAGCAAGTCTGTAAGTTCTCTAATTTTCTGTGGAAACAGTTCAGACCGAAATGTTGGCTTTAAAAAGCCATAGAATGTAATCAGGCCCTTAAGGGTTTTCCTAAATGATTAATGTGAGCGGATCTGGCAACACTAGGTAAAACTGAATCTAGTGTGGGTGAAGAGTGACATGGAGCTGGATGGATTAGGTCTCTCTAAAGAAGTTAATGTTTTTTGCTACCTTGAATGTTTAAAAGACAGGCAGGTTTGCTGTAATTCTCAAAAGTCTTATTCAAAAGATGACAGGCTCTTAATATGTGCTTTTACATGTAACTGACGATATATGAATGTACTTTTGTAGCTAATATTTTATCAAGCTGTTTTTGTACTTGTCTGTCTGCCTGTGTGCACATTTGCACACATTTTTGTTTATGTGGCTCATTGCCACATGACTAAAAGACTCAAAGAGTGTGTTTTTGGAGGTTAATTTCACCTTGCACTCAGTAATTTTTCTTTTTTCCCCTAAAGAAATGAATAATAATAATAATAATAATAACTAGATTAAAAAGTTCGTCGAGACAAACTTTAAGTTGGCTTGAGAAAGCCAGACCAGGAAGTTTGAAGAAGTTTAAAGTAGTTTGAAGTTTAAATTAGTTTGAATTTTAAATTTGTTTAAAGTTTATTTAAATTAGTATAAAGTTTATTTAAAGTAGTTTAAAGTTTAAAGTAGTTTAAAGTTTAAGGTAGTTTAAAGTTTAAGGTAGTTTAAAGTTTAAATTAGTTTCAAGTTTAAATTAGTTTAAAGTTAGAAGTAGTTTAAAGTTTAAAGAAGTTTAAAGTGGGCTGCCATAGACTCCAAGAGCGGAAGAAGAAGAAGAAACGGAAGAAGAAATATAGCTGCAAGCAGCAATTACCGGGGCCAAGCAGAATAAGATGACAAGACATGCCAACATTGCTGAAAGTGTCAGACCAACTGCAACAATGAGCAATTAAAGACATTTAAAGAGGATTTTAGGCGAAATGGCTGAAAATCATTTAAACAGTCATTTAAAATATGATTTAATGGATTATCACTTTCGACCAATAAGTGGCGCAATTACAGAATTGATGTGATGTGGTCAGAGTAAGGTGACAATGACACATATAAAGTTTGGTGTCAATATGTCAAGGCATTACAGAGATAAAGCCAGAATAGTAATGTTGGCATTATGCCTCAACTCTGCTGCTGCGGTATACGAAAATGGTTTCGTCTATCGATACGAAATCCATAACTTTTAGTCGGCACAGTCTGGAGATGATACGATTAGATTTTGGTGAAAATTGGACAAGCGGTCTAGGAGGAGTTCGAAAGAGTAGGTATTGGCCAAATAAGGTAAACTTGGTATCTATGTTCTTGGCGTGACCCAGAGCCAAATAGAGAGAGAGTTGCGACAACGGAAGTTCAAAATGCTTAGTTGTCACGTGATTCGCGTAGACCTCAGATAGTTCCAGGAAGTGCTTCAGCGCCAATTCAAATCGATGGAGTTAGAGAGCAGAACTTTGATTTTTGGTAGTTTGTAGTCAATAAATTAATTGATTTACAATATGTATATAATACACTGATATGTGAATGTAGTATGTGTTTGTAGTTACAGTAATTTTATTTTTAAAAGATACAAATCTGCTAGTATTTAATGTTTATAGTGGTCAACCAGCGTTGCCTGCCATTTGTTAACATATTTCTGGCTACGTACGTTAACTGTTACCTTGGTTAAAGACCGTGTTGCAGTTGTTTTGAAGTATTTCAAGTATTTCATTTAGTTTCGCATTTAAAGTCTGTGTAGAGAGAATGGTGTCGTCTTAGCGGCCCCTAATTTAATAACAAATGATCGTTCCGACGGAAGCGAATCAATGAACAATAACTTTAGCTGGAAAATAACTTTATTAAAGAACCGCTATAAAGCCAAAACAATCTCTGTTACCATAAATCATACGTGTATCTCTGTAAAGCTGCTTTGAAACAATCTACATTGTTAAAAGCGCTATATAAATGAAGATTTATATTTTTTGTTCTTAAACTAGAATATTTAAAGGTATCACGTAATGTTCACTATGGTTTCACAAGGACAGAGACTTGCAGGTAACAGGTGATTGTCTTAAAAAAATCCATTGCAAACAAGTAAAATGTAGAATTTAATTAAGTGCAATTTCATTAATCTTAATGTTTACAATGCTTATGCACCCCATGCACTTATTACTGTATAAATTAATACATAATATATTAATGTATAATATTACATTTTCAAACAAAACATGATTATACACACACACACACACACATTATTTTATTAGTGTCCATGTGCATTTACTTTTAACATAATTTGATAAATTCATGACCTACATCACTTTAATCTATAAAACCTATTTATTTGGTTATTTTATTATAGTAATTAAAGTATACATGATAATGCATCGTCCAGAGGAGCCTTAATGATGAGTGAAAAGGGTTGTAGATCTCTCAAATACTGGTAAAAACTGCTTTCAAGTATGGGTAGGTTGGTACACTTTCCATGTCAGGTGAATTTAAACATTTAGAAATGTTTACAGCTGAAACTTGTTTAAATTTCAAAAAGTCAAAGTTCACTACTCATATACTAAAACTGATGTAATGTATATTTTTATGTATATACTTTTGCATTGATTTAGCACAATGGGATTTATAAATGTTTAATAAACTGCACGTCAAGCATGTTGTCTCATTTCCTCTATGTTGTTCTTGTGGTGTCTGACACAGAGAGGAGAAAATATGCTGAAAGTGAAGGTGAGGGTACAGCGTCAGTGCAGGGAGTCTTCATGATCCACTGAATCCCTTTGAGCTTCTTGTGTTGAGAGAGATAAAGGAGACAAAAACGGGACAAATTATATACAGTAGTAGTATATATTACATGTTGTGGTATTTAGTATTATTCCCCATTAAGTCTAGTGTGATTTGTTTTTTAAAATGGTTTGCTGCTTTTAAGCATTGTTTTTAATCTCACAAATAAACTTCCATTTCCCTTTCCCATCAATCCAAAAATCAGCTGAGCTGAAACATAATATAGACAGCCTAATAGTCAACAGAAACCCAATGTCTAAAAAACTCCACCCATACGTTTTTGTTACTCAAAAATGCAATCTAAAATAAAGTTTTTGTTTTGTTTTGTTATTGCACATTTAATGAGGAATGAAACGGATATTCTCATTTTATCACTTCCACATATCACACTCCCCAATGTTATATTTAACCCCTGTTTAGAAGCCTTTCCCTCTTATTACACAACAAAGGATAAAACTGCATTAATAGAACGGGTTTAACCATTAATAGGCTGTTCGTGGTTTGTTATGCGCTACTAACTTTATGCAATGACCTATCTTTTATCTGATAACGTCCCCTAAAACTACTAATTTAGAGAGCAATAATCAACTAGCATGCTTTAATACAAGTTAATTTGATTCAGATGTACTGATAATATACAATCGTATTCTTTAAACGTCTTACCTTTATAAAAGTCCATCACAAACGGTCTGTTCTACCGCGCTGCTGCTACTTCGGGAACTATTGAGGGGCTCCACGAGCCGCCATTGCTGTAAAAAAGCGTTCTATTGTTGTCAATGGAGTTGTCGCAATTCTCTCTCTATATGGCTCTGGTGTGACCCAAGGAATCTATTAAGACCAGTGGCATTTCAATAGGCAGATTTTTTCAAAAGTTATTTGCCTTTTTGGAAATTTTGTTATAACTTTTTACCACTAGGTGACGCTGGTTCGAAACTTCTGAGGCTCATTCAGAGCATCGTGCTGATGACCCATACCAAGTTTCGAAACAATCCGTTCATGCGTTCTTAAAATACAGCATTTTAGCACAAAATTCTAAATGGACGACAGCCAAAATGGCCGATATGGTAAAATTGAATATCAGTCGACTCGGCATGTTGCCCTGCCCATTTTATGATTTTTGGACAAACTGTTCAGAAGTTATAAGCAAAATTAGCCATTTTTCATATCTCCGGACCAGTTGGTGGCGCTGCGCCGAAACGCAGCTTGTCAGCTTGGTCATGCTTGTGATGACATGTACCAAGTTTGGTCTGAATCCAATAAAGCATTGTGGAGATACAGCCTTACGTCTGTTTTCGCAAGCGATACGTAAAATTTGTTTGTGCGTTTATCGAAAACGGTTTGACAAATCAACTTGAATTCCATAAATTTTTGTCGGCATGGTCTGGAGATGATCTGGTTAAATTTTGGTGCAATCGAATCGGCTTGAGCCAAGGAATCAGAGAAAAAGAGAAAAAATTTATTTTGTTTCTAGCCCATGTGGTTCAAAAGTTATTAGCATAAACATGAGTGCAAATTTGGACAGTTGGTGGCGCTAGAGGGAATGAGTTGGAGACTCCAAAATTGCTATGCTGATAGTTCAGACTGTCCTTTATCAGTGTGCCAAATTTCATAACTTTCCTGCAAGCGGTTCTATGGGCTGCCATAGACTCCAAGAGCAGAAGAAACGGAATAAGAAGAAGAACGGGAACAGATACAATAGGTGCCTCCGCACCTTTGGTGCTTGGCCCCTAAATAATAATAATAATAATACGTTTAAATAGGATTATAGTAAGTTTGCTCTCTCAAGCCAACTTAATAAGTATGAGCAATAACAATAGTGATGCCTTGCCTTTGGCAAGCACCACTAATAATAAGAAGTTTAACTACAATATCAGTAAGTTGGCTCTCTCAAGCCAGCTTAATTATCCTGCTCGAAATCATGTACACTCCCATAAAATGAAGACTGTCTTATCAGTATCCTTGTAAATGCTGATTTATTTGACATGGTACAGGTCACCTCATGAGGGCTGCCATGGTAAGATCACCAGCAAAAATGTGACACTTTTGCTCGTCTAAATTGATCATAGTTGACTTTTAATGAACATTTCTAAAATGATATTGGTTCCCGACCGCAAACTTTTACTTTGCGTTCACGTCGCTAGGCCTAAGTATAAGTCCAAGACATCTGCCACATTGTCTGGTGCCCCCAAAATAAATTTGTGCACCATTCATTTGCTAGAAATCTGTTAAAACAGTTAATTTGTTGGTAATTTGTTGTAAATTAAAATAATTCAAATGTGCATACCATTCTTTGTTTCTGACCTTAAAGTACCATATTTCTTCTGAATCAGTCATTTCGGATGTGAGAGATGCAAGATCTCTCTTTCTTTTCTTCTCTGCACATTTTCCCTCCTTTGTTTTTTTCCCCTGCTTTCTGTATTTCTGTAAAGTCCCCTGTTGATCTTGTTGTAAATAATGGTCACTGTTAGGGTTAACGGTTAGACTCATATGTTAAACTAATTTTACTTTCCCTCAAACTGTTTTCTCATTTTCTCTATTTTTTCCTTCTTATATGTTTCGGCCTCTGTAACAGATGTTATCAATCTGAGAGATGTCTGTTCCACTCTGTCCTGAGTCAGTAAAGCACTTTTAAATGAGGCTGTCGGACAAAACAAAATCACTCTTGACTGGAGTGTAGAGAGACCAGACAGTTTGGTTGACAGGAATATATGACTTGGTTGAAGCCATGTCCAGCCACCGTGTCTATGCGTGCTTGTTAATGAATATATAAACTACGACTCATAAGTTACTTTGGGCTCAGTAAGATTTTTGTTTTTGAAAGAAATTAATACATTTATTCAACAAGGACACATTAAATTGATCAAAAGTGACAGTAAAGACTTTTTAGAATGTTAAAAAATATTTCTGTCAAATAAATGTTCTTTTGAAATAATATATGATGATTATATATATTATATTATGATTTCTGAAAATTCAGCTTTGCCATCACAGGAATAAATTACATTTTAAGATATACTAAAATAGAAAATGGTTATTTAAAAAAATTAATAATATTCACAATATTATTGTTTGACTATATTTTTGACCAAACATTTGAATGATAG